>NC_056736.1:189231083-189426083 GCF_019279795.1 Protopterus annectens | reverse complement strand
GCTTAGATTATTTCCATGTGTTCTGGACTATGACCATCATCACCATTTTACCCTGTTGTGCATGTTGTTAGAGTGTTCTATGATGCTTTCAAATGGGCTTTTTTTCTTTTTACTAAATATTTCTTGCAATATCTAACAGTTCATACAGTTAACTGCCATATGATAACACAAATGAGCTGAACTCCTTTGAGACTTCTGGCACTTCTTTAATGGCAGAAAGCTTGAACTGTAATGCTGCAGTAAAGCACTCCACTAATACATCTGTCAGGGACTGGTACACTGGAGTTCCCAATTGCTTGAGCTTAAAAATTAGCACCATCAGTGCACTATTGTGGACATAACTGGAGTTCCTTCATTATTTTACATGTAAAAAATATATACTCTCATGTTTCTTTTTGTAATTCTTATTTGCTTTCACTGGCAATTTATTTATTCCCAGTCTCCATAAAACAAATTCCTTACACTCTACTTTATTACTACACCCCTTATTTTTTTCTTATGTTTTTCATATTTTCTTCTGTTAGAGTTTCCCTTGGGTTAGCACAAAAATGTTATAACTTTATATTTTCTTACCATACTTTCTGATCTTCTTCTTCTGTCTCATCAATATTTGTCTTCCTCATTTTTATTTTTTCTTAATAATTTTCTACTTCTTCATTAAGACCTACCAAAGATTCAATAAACTCTGAGTAGGCTTACCACGAACCCTACATGGAATTTACATGTTTGCGAGATGAGCAGCTGTGCTAATTATACATGCATGCTGTGTATCGCTCTTACATGGATACATGCAAAATTTCATAGCAATCAACAGTGTTGCCAGCCAGGAAACCACATAAAGCAGCATGAACACATTCAGACATGTAGACAAGTGAAGCTACATGCAGTCTTGTTTTGCGAGATTGGGCAGACAGCCACAATGACTACCAGGGTTTAATTTAAGGCAACGCATAACAGGAAAGTATACTCAGTACAAAGTGCAGTACAAACATGTTTTTGGCATACTGAAATTAAGGTTTGGTGGAGAGCATCAAGGGTACATTGACTGCATTATAAATACACTAGTCTGGGGAAGTGTGTGTATTGAAAAGAAATACAGACATGAATGTTACAGTACATATGTAATTCAAGTGCCTTTACTCTGCTTTAACTGTGTGTTTCTTTAGTATGGTGAGTTTAAGTAGCATTGCACAAAGGTAACCACACTATGCCATAGGACATGAAAAGCCATTCACCGTTGCTTGGCATTGGTGGGCAATGCCAAACTATGTGCAAAAGCAGAGGACAAAAAGTGAAGGGTTTCATTTGGGAGCATTTCTGCCATGTGTGTTGTGTGTGATTCTATTTTTTTGACCAGATTAAAGGTGTGAAAATGGGGTAGATGGGAAAGTGGTGAGATGGGGACAAGAAGGGGAATAACAAAAAGGAAGCAGTATAGGAATGTGATGGAGAGAATAAGGAAAGAGCTGCAACTATCCACTTCAACAGTGTAATATAAACATGGATAGAATTTTGGATGAATTTGGACTGCCACCGCAACAAAGATGGGTGACAACAATGCAACCATGTTGTATAACCTATTGGACCAAATCAAGTGTGTTGAGAAAGTACATGTGCAAAGTAGGGAACTATGTATAGAACAATATTATTTATGTGGGACAGGTGCCCAGTTTTTTATTTTTTTTCTGTAAGACAGGAATGTTGGGTAAGGGATATAGGTATGTCAGGGTTGGGTAAGTCAGGTAGGTGAGGAAGCTATTGTAAGCAAACAGGACAAACAAGACAGAAACAGGGATGATGAGGGACACAAAGGTTGACGGACATCATGATTGGGGACACGGGGGGGGGGTTACATTGGACGCTCATGCCAGTCAAGCATTAGGACAGTGGGAATCTAATCTTCACCCTCAGAACTGTTATCACTGTCCCTAACTTGTTGTTGGAGTGCTTGATGTTTTTGCTTTTGCAGCATTCCAGTGAACATCTTCTCCATACAACTGAGGCATACACCAGTGGTACCTTCTATGACTTCATGCACCATGTCTGGCAGCTCCTGGTGGGTGCAAAAATCACCACCTCTTAAAATACTCCCAGAGAGTACCATTGCATCAGCTACTGGGGTAATGCTACTTGATGTTGAGGGCCAAGGTAGTGAAGGGGCTGCAGAGGCAGTGCTGCCAGGTTGCATCCCAGAAGTTATGTGCTTCAGTGCAGCCACCACTGGGGGACTGGCAGGCTGCGTCACATTGGCTGGCCTACCTCTGTGCTGAAAATCATTTTGTCAGTTGTCAGAAACTGATGACATCAGACTGCTGTGACTGCACATATAAAAATAAAAAAGAGTGATAATGGTTGGGGTAAGAGACAAAAAAGAAAAAGATAATTAAAGCCATCATATGTCACATACAATAAATAACTACACTATAAATATAATGTTTACTTTTACATTAATTATACTTTTTAAAAACTCCAAGCTAGGACTGATAATTGCTCCAAGTAATCCTTGCAGTATGAATATGTTGCACATATGCTTTTTCAAACAATACAGATTAAGTTAACAACATGGCATTTATGCTAATTTTCTTGAAATTTATATTTAATAACTTGCAATTCTTTTACAACATATGTGTTATCTGTGCAATTTGAACCCACACAATCTGAATATTCTCTTACAACTGACTCCAACATTTCCCTTGATCCACAGAATGAGCATGCATGCTTGATTTTGTAGTTAAGATGTGCATGATTAATTTCCTACTAATGTACAGAAGAGCAATCCTTTTAATATAGTAATTATTTTGTGCTGCATACTCAACCCTTGCTTCTTTTATGCTGGGATTCATGAAGCTTGCGCCAGGCTCAGGCGTAACGTAGGCGGCATAATGCCAAATATGGCCGCCGAGCGATTCAGGTATGATCCAATTCCACGTGCACTACCGGCGTACGCCAGAACTGCGCAGCCTTTGGCTTAGGTATGTTAAACACCCCATGCACAGTGCCGCACCATGCAAATGAAGGTACATAGTGATTCATGAAGTGGTGCAGGCATAGCATAAGCCCACAGAAATGTAAACCAAAAAACACGGTTTACATTTTTCCAAACAGAACATCGGAGCTATGAAAGTGGATCAAACTCATGTATTACAAAGTTAACATATGCCAATGGCTAAATATACAGCCAATGGCATAAGAAAAAATGCAGAACACCTAAAAAAACAACATTTAATGTCATGTCCACAGTAATGCAAAGTACAACCACAGGGCATGTGTGCGAAAATGGGAACACAAAGAAAATATATACAAATGTCATAAAATCGCAATGTAATACAAATCAGGATTTCACCATAATACTCAATGGTATGCATGGTACACCACAACCAAGCTGCAAGGGTTGCTAAGGGTCTGTGACAGTGTTCGGTGCAGTAACTATGAATTAGTAGTCAATGCCATGCAAATGAGGCAGGTAATACTGAATCGCAAACGTCCCGCCGGATTAAGAATGTACCATACGGTGCAGCGCTACAACAACGAGGAGTGGCTCAGAGGTATACATGACATCAGCAGTGGGCTGTGCCACCATAGCTGTAAGCACATTGGAGCAATGCAAATCTGGCCTGGCCATTGCTAAGCAAAGCCACAGGACAGGGGTGGGGAGGTAGGTATAGCATCGTTTAGTTGAGAGCACATATGGTGCCCGAAAGCGCGTGTATATGGGGATGAAAACGTGCCCGAAACCCGGTAAGTGGATGCATGCGCCGCGCACCATAGCACAAACAGGAAGATCAGGGGAAGATAAATAAGGAAATGCCGCAGTAGGGTAATTGGAGTACAACTGAGCAATTAACACCTATTAACTCACAGCGGGCAATCAGCAGCAGCTGACAAGTCTGCTCGCAGAAACCTGCAAAACAGGATAGGGGAGGTGTCGATTTGCAAAGAAAGGAGAACTGTCATAACAGAGCAAAGCAAACCTGCAGTAGACTGGCAATAGAACACCTTACACAAGATAAGCTGGGTCTGGGAAAGTACAAATGAAAGCAGGCTGCTGGATGCATGCCAGAAAATGGTAGGTGAAACGTGAAGAAATGTAAAGGGAAAGGCAAGAGGTAATCCACGGCAGCCAAATGTAATTCAACACAAAAGGCACCACAATAGTAGTTCCTGTTGTAAAACACATAAGATACCCTGTAGTTATGATTGTACATACACACCCTATGACATCATCAGTGTTCACAGCACAATAGTATAAAGTGTGAAAGCACCCCACACACACCTGTGTATTCCCAAACACTGCACCATAGGTGTAAACACACGGGGAACTTTTAAAATGTACATGTTGGGAGCTGCCATAGCTGTGATTCATCACCATGTGTTAGAGACTGACAGTGTTGTGGAGGATGATGCTGACAACCACCGCAGGCCCCAGAGGAGGAGAAGAGTGTTCAGACCAAGGGTAACCTACCAGGGGCTACATGATCTGGAGATAGTAGAGCTTTACAGGGTGAACAGGGACATCTTACAGCAAATAGTTGAGCTGTGCCGGCCAAGCCTGAGATCCAGAAACAACAGAGGGGAACCCATCCCAGTGGACACGAAGGTATGTGTAAGGTTGCAAATCCTAGCCACAGGTAGCTTTCAGAGGCCAACTGGAGATATAATGGGGATCTCACAGGCATCAGCATCCAGGGTACTACACCAGTTCCTGGATGCCATGTTACCACATGCCAATGAGCATATATACTTCCCCCGAAGTCAGGAGGAGTTGGCCAGCAATATGCATCACTTCCACCATGTGGCACACTACCCAGAGGTACTGGGTGTGATAACCTGCATGCACATACATATCAAGCCACTACCCTGTGAGCATGGTAGGTGCTACATAAACCGCAAGGGATTCCACTCCATCAACTGCCAGGTCATGTGCAATGCCCAGGGCATTATCATGGATGTGTGTGCTGGCAGCCCTGGAAGCTACCATGACTCCCATATCTGGCATGCCTCACAGCTGTATCAGGTATTTGTCAGGGGGGACATCCCACATGGCCACCTTGTGGGGGATGCTGGCTATGCACTGGAGCCATGGATGATGACTCCCATCAGAAATGCACACACACCCATGCAAGAACGCCATAATGAGGCACACACACAAACCAGAATCATCATAGAGCATGTGTTCAGGATGCTGAAATCACAGTTCCATTGCTTGGACACATCTGGTGGAGAATTGCAGTACTCTCGAGGCATGTGTGCCCACATCTTCATAGTATGTGTCATGCTACATAATATGATCCTGCAGAAACAGCTGCAGCAGGAACAAAATGGTGAAGGCCCTCATAGCCCACTGCAATTGCCAAGGCCATCACAGGCACAGAGGGATTCAGACCACGAACACCCTGTGCCAACCCCAGTAGGCAGATGGAGGCATGCCCAATATGCGTATGCCTTGGCAAAGAGGGAACGTATAGCACATACTCTGACAGTGTAGGCCCCTATGGATTGACACACCTCTCCACCTGCACACACAGTAAAATGGATGGCACACACAAACGACCACCTGTAAATTGTAATGTATAGGTGGGCTACTGTGTGAATCCTATATAGGCAGCCCTCAACCATTGTACACACAACAGCTATTGGAACAAGGAATGTCAACACCTGAACAGTACACGCACCTATCAGCATATGTTGGTACTGTGTGTATAGGTTCCTAGGAACATCAGTAGGTACACGCTTGATTGTCAGAGGCCATACACCAATCGAGGCAAACAGTGTCTGCTGTCGCCACAACATCGAGTAACTAACTGTCGCTCAGTGGAGCAGAGGCAATCACGGGATCCCATGTGTGTAATCACTGTTCCCCACACACTCTGCACGGATTCCCTGATGCAATAATGAGGGGGTCCACATAATGTAATCATGGATGTCATGTCAAGGCATGGGGTGTATCCATGACAGATATCTGTCACCCCAGCATGCTCCACCTATGGTCACTTGAAGGTGTAGCACATTATAGTGTGTGGCTCACTGTGATATACATACCCAATGCTGGAGCTCATCCATTAAACATCACATGGACATACCATTAATAGGACTCATCCATATGTAAACTAACTGAGTTACCCATGTGATTGCAGTATGGAGTAACAGCCATAGTATAGTCCACATACAAAACGCCATAACACGTGTACAAATCCCAGATGCCCAAGTGGTAAATGCAGTGACCGTCGTACATGTTCCCGGTCCCACGTCCTGCAAGGGATGTAACGTAATCCCGAAGGCACGAATAATGCATGTTGGATGCAGGTCATCAGATCATGTTTAGCACACGTTAGTGGGAATATGCATTGCCCAGTGCTGGTAAGCGTCGTTTAAATATGACTATATGGATATGCGTGAAACAGGGCGAAGCTTCTCTGAATATCATGCAGATCACGGTCAGTGATGTCCAGAACAGGTGAAACCAGCATTATTCACCCCTGTACTAATAGTGCCTGCTCTGAAGGGTAAAACGACCACTGCCAGGAGTAGAACACACAATCATGTACACAATCACCTAACACTATGGTAGCCAAGATGTACCTACGGCAGGTGTGTAATGTGACATGTTCAAACACAAATGTGCAGTGTCCAGGAAACAGAATACACCAAGTACACAATGAAAGGTGTAGTCTGCCTGTCACTCTCTCTGTCATATATATATATATATATATATATATATATATATATACATATATCTATATATATATATATATATATATATATATATATATATATATATATATACATATATATAATACAGATAGAAAGGGTGATAGAGAGATATATGTTGATATATATGGCTTCACCGATATCTGCAAATATATAGATAGGTCAACGACATGTACACAACCATGGAGGTACAAATAAATAGGATACTGCCAACTATGGAATGTGTCACATACCGACACGTGTAACCGCGAGGCTGAAAGACTGAAAGAACACAGTACCGGAACACTAGAACCGCGAGTAATATTATCATGATATGAAGGGACATTTAGTTACCACTGCCGGTGTTGCGATCCACGTAGGTACTGTTTTCAACTGTGTTTGTGATTGCCATAGTCTGTGTATGTGTGTGTTGAGGGTGCCATGTGCGTTTCTGTGTGACTGTAATGTGTGTGTGTGTGTGTGTGTGTGTGTCTATATTGTGTGTCTGTTAGTGTTAACTCGGAGGTAGATCATTACAGTAGGTGTGGTTATAGCTAGCCGTAGGCATACGGTTACCACCTGTCCCACATTAGGAGGGACAGCCCCTTCCTGGGCAGTTGTGTTCTGACATAAAACATTAAAAAGGGCAAATGTCTGAGATTGTAGGACATAATTATGTCCCATATATTATGCAATAGTTGCATTAAATAGTTATGCCTGTATGTAAGAAACATAAATGTTACATGCAATATGATAAGTAGCCAAAGTCCTACAAGAATAAGTATGTATTCAGGATAAAAGCATGTGCTATCCTGTGTACTGACCATGGGTATGTGTCGGCCTGTAAACACCGATGTGTGTCCCGCAAATGTCCCACTATGGCAATTTGAAAAGGTGGCAACCCATGCCAAAGAGGTTCAGTTACCAACACAACTGCAATGAGTGCAAATATCTGGGACAGAAATACACAGGACAGCTGTCATTTAGTAACATTCCTTTACATATTGCTGTATTTCCAGAGGTATGGAAGTATCAACCTCACCTGCATACTATATAGAAACCAATTAACAACGGGCCAATGTATATGCCCGTAACAAAAGTCTACTAACTGATAGGTCTTTAATTAAGGAAGGAGCCCACACACATATATGGAATATGTAGAAATGCAAGCCCCACAAACCTGTATATGCTACGTACACCCACCTACATCCCCCACACATGAAACTATAGCAATACAGACTGTAATAACAGCACATTCACTCACTCAATTACATCTACAGAAGTGTTAACATACCTTGTGAGAGACACATTTTTAAAGGCGCCATGTGAAATTGTAGCCGTTGTATAATGGAACAGATGGCGATGTTACAGGTTTTGTTTGCAATAGTCCTTTATCAGATGGTTGAGATGGCAGTACACTCACATGTAGAACCACATACTCTAGCCGTCAGACACAATCCATGGGGGACATGAATCCAAAATTTCTGTGTCTCTACACATAGCAGTTGCAATTACACACAACAAAACACATACAGGCCGTCTCCCCAAAGGTAGGGAAAATGGGCAATGCCCAAGTGGAGAATTCAATTATACCCCACTGTTGCCTCATAATTGGTGAATGGAGTAGCTGCACAGCTGATGTGCAAGTAATAATTTACTCAGAACACCAATTGGCGGCAGAAAACCACGTTACAGGTATCGACGCATATAAGGATGACTTGCCAGACATTCAAACTATATGCTCATACCATAGAACTGTTTAAACAGTGTAAGAGAGATAGTTACGAAAGCTCGGAACGCTAACAAGGTATGTAGAACACTCAGTATGTTAGCGTATGTATAGCCTGTTTTGTATTAATTAAAAGTGTCTGCAATGCATAAAGTGGGAAAAGGTATTATCTAGTGATGTCTCGCTGCGCATAGTAACGCTTGTAGAAATTGTGTGTCCTGCAGTGGGCCACAAGGTAAACATCACAGACACCACAAGGGATGCTACATGAGGGCTTTAAACAGAACAATTCCATACCACCCACCGTCAGTGGTAGGGTATGTCCAAAAAGTACGTGCCATAGCAGGGGATAGTGTATGTTGATATACTGTCACAGTAGGCATGTGTATAGGCATATAACAACAATGACATGCCTAAGGTGGTCCTGCTGTGCAGGTATGCTTTGCATTATGGGATAATATGTAACATATGTGTAATGTACAGTATTGTAGGTAGATTTGTCAGATATTCTACACAGCATAACAATCATATCATGCATACCAAAGGTATCGTCTATTGGCATGTACAATATACAATAATAGGATACATATGGCTTGTAGTCACGGGACACAGTAACAGCATGATAGCTAATTGAAATGGAATAGCTACTCAATTAACCATGCACAAAGGACATGTAATAGCTTCACAAGTTCATAGTGGGGTACTATGCTGTCTGGCAAGTCTATGTGTAAGGCCAACTACAGTGTTTACACCAGCGGCACCTCTCTAGGGTAGTGTCCTGTCTGTGAACAGCAGAGCCATGTGTTACCTGCACCTCTGCACAGTACAGCCACTGCAGTGATCCCTGGTATACATGTGTGTCTCCCATCCACCAGAAAAGCGACTACTTTCTGGATTTAAGTATCTTTGCTGTTTTTTTTTACTTGGAATAGCTTTTGTAGCTTACCCTGATCAAGCTTAAACTGTTTTTTTAGCTGTTTGCTGCATTATTTTAAAATCTGCACTTAAAGTTACTTTTTAGTTCAATTTGATCAAAAGTTTGTTTGTTTGTTTAATTTAACTGTTGAGGCTGCCCACTAAAGTGTGCTAGCCTGTGTAACTGATTTATCACTGTTTCTGCATTTTCTGTGTGTTTCTATAAAAAAAACAAAACAAAAAAAAATAATAATCCTTGTTTTCCCGCCTCCCCTCGACTAGTTTAGACCAGTTTACAGGCATTGCTGTATTCTGGGCTGTGGTGTAGTTTCTGTGTTGTCCATTACCTTACTTGGATAGAAGGAAGTTTCTTTGCTCACCAGTGGGAGTGGGGAGCCTTGAGCAGCCTACCTGTCCCTGTAGGAAGTGACCTCAGCACAAGAGCTGTAGTAATTGGTTGTTTTGGACCATTTCTAGCTCTTTTGTAGTTCCCTGTTTAAAATCCGCCTCTGGGCGTTTTTTTCTGGCTATACTGCTCAGACAAGCTCCTCGTGGTCCTCCAGAGTGGTCCTAGCTACAGAGAACTCAGAAAAGTGACTACTTTCTGGATTTAAGTATCTTTGCTGTTTTTTTTTACTTGGAATAGCTTCTGTAGCTTACCCTGAACAAGCTTAAACTGTTTTTTTAGCTATTTGCTGCATTATTTTAAAATCTGCACTTAAAGTTACTTTTTAGTCGAATTTGATTGAAAGTTTGTTTGTTTGTTTGTTTAATTTAACTGTTGAGGCTGCCCACTAAAGTGTGTTAGCCTGTGTAACTGATTTATCATTGTTTCTGCATTTTCTGTGTGTTTCTATCAAAAAAACAAAAAAACAAAAAAATAATCCTTGTTTTCCTGCCTCTCCTCGACTAGTTTAGACCAGTTTACAGGCATTGCTGTATTCTGGGCTGTGGTGTAGTTCCTGTGTTGTCCATTACCTTACTTGGATAGAAGGAAGTTTCTTTGCTCACTAGTGGGAGTGGGGAGCCTTGAGCAGCCTACTTGTCCCTGTAGGAAGTGACCTCAGCACAACAGCTGTAGTAATTGGTTGTTTTGGACCATTTCTAGCTCTTTTGTTGTTCCCTGTTTAAAATCCATGTTTGCACGGCTTTGCGTGGTAGGGCGCATATCGCAGCGCCGGTTAAACAAGGTTAAACTTCTTCTGGCTCCGCCAAGTCTGCTCTTCAAATTTTCCCTTAAGGAAGCTCTACTCTTAGTATAATCAGACTACTCGCTATATTATAAGCCTAGCACTTGTTCTCAAAACTTCTCTACTAAGTAAACACTCTCGTACTAAGTAAGCACTACATCCACCTACCACCCCTGTGAACATGCACTTCCCTTAAAGGCACAGCACTCCTTTATATTGTTCTAGCATGTCGAGTGGTAGAGTGCTGGCGTCCTCTCCAGTTCAGCTGGGTAATCTGGGTATCTTGTGACAATGCTACAATTGTGTCATGTACACAGACAACCCTCTCCTCCTCCCAACAAACACAAATACATGTGAGAGATGCAACTATATAGCCAAACTGGAGGCTGAACTTTCTCAACTAAGGGCTGGCATGACCAGACAGGAGGAGATGGTAACCACACACACAGCAAACCCAGTCCCACATAGACCTACCACAACTGCAAACCAAACACATAAAAACACAAAAACATACTCGGAGGCTCTAATAAAAAACTTACCAAAACAACAGAGGCTCCCAAAGCAGACATCCAAAAATCCACCACCTCAAAACAAAACACATGCAACACATACTTCAATAAATCAGTGTGTCAACCAATCACATCCCTTAAGGCCAAACACCATGCCTGATACACTAGTAATAGGTGACTCTATAGTCAGACACACTGACGTCCCGCTTACCAGGCTGAACAAGGAGAGGGTGACTGTGAGCTGCCTATCGGGAGCTAGGATCCGCCACATAACACACACACTGAGGTCACTCCAAAGCAAGTACAAATATGACTCCGTCATTGTCCATGCTGTCGTGAATGACCTGAGACGTACCTCCCTGACTACATGAAAAGAGACATAGAGGAGCTCTGTGATTATGTAGCCCAGGCTGGTATGACCCTGACCCTGAGCAGCATCTGGCCCTCACCAAGAATGATGCCACAATACAAAGACAAGATGATCAACTTTAATAATTGGCTCAAGTACTGGTGTCATTCTAAGGGGATCCAATGTCTGTCTGCCTGGGATGACATGTTGGGTAAGCCACGCTGCTTCACAAGGGACGGCTTGCACCTGTTACCACTGGGCTTCCGGATATTGGCCAAGGCTCTTGCCACCCCCATAGTGCCATTTTTAGGCAAGGTTCAAAAGACAAACCCACCTCCTTAGAAAACAAAAATGAAAAAAAATTAAGGGTAATGCTGCTCAATGCCAGAAGTCAAAATCTCAAGATGCAGGCACTCGATGCACTCCTCAGTATGGAGAACATTGACGTCTGTGCAGTAACTGAAACCTGGTTCAAGGCTCCTGAGAGCACCCCAGCGCTACCAGGCTATACCTCGTATCATGCTTTTCCGCCCCAAAACCCGGGCCAAACCACAAAGGGAGGGGGAGTGTCCACATTCATCAAGGACACCCACACCTCCAGGTTAGTAGCAACACATGAAGCATCAGAGACCATACAAGTGCAACTAACCATAGGCAAAACTGCTATACAACTGGTAGCATGTTACAGACTGCCCTCCCAATCTCAGGAACCCCACTCAGCCTTCCTGAAGACATTGGAGGATATGAATGTATCACAAAATACCATCATACTGGGAGACTTCAACTACCCAAACATAGACTGGGTACATTATTCTAGCCCTAACATCCTAGCCCAAAGGTTCCTGGAATTCATAAATTCAAATGCACTCGAACAACTAGTCACCTCTCCCACTAGGGAAGCTAATATACTAGACCTGATCATCATAAACATGGGGACAAAATGCTCCACACTGGAGGTATACCCCTCACTAGTGAGATCTGACCACAAACTAATCACCCTGGATATACATATCCCACCTCCACCCCCAGCACAAAAGACCACAATGAAAAACTTCTCAAAAGCAGACTTCACTCTTCTTAAGACTGAGATGGTATCCTTTAAGCCCACTGGGCCAGTGGATACCACATCCCACAATGCCGAATTCTTCACAAATGCTTTCTATGGACATCTCCAAGAATGCATGGATCATGCAATCCCAAATAAATCCAAGTCCCTCTCCACCAAAGGCAAGCATCCTGTCTGGTGGAACTCAGCCATTAACAAATTGTATAACAAAAGAAGGAAGCTACTGCACGACAGAGCAAAATCCCATAAAGGGAAGACATCTCTGATCAACATTAGCAGAAAACTACGTTCTCTCATAAAAACATCCAAGGCCAACTTTGAGAGAAAAATCGCTAAGGACACTAAAGATAACCACAAAGCCTTCTTCAGCTATGTTAGAAACCTGAAGGAAACCCTCAGATATGCTCAGAGTTAGTTCACAACAACAAAAAATACAGTGAACCCACAGATATTGCCAACATTCTGGCTAACAGGTTCAGTGCAAATTTCTCCCCTCCCTCACCCCCAAAAGAAGAAATACTTATCCCAGCTGAATGTAATCTCCCTGTCATCTCAGATGTCCAAGTGAGAACTGCCCTCAACAAAGCTAAAAACACAGCATCAATGGGACCTGACGGTATCCTGGGTTGCGTGCTACGTGAACTCCAAGAGGAGCTAAACCCACACATAAAAATGCTATTTAACCTAAGCCTTACTACAGGATATGTACCTGAACACTGGCGTACAGCAACAGTGGTCCCACTCCACAAGGGGAGGTACCTCTACAGACCCTGGGAACTACCGCCCCATAAGCTTAACCAGCCTGGTCTGCAAAGCTATGGAAAGAATCATTATGGAACTCATAAACAGAGACATAGGGGACCTACAGACACTTGACCCCACCCAGTTCGGCTTTGTAAAGGGCAGATCCTGCCTTTTGAACCTGGTTGACTTTTTCGAAACAGTCACTAGAGACATTGATGAGGGCAAAGCAGTCCATACAGCCTACCTGGACATGGCTAAGGCCTTCGACACAATACCCCACTCAGGCATCATAGATAAGCTCACCAGCTTAAACGTAAACCCTTATGTCACTAGATGGGTTGCAAACTGGCTAAAGGACAGAACCCATAAAGTTAAAATCGCTGGAGCAATGTCAGACTCAAAGCCGGTCACAAGTGGTGTCCCACAGGGATCTGTCCTGGGACCCCTCTTGTTCGACATTTATTTCTCAGATGTTAAAGCAAACATGGGAGGGTTGTGGCTGACAAAGTTCGCAGATGACTGCAAACTAGGCGCCATAGCTGATACACCAGCGGACACATACATCCTACAAAAAGGCCTCACAGAAACGGACAACTGGTGCCGGAGTCACGGCCTTAAACTAAATGCCAAAAATGTATAGTCATCCCTTTGGGAAAACAAAGTACCCACAAATTATCACATAGACAGCAACCCACTGAGTACGGAAAAAGTAATCAGAGACCTAGGGACCCAAGTCGACAGCGACCTCTCATTTGACACCCACGTTGCCAAAGTGGTTAGAAAAACATTCTACCTTGCACACCTCATCATGAAGGGATTCACATCCAGATCCAAGGATGTCATTGTGCCCCTATACTCCTCCCTCATCAGACCCATGATTGAGTACAATGCCCCATTTGGTATGTACCTCACCCGGCATTTGCAAAAGCTGGAGAGACCACAAAAGTACCTCACCAAGAGAATCAAGGGTCTCCAACATATGTCTTATTCTGCCAGACTAAAGAAACTCCAGCTCTATTCAGTAGCATACCACCTGCTCAGAGGTGATCTCTGCCTGACGTACAAGGCCATGTCCAATTAGGATCTGATGGACATGCTCCACCTCAAAAAATCCAAATCCATCAGGACCACGAGAGGTAAAGACTTAAACCTCAGCACAAGTATGACTAGGACATGCTGGAGGGATAGATTCATAACCCAGAGGCTTCCCATGCTTTGGAACAAGATCCCAGTTTGTGTTAGGCAGAGCCCCTCACTGACTCTCTTCAAGAGAAATCTTGATGAGTGGATGGGAGATCGTAAGTTTACCCCAGGGGTCACATCTGTGTTACTGCTAGACAGGGGCACAGTAAACTAATTCTATTATCTAAGGGGGCCTTCACTGTGTCACTACTAGACAGAGGCACAGTATTCTAAATCTATTCTGTGCATTTTTGTGCATTTTTGTACCATTTCATGGGGTGGCGAAAGCCACATCACTATGGCTAGGCTTACAAATGCCCCAGGGCAGATAGCCTAGTACTAAACTATGAAACTATGAAACTAAGTGAGGTATCACATGGACAGTGCTACTGAGTGTCCCTGCGTGATGTACATAGATATCATGTTCCAAAGCATGGTGAGTGTCTGGTTTGGGAATGTAACCCTCAAGCACATCCCACTCATCGTTGCATGCGTGCACATATCCATGAGCATGTTGCTTTCAGTGGCTTTTGCTTATGTTGCTTATGTGGAGTATATCCATGAATATTGTTGTGGACATGGGCCCTGTCTGTTCGGCAGAAGTCACCCCTGAGTATGCAGTATGCAAATGTGTACAGTCGTGGTGTCCATAGTTTTGCCACATATGTCAACCTTCGGAGCTCAATAATCCTCATGGTGTGTTAATGTTGTGGTATGTAAAGCTGTAGCTGTTCTGTAAGGTACACCCTAAACGGGGTGTTGTACCCTTGAATGTGTGTATACGTCAGGAGTTCAGAGGTACAATGGGTGCCTATGTTCCAGCTACAAACCCAGTACAGATAAGGGTGGCCACGTAGAAGGATATCCACGCCACACTGGCAATATTATCAAAGGAGTGGATGCTACATACGTGTGTACTACGATCACGTACAATGTGACATGTATGTAGGGGACTACCACCTATGTGATAGTCAGTGGGTGATTGGTGTAATGCAAAGGGGATGTTCATGCACCTTATGTCATGCAGCTTGAGGCCATGATATTGATATCAGTTATCTGTCACAGTGACACCCTTATGGAGGGAGTCAGTATCTGCTGGTGGATCAATCATGGTGCTTCGTATGCAGTTGTCTGGAAAGCTAGTCAGGGAAAGTCCCTCTGTGCTAGCCTGTACCTCAGGGAAGCATATATTGAACATGAGGGGCCCTATGACTGAGGACTGTGATGCATCAGGTGTAACTGAAATACAGTAGGTACTATGGTATGCTACCCTCATTGTGTGGGTCATGTCTCTGATCCACTTTGCATAACATCCTGAGACATAGGGGTCGATGTGCAGGTGGATGTGTATGTTGTCAATACCAGAATGGAGAACGGTGCTGAAAGCCAATGAGAGGACAATGTAGGCTGTTGGACCCCCTTACCATCATCAACTACCCTGGTAACTGTATCAAAGGAGTCCACCAGGTGTAGGAGCCATGCTCTGGCCCTAACAAGTCCAACCTGGGTGGCATCAAAGGACTGGAGCCCACCAATGTCTCTGTGAATGACTTCCATGATGATGTGCCCCATAGCCTTGCAGAACAATCCAGTCAGGTGAATGGAGCAATAGTCCCTCTGGTTCGTTGTGGCACCACCTGTGTGGAGTGTGACAACTGTTGCTGTGTGGCATTCAGGGGCCACAATGTCTGATACAAGGCTATTACTGATTCTGGTGGCCAAGTGGGGAGACATGTCGTTCAGAGGTTTGTGTAAATCACAGCCTGGGATGTTGGACGGTCACATGAAGTCAGTGTTCCAGGCCTTAGAGAGTGCAGGTTAGTACTGTGTAGTTGTGACCGCAGGGACACCGCAATGTTCCTGCATGAATGGTGGCCCTGTAGGGAGTGAGAGGGTGTAATGTTAGCATTGAACCCATCCACCAGGATGTTGCCAACATCACTCGGTTCTGTAATGTTCCTGAGTAACTGTCGTATGTCAGAGCAGATGTGGGTATTGCCATTTACTACTGACATTCCTCCATAATGCCTTGTGGTACACCCTGGAATGTGTCGTTTTAATGTTTATGTAGCTAGGTTCGGAGTATGTGATAAGGGATCCCGTAGCCCTACTGAGGCTGACCAGTGAGCTACCCCACCCATGGGATTGTACTCCACTTTGCAACAGCCTCCACCTTTTGTTGTAAATTATGTCCATGGAACTGGACCCCCAGAGTGGAGTCCGTTATCTGATGGGTACCATCATGGCTCTGTTTGGAATAGCATGATCCATGCAGTCATGTAAGTGCTAATGAAGTGCACTGGGGTATGTTTCAGCATTTGTATGTGTATTGTCCATCTGCACGGGTGTCATGATGTTAACTACTGCTGTCATAAGACATCTGTAGTAGGCATTGTAGTACTCTTGTACTGTGTATGCCGTGAAGGGTATGGTGCCGGGATGTGGATAACAAGGGTGATTAGCATATGTTCAGAAACCACCAATGAGGGGATAACCCCAGGTGTGGAACACCAGTCACATGTTGGTAGTGTCCATGTCTAGGATATTGTTGGTCTTGGAGGTGGTGTGTATAGGTTGATTCAGCCGAGTGGAGGTTATGAATCCCGGACAGTGTTGGCCTAATGTGTCGGTACATGAGTGGCTATCCCAGTTAAGTGTGGGGTAGTGTCAGTCTCACATCAGTAGTACCTGTCTGAACCCTACTGTCCAGTACACCAAGAAATGAGGGCTGGTAACCATGGGGTATGTTGTTGAATCCGTAGCATGTTACAATGTGTATAGCAGTTCTGGCCACAGTTAGTTGCACGTGGATCACCTCTGATGCATTGTGCTAAGTAACTAGCCAGGAGGTGTGTACAACATAGTGGAATATGGGAACACCTCAGCCGTGGGTGTTCCGGTCCAGGTTACATGACTGAAAGGTGTGGTCAGTGTATACATGACTGAAAGATGTGGTCTGCGTATAACCTGTCGGTGCAGGTGTGCTCTGCGGAGAATAGAGGCAGGTCCCAGTCACTGCAGAGATATTGAAGTGGTCCATTATAAGGAGTGCCTTGCCTGCATGCATCAGAGATGAAGATGTCAAGCATCGAGTCACATGACCCCATGTTTTGCTTGCCTGTTCCCGTTTTGGTGGTGACTGTTATTGGAAGCTGTGCAAGACAGGCAGTATAGGAGCAGCAAGAGCCTTACATGTTATCTGTACTCCCAGGGCTGACAGGTGCAGGTCATCTGTGCCAAAGCATCATGTTTTGTTGTCCATGTCAGTCAAAGCAGACAGATACTGGATGCCTGTGGAATGACAGCAGAAGCATAGGCAACTGTTGAAGTGAAACAGTCAGTCATTGTACAGTGGCATTAAGTCCAGATGAATGCATAATGCTCCCCGGGGCTTGGCCCATACCTTCAGGTCTACAAGACCGGTGAGGTATTGCATGTCCCTGCACATGTAGTCTGTGAAGTTGCATCTCAGGGCAGTCACACTAACATGGAGAATGGCAGTCAAATTGTACCTGGTGAGGTGTGGCATGGGTGCATAGGTTATGTTGCAGAACCAGTTACCCGACAGATAGATGTAAGCAACTATTGCCTTGTGTAGCCTGCTGAGTGGGACATCAGTGTGACTGCCTACAGAGTCACCTATGACTGGTGTGTTGTGTATGTTATAACACCCTATTGGCTGTATGTGATGGGCACACATGAGTCTGTGGGCTATAAGTTATTGTTGTTGTGTTTGGTGATGGGGGCTGCCTTTGGTGCCTACACAGAGTATGGAAAGGTTCTGCAAAGGTTGTACTCATACTATGTGTGGCCTGTGGTGGTGGAGATTCTGTGAGACTATGTGATGAGTGGGGTGTGTTGCAAATGTTACACGTTCCCCACATGACTGTCAGGTTCAATCTGGGTTGGTGAGAGCATTACCCCCAGCATGGCTACATATGCGCATCTCCCACAGGCTGTATTGTCGTATGTTGGGAGGTGAGCATTGACTGTGTACATGAGACAATTGCTCTATTGCCACATGTACGCCATATTCATCATATAGACAGGCAATAGCACTGGTACGTGACAGTTGGACATGCCTGTATATTCAACCATGTCTCACAAGATATGTGAGTTACGTGTGCACAACAGCTGTTGTACTGTAAGCAAGCTGGAAATGTAAGGACAGACAGTGTACTTGTGAGAAATGGTTTGGAATAGGTGCTATATTAATCCGTAGCTCATGAAGTACTCACAAGTTCTAAACAAGTGCTGAGCATGACAATGCAATACAGATAGGGTGTTGGATAATATCAACCCACAAGTGGTGACGACAGTCATAACTGGAGGCACTACACTATTATCCTGCTGAATATGGTCTGCAAGTCCATGAACCGTTATCAACGTAGATGTTAGCAGTACAGATGTAGATGACAGTATGGATGTTTGACTACATGTACCTTTGTATGTCACAGGAGTGTTCTACCAGTGGCCTGTTGACAGAATCAACACTACAAAAGGTGTCAGAGTGACATCTGCATATCACACCAGTGGCAGCTACAGTTAAACAGGGTTAATGTGTTGTACTCCCCCCTCATTGTAGCCCATACCACACAGACAAATGTGAGGCATCTGTGTATGTAAGGATGTGAATGGCCATGACCTATGAGCAATAGCTGTCTCAGTGTTGTGAACAACATACAGAATGGGCTTTGTAGGTGAGGTGTGTGACATATGTGCACAATCTGACAGATGTTATTAGCATTGTCACCGCTAGGTGAATATCCCTGTACCCATTAACTACCACCTAGGCTGCGGTCAACATTATGGACACTGTGTAAGGGATGGTGCTGTGTAGTTCACCTCCCTAAGTTGGTGACATCTCCAGGCCTATGAGGTAATTATACGAGGCACCCATGTCATGACAGGGTGCCATCTATGAGCATGGAGATCATTGGACAGGCATACTCAGCACTCGGGTGACCAATATTGGATCACATGTCACCTTTAAGGAGTATTGGTCATGCGTGGATGGGTGATACCAGCCTTCACAATCCTCACCTCCACTATGCAGCATGCTGGCTACGTTGCATAAAGACATGTGCTACACTTTGATGTTGAATATGCTATACGTATATATCCTGATCTGAAAGACATATGTCATGGACAGGCACCATCCTACTACTAGGATTGCCACATGCTGGACAGATCCCTGTGCCATACATGTGACATACTCCCACCATACCATGCAACCTTGTCCATCAAATCTGCACATGTCATCTCTGTCATACATGGTGTGATGACCGCATGGTAAAAGTATTATCAACTGTCTGGATCAGTAATGTGGCATTGATGCACCTCGTGGTGGCAAAATGGCTGTCGGATATAGTTAGGAAACCTTGCCCATACATGCTATAGTTGATAACCATCCCTGCGAATGACGTCTGACTAGCCATTGTCCCATGTCTATCACATGTGCAACACAGGCGATCCGTGACAGGATGTTGAACTGCTGTACAGTGCTATGTAGATGTATATAGCAAAACACATGCATGTAAAGGCTTCCATGCATATGTGTGCATTGTCACTGCTCAAGTCCATTAAGGCAGTGTATGTGTTGATATGTGACATATACACAGCATCAAGGTCAACAGCATTACTGTGGACACATCCAGGCATGTGCTGATAGGTAATAACACCAGTGCAGGCAAACAGACATGCCCACATCATGACAGCATTCACATGGAGTATGAACAATGTAATGAGGTGACACGCATATATGGTGATGATATCCAATGCATAACGGGTGTTACATGTGTGTGACACAAACATGTCAGTCGTGTCAGTGTCATGATGATTTGCAAAGATAACTGTGCAGATGTACTAGATGTAATACAAATGTATGTGCAGCAGTATCTCTGTACATCTCTGTGATACTGTGACCTGTCACCATCATTATGTCTTACAGATAATGCCTCGTTCACACCTGCCAGCATACAGCCACCAGGTGGACGATGCCCTCATCCCGTGCCTCCATGAGAACTATGAGGTGTTGTTCAGCCATGTGCCCAGCATGCCCAGCAGCATGACGACCTGTGGCAGGATCTTTGCAGGAGGGTTAATGATGTGGGTGGCCGAGCATACACTGCATGGACTTGATACGACATGCGAAACAGTGTGCCACTGCAATCGCCAGGGAACAAGGTGGAACAGGTGGTGGGCCACCAACCCAGCCCCCACTCACACCCACCGAGGAGCTATTGGCCAGTCTGGGGACACCCTCAGAACAGCATCCACAAACACTAGCTGCCATCGTGGAAGTGGGTGTCTCCCAACCAATGAGCCTGGACTTGCCTGGTAAGTCAGTACTGCACATATGACTATTATACCCCATTTAGTTGCATGTGTCACTGTACATTATGTAATGTAACATCATATGCAAGGTATATTTACACACATGCTGCATACTACAGTATGCTACCCTGTGTATGCACACATGTGCATACTATATGCTATTGTACAGGCGAATGTGTTGACATGCACAGTGCACACTGTGGCTGTCATACAGTCATGGATAATGTTCAAACTGCTGTGTCATCCCTATACAGGTACCTCTGGCATGCCGCACAGACATCAGTCCGTTGCAGGTGAGACTGTCATCAGTATCAGGCATGTTAAAGCATAGATCTATTCGCCATGTGGCCAGTTAACACTTGTACACTTGATGTTTGGTCCAGTAATGATATACAGGTCGCATCTCCCATCATTCACACTGGCTACCCATGTGCAATATATATAAACAAAATAATACACCGACATGAAACCACAGTATCTATCATTGCCACATGTGTGGACAGCTGTGCATACAATGGTGGAGGTGTTGTACAATGTAGGCATATGTACTATACATTGGAACAACACATGTGTGGTATGCAAACAGTACCACACAGTGAGCTGGAATATGGGCAGCCCACAGGAGTCACCATTGTGTTATATGCCCCTGCAATGGGTGCACCCATTGTGATGTGCCATCTGACATGTCCCAGACACGTAGTGTTCTGGCTGCAATATTGTCACACTATCCCATAACACAAACCCCACATACCAAATATACAACCTGTTGTCTGCATAGCCCTGTGGATGGTGACATATCTCACATCTATGGGTGTATGTCATATGGGACAACACAGACATGTGAGATAGATGGCCATCACAAACATTTGGCCAACACATGTTCATACATGGCCATGGGGGATGGCCAGAGACACGTAGCCGCACAGTAGATGTGATGTGTATACACCCTGTTGCACATTGCCCACACATGGTCCAATTATAGCCTTAGTTGACTGATTATACAGTTGATGTGGTACACTGGACATCCTAAAAGCCTGTGCACAGCTAGTGGAGGTGTCACTTAAGTCTACCATATAAGATGTGTTGAACATCACGACTGTGTCATAGCATGACAGTAGTCACCTGTGCAGCTTCCACAGACATTGACACCACATCAGGCCACAGATACTGTGAATTTCCCTTGCTGCTGTAGGACATCACCATTAGCTGTGCACCTCGTGTGTGTGGTACATCAATGTAATGTGGGACATGGTGAATTGACAAGTCTGCCATGTGTGGACATGGTTGCCAGGCAGCTAAGACTAAGACTGTAGTAGTTGTGCAGGGGTGTCATCTGTAGGTCCTCCAGTGACCTGTCACATGACACAGCATGGTTTGGTGTGTATACACCTCAGCATTATGGGTCACAATCCACAGTTATGTCATGGGTATGCATGCAGTTATGGCTATGCAATGTGTGCATATTACGCACTGTATAGCCATAGAGGCACCTCATGATGCCATGCAATGGCACAGTGTCTGTACTTCACACTGTATAGCAATGTAGACAGCTCACACTACCCTTCCATGCTCATGCACATTTGCTAAACATGCATTCTATCTGTAGGGCATACAGACAACACTGCAATGTGATGCCCATTACAACGCAGTACATGTGTCAGGACACCATTGTGTCAGACATGTATGCATGTTAATGCACATGTCAGCAGATTACATATCAAGGTCAGTTCAGCCATGTGTACTGTTAACCTGTTCTGGTCCACATGGTGTATCATGGGGATGCATGCTTACTACCATGATTGTGTGAATTGCATGGCTACTGATATGACACCTGCTTGCTGTTGTGTGCAACCCAGGGAGTTATGCTAACACTATTAATGTCTGAGCTGCATGCCGTCTGCTGTATCACATGCATGCTGCATGCCGTCAGTCAAATCACATGCATGGTGTGTCTGTGTGTGTGTGTGTGTGTGTGTGTGTGTGTGTGTGTGTGTGTGTGTGTGTGTGTGTGTCTGTGTATGTCTGTGTGTGTGTGTGTCTGTGTATTGTAATTTAGAGTCTTTCTTTGCATTCACAGGTGATGTAGGTGCGTTACCCTCCTTCGGTCCATCTGATGTTAGTATCCCCACAGATACTAGCAGTGATGAACATATGCATGAGGTACAGGCAGGGTTGTCAGGGGCTGAATCTGTGCCAATGGTTGCCATTTCAGCTATGTCCCCCTCTTTCCCGCACACAGTTCTGCTGCCAACACATACCGCATCACCAGTGGCCATAGAGGAAGGACAGTCAGCTTCTGTTAGCGTGGAACAGGAACATGTGGTGGCTACAGAAGGTGTGTCTCCACACCATGGTGTCAGTGTAATGACTGCAGATGTGCCAAACAGGCATGTGGCCAGCGCTGCTCATAGGAGGACCTCTGGCAGACATGCACCTGCAGGACAGAGCACAGCAGCTGGTGTCACCAGACGCATGTTCCAGACTGTAATGGCGGCACAGGCACGTGCTAAATGGCAGAACAGAGAAGGGCAGAGGCTGCAGAAGGCTGCTATCCATATTCTAAATGACAACATCCAGGCATTGGCAAATGCTCAACAGCAGATTGCTGATGTTCTGGACAGGCGATTGGGTGACATGGTCGGAATCCTTGACCATGGCATGGCAATCCTTTGCAACTGCTAAGTGTGTGAGCATGCCCAGTATGCTGTTGTGTAGATGGACACACAGTACATTCCAAATGGACATGTGATACTAAGTGTGTGAGCATGCCCAGTGACACCTTGTGTCGGTGTTGTGCCTCTGTGTATGGGCATGGCCATTGACATCTTGTATAGCGATGGTGGTCATCCAGGCAACAGATGTCCATTTTCCACGTCAGGATGGATGCCTACATTGAACACACTGGTTGACTGTCTTAAAGGGTGTACTGTCTGTGGCACGTCCCATATCTATGTAGTGTTGTAATAGTGCTCCATAGATAGGCAGTTGTTCCGCTCACACCACTGCCATGTGTTTGTCTACGTCTACCTTGGGACAGTAATATGCTTTTAGACTGCTCACTCTCTATACATTCCCTATCGGCGTCTTTGCCTTTGCGGATGATGTTATCCACCTAGAAGTATGCCTCTGGGAGTGCTGTGTTCCAGTAATCTCGGTAGTGTGTTCTGTAACTGCGTAATGCTGTAGTGTGATAAGGTTGTTAGGTGTATGTTCGACTCCCAGCCCTGCCAAGTGTGTGTGTGTGTGTGTGTGTGTGTGTGTGTGTGTGTGTGTGTGTGTGTGTGTGTGTTTCCAGCTGCTAGGGGACAGAATAATGCTTTTAGATGGCTCACTTCACATACATTCCCTATCGGCATCTTTGCCTTTGCGGATGATGTCATCCGCCTAGATGTATGCCTGTGGGAGTGCAGTGATGTCGGAACTCGGTAGCGCGTTCTGTTACTGCATAATGTTGTAGTGTGGTAGACTAGACAGGTAGGTGCTCGATTCCAAGGCATGGCAGGTGTGTGTGTTTGGCAGTTATACCGTATGTGTTGGTATCTGTGGGTGGCTAGCTGCGGGATGTGTTCAGTTTGTTTTGTTGCTGACCTATATAGTGTCCACAGCCCACATATTCTGCCAAGAAACTGGGTTGTCAACACATACATTTGCCAATAGGTCTGGTGAGTAACTGTCAGCAGCCCTACTCTTACCCTTGATACGGTCTGACCCATGTGACGCAACATAACACACGTGCCTTGATAGTAACAACACTACATGATGCAGGTGGCACATGTAGTTTCCTTTTCATTCCTGTCTAATGCATTGTTGTCATATGGTCCGCTGTTGTGATATAAATGCCATATCTACATATGCCACCTTAACAGGTACAAGCATGCAAAATCTGAAGGTAATGCTACTCAATGCTAGAAGTCTAAACCTCAAAATGCACTCTCTCGAGGCACTCCTAAAAATGGAGAACATCAATATCTGTGCAGTAACTGAGACCTGGTTCAAGGCTCCAGAGAGCACCCCTGCAATACCAGGCTACAACTCTTGCCACACTTTTCGGCCACCAAACCAGGACCGAAACACTAAAGGTGGAGGAGTGTCAATATTCACCAAGGATATTCACACCACCAGGCTAGTTGGCCAACACAATGTGTCTGAAATTCTCCAAGTGCAACTAACACTAGGTAAGTCTGCAATCCAAATTGTAGCTTGCTACAGATCCCCCACCATACCCCAAGATTCTCACTACACCTTTCTAAACATACTGGAAAATATTAAGATAGAACCAAACACCCTAATACTGGGTGATTTTAACTACCCTGCCATTAACTGGGAAAACTACTCATGTCCCAACACCTTTGCGCAACGGTTCTTGGAAATCATAAATTCCAACGCCCTGGATCAACTAATCCATAGTCCCACCAGGGGCTCCAATATCCTAGACCTGGTCATTTCCAACATGGGAAATCAATGCTCCATACCTATGGTCACCCCCTCGTTAGTCAGGTCTGACCATAAGCTAATCACCCTTAACATCCACATCCCAACCCCACCCCCCAGTAAAGAAACCACCATAAAAAACTTCTCCAAAGCCAACTTCATGCTACTCAAGTCAGAAGTGACAAACTTCATGACACCCATGCAGATAGGAACTGAAAGTTCAACTGCTGAATCCTACACTAAGGCACTGTACGAGCACATCCACTCATGCATGAATCGTGCCATCCCAAATAGAACCAAAATGCTCTCATCCAAAAAAAAGGAAGCCAATCTGGTGGTCCCCTGCCATAAACAAACTTTACAACAAAAGGAAGAAACTTTTGCAGAAAAGAGGAAAATCCCAGGATGCAAAAAACTCCCTTACTAGCCTCAGTAAGAAACTGAGATGCCTCATAAAATCCTCCAAAGCTAGTTATGAAAATAAAATTGACAAAGATTCCAAAGACAACCACAGAGTATTCTATAACTATGTCAAGAATCTAAATGGCAATGCTCAGATCTGCTCTGAGCTAAAACAGAATGGCATTAAATATACTGATCTGAAGGATATTGCCAATATCCTGGCAGATCGATTCAGTGCCAACTTCACCCCCCTCTCACCCCCTAAATGGCCCATCTCAATACCGGAAGATTGCCAAATTCCAGTAATAACGGCCACACAGGTACAAAACACACTCTCTAAAGCCAAGAATACAGCATCCATGGGACCAGATGACATCCCGGGCTGTGTACTACATGAACTACAATATGAACTGGCACCTCACCTAAGTGTCATGTTTAATCATAGCCTCACCTCAGGTTTCGTGCCCACTGAGTGGCGCAGAGCTACAGTTATCCCAGTCCACAAGGGGGGATCCACAGTTATCCCAGTCCACAAGGGGGGATCCACCTTGGATCCCGGAAACTACCGTCACATCAGTCTGACAAGCCTTATCTGAAAGGCCATGGAGCGTATTATTATGGAACTTATAAACAAAGACATTGGCAACCTTCAAACACTGGACCCCACCCAGTTTGGGTTTGTGAAGGGCCGATCTTGTCTCCTGAACCTGATTGACTTCTTTGAATCAGTCTCCAGAGCCATGGACAAGGGTAAGGTGGTCCACACAGCCTATCTAGACATTGCCAAGGCCTTTGACACCATCCCCCACTCTGGAATCATAGATAAACTTACTAAGTTGGTCATTAATCCCTATGTCACCCAATGGGTTGCTAAATGGCTTATTGATAGAACCCACACTGTAAAAGTAGCCGACTCCAAATCCAGCTCCAGACAAGTGACAAGTGGAGTACCTCAGGGTTCAGTCCTGGGGCCGCTCTTGTTTGGCATCTACTTCTCTGAAGTACAGGTCAACACTAAGGGACTCTGGCTAACAACGTTTGCAGATGACTGGAAACTGGGAGCCATTATTGAATCCTCAAATGATGTGGATACTCTACAAAAGGGCCTTACAGAAACAGATGCTTGGTGCCAGAGCCATGGGCTCAAGCTCAATGCCAAGAAATGTATTGTTATCCCTTTGGGAAAAACATGTATCCATGAATTACCATATAGGTGGCAGTACACTAAACACAGAAAGTATGATAAGAGACTTAGGGACACAGGTGGACAGTGGTCTCACCTTCGATAACCACATCACCACAACAGTCAGGAAATCCTTCTATGTGGCACACCTCATCAAGGGCTTTTCATCCAGAAAAAGGAGGTCATTGTCCCACTGTACTCATCCCTCATTAGACCCATTATAGAATACAACGCCCCATTTGGTATGTACCTCTCAAGACATCTGCAACAACTGGAAAGGCCTCAGAAATACCTCACTAAAAGAATCACAGGCCTAAAGCAGATGCCCTACGCTGACCACCTTAAAAAACTCCAGCTATACTCTGTCGCATATTGTCTACTCAAAGGCGATCTCTGCTTAACATACAAGGCCATGTCAAACCCAAAGCTGTTGGACATGCTACACTTAAAGAAATCCTAATACCTCAGAGCTACACGCTCCAGGGATCTAAACCTTGTCATCACAATAAACAAAACATGCTGGAGGGATAGGTTCCTGACCCAGAGACTCCCCAGACTCTGGAAAACATTGCCCATACATGTCAAGCAGAGTGCCTCTTTGGACCTCTTCAAGAGGAACCTTGACGATTGGATGGGAGAAAGGAAATTCACCCCAGGGATCACGTCAGTTGCCCTGCTAGACAGGGGTCCAGGAAAGTAAATATTGTGGGAAGAAATAGCCAGGGAATTGTTATGACTAGGCTTGTATAGGCCCTAGGGCTGATAGCCTAGTACCCCACTATGAACCTATGAACTATGAACTATATGTGTGTTCATGTATATGTGTGTATGTATATATA
This sequence comes from Protopterus annectens, assembly GCF_019279795.1. Lineage (NCBI taxonomy): Eukaryota > Metazoa > Chordata > Ceratodontiformes > Protopteridae > Protopterus > Protopterus annectens. The sequence goes on along the minus strand of NC_056736.1, from coordinate 189,398,521 downwards.
TATATATATATATATATATATATATATATATATATATATATATGTATATATATATATATATATATATATATATATATATGTGTGTGTGTGGGAAATAAAAATAAATAAAAAATAAAATAAAATAAATAAATAAAATAAATTAAAAAAAAAAAAAAAAATATATATATATATATATATATATATATATATATATATATCTATATTTATATATATATATATATATATATATATATATATGTCCATGTATATATGTATACAAATAATATATATGATATAAGTAGATGTAGAGGTGGACATAGATGTGAACATATGTCTGGGGACATCAGCACTACTGAATGTTTTTGCCGGATGATCTGTACGTGATAACCTGGGATCTATGTATATCTGCAATGGCGTGGTGGTAATGCACATCGTCTGTAGTGTGCAGGGCCACTGGTTGTAGTCATGTAGACAACGGTTATTTTGTTGCTGGGAAGACCATGGGACATCGAGTATGGTGATGGTAAGGCACCTGTTGCCAGTTGTGTATGGATCTGAGCGACACTGAGCAGTGGTTAATAATTTGGAGGTTTGGTATGGGTCATATAACTATTCATTGGAAGACTATACTATGCAGATGAGGTTGACTATAGTGTATCACATTTATCACCAGGGTGTGCTGCTGCTGGTCCCTGGAGTGTATATGTGTAGTCAGCCGGGTGCAGGTCTCGAATATAGTTGACAGCATGGGAGGGTGGTCAGGCATACTGTACGTACATTGCAGAACTGTGCCTTGGGAGTGCTCCTGCCTTAGCACATCTAAGCTAGGGGTGTGTCTATACCTGCCTGGTGACATTGGGAGGGATGACAGCAGCGGTGGGGAAGTCAGGGTGTACAGGCTGCACAAACAGGTGTTGATGAGCACAATCAGCAGATGACATGGCCAGCCCACACATGAACAGCATGTTAATGCACGCAAGCAGCATACACACAGGTTTCGTCCACACTCTACACCACCGGTGTATACATGCAGGAACATTTCACAACACAGTCCAACCAAATGACACGGGCTGCAGCAGACAACATTTACCAACATGTGCAGGAGGCTGGGGCAGTGAGGTTATGTATGTTGCCAAACAACCCTTACTTGGGTGACATAAGACTTTATAGACTGAGGGTGACTTACCAAGGGCTACATGGGCTGGGGATATTGGACCACTATGGGGTGGACAGAGACCTCCTACAGCAGCTTGTTGACCTGTGCCTGACACCACAAACAGGCCAAAGGAAACACATCACAGTGGATACCATGGGATGTGTTGGCCTAGGTGTACTAGCCACAGGTACCTCACACAGCACAACTGGGGATATCATGGGTATCTCACAGGCATCTGCATCCAGAGTATTGCACCAGTTCACAGATGCCATGTCAACACATGCTAGTGAGCATGTACATGTCCTCAACACACGTGATTAGTGGACCAGCAATATGCATCTGTTCACTCACATGGATGACTACCCTGGGGTACTGGGTGCTATAGCCTGCACACGTAGCACCTCCCGGGGAGTGGGGTAGGACCTACAGTCACTGCAGGGGCATACCCTCCAACAGCTAGGCCATATGCGATGGCCAGGGCATGAGATTGAATGTGTGTGCTGTCTGCCCTGGAAGCTATGATGTGTCCGATATATGGCTTCTGACACAGCTGTAGCACACCAATGCCTATATGGACATCCCCTACAGTCTCCTAGTGGGGGATGCTAGGTAAACACTGGTGTAGTGGCTGATGACACCCATCAGCAATGCACACACACCTGAACACTCACACCTGTTGGAGCTCTGCAGTATTCACAAGCTACATGCATACAAGTTGTTATGGTATTTGCTATGCTACACAATGTTATCCTGCAGTAACAGTTGCAGCAGGAACAGCATGGGGCAGGGCCACACAGCCCAACACCACTGCCAAGGCCTGTGCAGGCACAGTGTGACTTGCTGAAGGAACTACCTGAGTAGGGCACAGTCGGCGAAAGCCCGTGCACAGTATGACCTGCCCTTGGCAAAGAGGAAACACAAGGCATATGCACTGACACAGTAGGTACCAACGGATTTCCCCTCTCTGACCCACACACAGTACAATGGGTGCCAAACATGACAGTACCTGTGCTCAGCCATGTATAGGAGGTGCACTGTGTGCATCCGACATAGACAGCACTCCAGCACTGTCCTCAAGTCCGGAACACATCCAGGGTATGTCTATTGACCTAACAAGTGGCAGTTGTATTAGAATTTGTAGTTACCCATTGCTATGGTATGTATGTGAGCATACAAGTGACTGTGGTGGCCAAATGCTAGGGCAGCAGACAGCACACATCCATAGTAGCACCATGACCTCTGTAGCACATACGGGGGTCACAATGGTAGCCTGTAGTACACAGGGTGTCCTAACCCACTGCAGATTATGGGCAGACCATCATGTGTGTCCGTACAGCCCACATGCATTCCATGCAGCTAGACAGATGTGGACCAATGCAGACAAATGATATACGATGGCCTATGGATATGCCCAATGACTGACCACAGCCCCCTATGACACACACAGATGACAGCAGGCCAGGCAGTTTGATGTAGGTTGTGTAAGCTAGGACGTCCAACATCACTGTGCTGGTAATTAAAGCTGGGAACTGATGTACCCTGGTATCCCTTCAACCAGCAATTTAGGTAGGTCCACACACTGACATGGAGTACTTGGCATACCAGTACAGTAGTGGTAGATGTGTACAACTGTTGGCTGTGCCCCCCGTCACACCTACACATGTGAGAGTCATGTGCACCACCCACGGTGCTGTGTAGGACTGTGGTTGTGGTTGCATGTCCCCCCACACTATGCAGGCATGTAGCAACTGTCAATGCCACATGTCCATTAGCTATCCTGCAGACACAGCATGACACCTGTCTGTGTAGAACGGAGGGGTCAGCAACACAGTACTAACTATCTGGACATGTGACACATGCAATACAGTTGACCATACTTTGCATGCTCACAGACATGACGGTATGACGGTATTGTCGGTCGACAACATGCATAACAGTCATACTAGGCATGCTCACACACTAAACACAGGACGGCCAGGCATGCATACACCAGTGTTCCGGACATATCTGGCAGTACATTGCTATACTGTTGGATGTCTGAGCTGTATGGTGTGTGTGTGGTCTATTGTCTGTACATATGCCATGGTCTATTGTTAATTCACATGAGCTATGTGCGCGCTGGGTACTTCTACCATCACGTGCATAGGGCGGTTCTTTGTTTGCAGACAGGCTGACACCTTTGGATACAGACCGGGTAAGGCACAGTCCAGCAGGTGGGAGCTGTTGTGCATGGGTTTGCACAGTGTTAAGCACTGCTGACCTCTGGTCACAGCACCTTATACACATTTAGACTCCACATTTCTTTGACAGTGCACTACTGGCATACTGGTAGACAAACACGCTTACAGCCGCTCGCTCTCTGACATTTCCGCTTACATTTGTCACTCACGCTGGGTGTGTGCGATCCCTTGTGATGCATATTACATCGGACTACATGACTACAGTATTGGGTATGTGTAACCATTTTGCGACGGCAGGCGTTCGACTGTACGGACTCGGCGGCCTGTCCAGTGACATAATCATATTATATGCGTGTTCCTCATACGATCTGCTCCCATCTGCCTGATACATGGGAACCGATACTCTGCAATGCTGACATGTGACTTGAGTTTATTAACGCAGCTGTCTGCCGAGTCAAGCTACCGCATACCTACTGCACGTTGACCACCTTTCAGATTGCACGACGGGAGACTGTAGGACTGACACCTTTCCCACTTTGCATGGGACAGTCCCTCATCACACATATCTCATGTGACAATACCAGAACTCTCCACCAATCGGGGACACATTTCTGCAGAATCAGGGACAGGTCAAGAAAAATCAGGGACACTTCTACAAAAGTAGTGCTATTAACTTGACACATTGACAGAATCAGAGCATATGACTTAATACACATATTCTGAAGTAACAGTTGTTTATAACTCTTACTTATTGTCATTAGTCAGTAAGTGTAATTCACCACATTTCCTTCAACAGCCACTAATTTTAGGAGGGATTAAGAAGGACACAGAGTCTTTCAGTCAAACTCAGGGACGTACCTGACATTCAAGGACAGTTGAGTGGTATGGACAATACTCTAGCAATTGCAACTGTCCTGATTAGGTGACCTTATCATGTTGTAGGTGTCTGTACTGGTTGCTTGATACAGGTCTTGTATACCTGACACGTCAGTATGTCATATGTAGTAGAATAAGCAACTATACTGCTGCTAGACTATGCTTTGATTTGTTCCGATATGTATATTTCTGTACTATGCATGGCTGTAGGTATGTTCTGCCCTGGTACATCTGACAGTTCTACAGAGCAGGTTCCACTTTGGCCATTCAGACTGGTGGCGGCCCTATAGACCCTACATGTAGAGCTATCACATGTGTCAAGGCAACACATACCCACAGCTAGTAGTAAACGGATGACTTCCATGGTTTGCATACGTTAAGGTTATTCATGTAGCATTATAATTGATAATACTGTTTCCTATTACATGTAGCTGTTACTGACACAACAAGTTGATGTCTGACACCACTACACACACTATATAGCCTCCATTCCCAAACTCACAGGCCATGTGCCATAACTGTCATTTTGCAGGACACAACTGCCCAGACGGGTGTGTCCCTCACAGGCGTACGGGTGTTGAACCTCTTCTATTTTGCTATCGTTTACCTGAGGTGGTCAGCAACTTATGCACTTTCCGTCAGTAGCAGAACTCACATACCAATGGGTGTGAATGAACACTGTATCAGGAACAATGCATAACACCCTGTGGGACACATTTAGATGATTGGTTCTATTAACCAGACACATTCACAGTCACAGAGCATATGTATTCATTCACGTTTGTCGAGGTACATGCCGCTTATGACTCATACATGTTATCATCTGTCATTACCTGTATTCCGCCACCTCTTCAACTAATATCACTAGTTCCGGCAGTGTTTAGTTGGACTTTGCTACATTCTGATACATAACTATGGACGTCCATGCTGATCCGGTAAACGGCACTGTGTAGGTCTCTATGTATTCCCCCGATGGTTTACAAACTATCCGGTAGATGTGCTCTTCAGGTTTGGGAGGTGTAGGTGTATGCTATGCCCACATAGGAATATTAATGACTTCCACTGGACGGGCCTACTACATCTCTGCCAACCAGCACCTGCACACTTAATCTCATTAATGCATACCCATGGTCCACCTACCTGGCACCCCTCTACAGCAGTCGTGACAAATACTTACTGCGAGTGCAGTTGGGGTATGAGCACACCACTACACATTGCCCACTCTCCCCATCTCGGGACACATGTCATACGTTTTGTCAACCCATGTATTATCACACTTGCACAACCTACTGTTCCATGTACACCTACATCCTGCTCGTATTAATGCCAGCAGATTCACATGTACCCTGAATTTTTGGGGTCCCGCAAGGGACACCGTTATCCATGTTTAAAGTGTAGACCTTGCAGAACTCTCCCACTGGTCCTTTCCTACCGGTGTTTTGGATAGCGGCAGTGTATTGATCTGTAGTGCCTGTCTGTATGTCTGTCCGGCCAAGCTGGGCGATGTGGGGGGGGGGGTACAACGTTTATTTATTGGACCTCCCAGTCACATATGCCTGGGCTGTAAATATGTTACCCCTAATTGCTGTGAAGTAACCTATTTATGTACATGTGTATATCTACACTGACAAATATATTTTGTTTTGTGTGTATGTGTATATATCACTACCTGTTGTTTGTGTATATATATATATCTATATATAGCCATAGTATATCCTTGTGTGTGTGTGTGTGTGTGTATATATATATATATATATATATATATCTATATATATATATATCTATATCTATATATATATATATATATATATATCTATATATATATATAAATATATATATATATATATATATATATATATATATATATATATATATATATATATATATATATATATATATATACATATATATATCCGTATGAATATATATGTGTATGTAAATTAATATAGATATATGTATATATGCATTTTTATCTATATATATACATCTGTGTGTCCATTAACCTATACATTTCCCGGAGATGGACACTTACACATGCGTATTCTTTTTATCTCTGCTTCAACAGCATACTATTGCCTTAGTCATTCTGACACCAACACTTCACTCCGGTGAACTTGTGCTCAGTATATTGCACGGTATGCAGTGGACAGATGTCACATGTTTTTCATGTCTGGGGTGCCGCTGCTAACTGGGATGTGATAATGTCATTCGACCTATTACTCATATGCGCAGCCTATTTTTCCTGCTACTGTGTTTGTTTCTGTGCACATTCATATTATTACTGTTGATACGATGCGTGTTTGTGTTACTGTGACTGTACGTCAACAAATTGTTGTTTTCATGTAGTTGTGTCTTTCTGCTTTTCCCAGTTTGGGGTTGTCGCAGCAGAACTCCATTCCGCTCATGGGTGGCGTATAAGTTTTACGTGCTGGGCTGCCAGACCTGATGCACAACGTCCGACAATGATATGCCCATTCACGCATGTGTCCATGCAAATGACGCTCTATCTGGGAATCGCACCTACGTACTAGCTGACCTCCACGGGCCACTCCATTGCACCTGGCACAACATGCCCTATCACTCCTGTGTCCATACTCGCATATCCATAGTTTCTCCTGCACACCCGTGTTGAGTTTCCACGCATAACAGCCATTATACACCTGATATCGCAGCCATGACACACCTTTACACATTGCCCTCTCATGAATGTTGGGGACCAACACACATTTTGTACCACTTCGTGTATTCACAGGCTCAACATCCATTCATATTTGCACATATGTGCCTTTCCTGGTGTTATGGATTACGAACAATTTGCGGATTACAAGTGTAGGTGGTCACAACATGTACTACAGTCCATCTGTTTACAATGTTGACATAGCCCTTCAACGATGTTATGGCCACTGGTATAGCCCTGCCTCTGGTGTGAAGAGCGGTGCTCTACTCACACTTGTGCAGCTATATCTGATATACGCTGCAAGCATTTCATAATTCCTTACTTACTCTGGATTCCCTTCACAACCCTTATGTTTGATTTCATTGACTCCCATTTCGTCGAACTTTCATTTCACTGAAAGTTCATTACATCAACAAGCATTTTAGGTGGGGGGCTTCACCCCCCACACCCCCCAATGTGGGGGGCTGTGGCCCCCACACCCCCCCTACTATATATATCAACTCCAGGGTCGCACAACATTGGGCAAGGGGGCAAATGCTTGTCGATGTAATGAACTTTCAGTGAAATGAAAGTTCGACGAAATGGGAGTCAGTGAATAGAAGTAGACCCATATATATATCTGGTTAATGGACCCATGCGAACGCGGTCACCTTTACATGTATAAATGTTGGCTTTACAGCACAGAGGCATTCATTACACAATTAATATGTGCTATAGTCGTACTTGAACCGTGAATGCCTTTACGTTGGGCGGATGCTGTAACCACTACACTATTGGTGTTCTGGCTCATTTATATGTATACCCATGGTTCATAGCTACTCTGACATATGCCTCACCGCTTCCCTTACACAGCAGGCATCCATTCTCCTGCTGGGAAAACCGCAGTACTACAATTAGGGCATTCCCTGTTTCCTACTGCTTTGGACCCGTGCTGCAAGTCTACTCACTCCAAGGATATTCATAACTCCTATGCTTATAGTCCTCACACATGCGCGTGTTTGATTGTCAGGGTTTTCATGTGCTGTTCTGGGTTTAGGCTCGGCTGACTGGTGACTAGTGACTAGTGACTAGTGACTAGTGACTAGTGACTAGTGACTAGAACTGCCCTGGTGCTGTTCAAAGATCAGACATAGCACATGGACAGAGTTAGTCCAGAGTTTAACATTCTAACTGTGTTTATGGTCAGTACAATGGATAGAGCATTACTTATTTGCCTACATAAAAGCCTATTGTTGTAGTGGTTTAGTTGCTTATTCTCTTTCTTGTAACATTTAGGTATTGTAGATACTGCAATAATTATTTTCTGCAACTATTACATAACATATAGGACATAATTATGTCCTACAATCCCAGGATATTTGCCATTTGTAATGTATTTTGTCAGGACACAACTGTCCAAAGAGGGACTGTCCCTCGCAAAGCGGGACAGATGGTAACCCTACTGCGGACACCAGATTGTTTGGGCCAACACATAGACACGGTCAGTGAAGGTTTAGAACATTCAATCTGTTTCTTAGCTGTGAGCCTTATACCTTTGGCACTTTTGTTGTTTGCCTGTTTCTTGTATGAATTACGTTTATTCTATCCTGACGTGACCGCTTTAGGCAACTGTTACATGCAGCATGGTACAGTTATTTCCTACGATCACAGAACATTTGCCATTGTATCATTGTTGGTCAGGTCACACCTACACACACATTAATTATCCCTCACACAGTGGATCAGCGGTATCCTGTTTACGTCAGTGCCTTCATCACCCTAATACCATGTGCCACTATGCGAATGTGTGCAATATATTCTCTCTTATTCGTGTCGGGACACGTGCATCACGGGCAGGTGTTTGATCCTGGGTAGTAGGTTATGCATGACCATCTAGGGCTTGACAGTGTCGTGCACCACTACTGCACATTCAAACTTGTGTCCAGATATCTACAGGACTAGACTTCGTGTCTTCCATTCTAATGTTTACACGGGTTACTTATCCCATGAGGGATATCCCAAAAATTGAACAAGACAAATACCAAACATTCTTCTGGCATTACGAAAATGTGCTGGGGGTTTTACATGCAAGGGATACATAGTTTGCAATCCTGAAACTGCCTAGGGTGACACTACCTATAACATATGCGTAATGGTCACTATGTGTAGATGTGGCTGCACCAAACCAGTAGGCCAAGTATGGCTGGATTTGGTGGACGTTCAGGTATGGGAGTGGGTTGTGTGCTGTGGAGGGGATGCTGGGTAGTCCATTATGCATCCAGGTATGTTGCATTTGATATGGCCAGTTCCATCAGGACCAATCTGTGCGTATGTGCCAGTGACATATCTATACATTTGTATCGCACATTTTAATATTCATATGTTTGTGGGATTTTATTCTACAGTATGGCCTGTCTGGTTGTATTGCAGATGTTTATACATGTTTTTGTGTTTCTTTCTGCTTCACCCGCTGCTCCCTCATACACCTCTGGTTCACCTATACTGCATATGACACAGTATCGCCTTGGAGGATTGTACATTACCCATCCCCCCACACACATATTCCTGACACCCCATACATCACTGCTTTGGTTGTTGGCCCATGACACGGCCAGAGTAACACTTTGCATACCCTACATATGTCAGGTACCTGTATGGTTGTGTGGACTACCCTGCCATGTTTGCTTTCCACATGCTATACCTCACACACATAGGTACACCCCCATACTTAACTTCCATTACATGGTTGGTAGACCCGGGTAATACCCGTTCAACTGTGATATATCCTGACAAGTTCGGCTTGTACTGCTGATGTGCGGATTTTGACAGACTGTTCTAATCTTTGGTAGGATACCACCTTTTCCTATGTCCAGGATGGGATACATTCTGGACACATATCCGAATGTACTGGACAACATGTACCCACAGTCAATGGTATGGATAATACTGTTCCTTTCAGCGTACATGTTGTCTTATTGTTGTAGCAGTTTATATGCTCCTTCTGTTTCGTTTACATGCTTATTCTATTTCCTGTCACATTTGGTATGTGAAATACGGACATGCCTTTTGTATGTGACTATTACATGCCTTGTGGGATATGATTCGGTCATACAGTCACTAGATATGTACATTTATCGTGTATTTTGTTATGGACACATCTACCCAGCTGTGTACCCTCCCTCACATTATGGGTCAGCTGGTGACCCTAACCATTGGGCTGGACGTACCTACTGGTGGCGCACTAGCATATGATGCATTTCACTTCCACTTGGTATAGCTATCTACACTGCGTTGGACTATGGACACACGGTTTTCCATGTCATTTGTTCGCGGAATAGGGACCCATTATTCCCTACTGTGCATTTGTGTTTGTTTCTTCATTTTGTGTTCGCAGGAACTACCTTGCATGCTTTGCATACGTTTCAGTATCCACGGACACTGACAGATGTGATTACTATCTTGCAAGTTGTTATATGCAAACGTTTTAGGTTGCATGTCAACAGCTGGCATTTCCACGCCTCTGTGTGGCACTTTGACACGCCCTATGCACTTGTGCTCCTTTCCTATGCATGTGGCTGTGGCGGCAGCGCACCTTCATTAATATGCATTTGGCGCTACTGCGCCATCTTCACGCCGCACTGTTGGCGCAAGCCTACCGCCGGCCTTGCGCCAAGCTTCATGAATCCCGGGGTTAGTCTTTCTAAATGTTTAGCATGAGCTTCCTTGTTCACTTCGATCTCCAGGGCAGCTGTAAAATAAAGAGGAGAGAAAAAGACTAGAGTGTTATGCATACCAGTCTAGCTCCGGTCCAGCTTTGACTATAATTTAAAGTATCTTCATCTGTATACTTGCACAACTGTGGAATGTCAGCAGTCCTAAACTCATCCAGCCACTAGTGAGTTCTGCCTGTTTGCACCTTTTCAGGTCATTGTAGAGGTATCTATATTGCTCTCCAGTGTGCAGAATGCCAATCTTACTGGAGACATCTTTGCAGGACTATTTCAAACCTTTGATTTATATTGATAGCCAGCATAGTCCTCCTGCAATACCCTATGGCTGTGGTGCTTTACAAGGAGTCCATTGAATATTCTGGACTCCTCTACACCCCATCTTTAAGCCCTAAACTGGGCACCTTCCTTTCTAGCTCCTGCAATGTCTGCACAGGTCTTACATAAACAGTTAAAGTGTCTTCCTGCCAATTTATGATATTGGATTTAATGGTCAGTGCACAAACCCCTACAAAAATGCCAACCGTTTTTGTGCGCTATTAAGCTGAGAGCATAATGCCAAACAGAGAGGAAGTCAGTTTATGATTTAGGAAGGGTACTGTGACAGTTGGCATTAGTTTATGGGTTGGATGGTGCTGTACCCGTTAGATGACTTAACTTTTCAGACATGTATTTGGGTGTATAAATGTTATGACCAGACACATTTTTTGTTAAGCTTTAGTCACTGACAAAAGTAGTTTATACAATCTGTGACTCAAACTTGTGTAAAATAGACAATATAGAATCTTCCATGTTGGTGTTTTTACTTCCTTGCCATAAAGAAAGTACTTGTCAAACATACTCATTAATTATATAGACACATTAAAGAGTGAATGGTAAACCATGTATGTGTGTGACCTGGAAAAGTCCTGGTTTATACATTCATGTGTATATGACTATCACTGAAGTATGAAGTCCATCTCAGGGCAGAAAAGATACTTTTAAGTATAGAAATATAATTGTCAGTATACCCGCAGTCACACATATAATTCATATGATATGTACTGCTGTACATAGTTATTGTTATGTATAACTATCTTTATATTGTTCTTTAGTGTTTGAGTGGAACAGCATTAACAAGGTTTGGATTGTGCTAGACTAGAATCCTGGCTCACCTGCACTGTGGTCATGAACTTACACCAGTTACTACAGGGAAGGCTAGTCAACAGGTATATTTTTAAAGTCATTACTGTCCAGAGTGTTCATTGCAGCTGGAACGCGTTTGTCAGACCTGCTCATTAGTTGTACATACACATTAGAGTTGAATGGTTAACCATATATGTGTGACATGAAAGTTCAGAAAATAAATGTTTAATTGTAGAACAATAACTGTACTGATACCCACAGTTAAACATATAATATATGTAATATTATGTGTATGCTAAATACACATGCTATACATAGTTATTTTTATATTGCTAATTTTTATATAGATTACAGTGGACTAGTGTTAATAAAACTTGGAGTTTGCTGGAATAGAATTCTGGCTTAGCTGTACTGTGGCCCTTAATATACAACTGTTGCCACAGGAAAAGCAAGGCAACAGCTCTATTTTTTGCACATATTATTGTGCATGTATGCTGACTACTGTGCAATGCAGCTTAGTGTGTTTGTGCGATGGAAGACCTCACATGTTGCAATGTATCTTTCTAGAAATTGACAAGTCTGCAGGTGTTGTGGAAGCATGCTGTCTACCTAGCAATACCACTTATTGCATTTTCTTGATAGAAAGCAAAAGAAGTAACAATGTATCTTTTTGAAATTGATATGTTTGCTTATTGTCTGCAGGTGTTGTGGAACTGTAGTTGTTGTGGAAGCATACTGAATGCCATGCAACACTGCTTAGTATGCTTGCACAATGGAAGGCAAAAGATGTAACAATATATCTTTTTAAAACTAACAATGTTTGCTGTCTGAGAAATTACACCATGTTTGCACAGAGGTGAGCAATGCACAAGTGAGACAAGAAAAGCTCAACATGCATTATTCTTGTAAAATTGTTTATTATGTTAAATCATTAAAAGATAAATGTGGTATTGTATGAGGAAGTCGGGAGTGACAGATAAGTATGTAAGAGTGGTACAAGATATGTATGAGGGTAGTATGACACTGGTGAAGTCTGCAGTGGGAGTGACAGATTCATTTAAGGTAGAGGTAGGATTACATCAATGATCAGCTCTGAGCCATTTCTTATTTGCAATGGTGATGGACAGGTTGACAGACAAGATTAGACAGGAGTCCCCATGGACTATGATGTTTGCAGATGACATTGTGATCTGTAGTGAGAGTAGGGAGCAGGTTGAGGAGACCCTGGAGAAGTGGAGTTATGCTCTAGAGAGGAGAGGAATGAAGTTCAGAAGGACTAAGTAAGAATATAAGTGTGTGAATGAGAGAAAGGATAGAGGAATGGTGAGGATGCAGGGAGTAGAGTTGGTGAAGGTGGATCAGTTTAAATACTTGGGATCAACAGTTCAGAGTACAGGTAAGTGTAGAAGAGAGGTTAAGAAGACAGTACAGGCAGGGTGGAGTGGGTGGAGAAGAGTATCAGGAGGGATTTGTGACAGATAGGTTCATAGGTTCATAGGTAGGTACTAGGCTATCTGCCCGAGGGCATTTATAAGCCTAGCCAGAGTGTGTCGGCTTTCGCTGCCCCATTGATTAATTAACTGATCCTCTGTCAAGCAGAGCCAATGAAGTGATCCCACGGATGTATTTTCTGTTACCTATCCACTCGTTAAGGTTTCTCTTGAAGAGTGTTAGTGAGGGGCTCTGCCTGATGTAATTTGGAATTTTGTTCCAAAGCATGGGGAGTCTCTGTGACAGGAATCTATCCCTCCAGCATGTTCTGTTTCTTGTTGTGGCGAGGTTTAGCTCACTATAGCGCGTGGCTTGCAGTGACTTGGATTTCTTTAGGTGGAGCACGTCCATCAATTCTGAGTTGGACATGGCTTTGTAAGTCAGGCAGAGATCACCTCTGAGTAAGCGATATGCCACTGAATACAGCCAGAGTTTTTTCAGTCAAGCTGCATAGGACATATGTTTGAGGCCAGTAATCCTCTTGGTGAGGTACTTTTGTGGTCTTTCCAGCTGTTGGAAGTGTCTTGTGAGGTACATCCCAAATGGGGCATTGTACTCTATGATGGGTCTAGTGTGTGGCGAGTAGAGAGGCACTATAACCTCTTAATTTATAGATGCAAACCCTTTAGTAATTAGATGGGCCACATAGAAGGATTTCCTAACTACTTTGACACTATGATTGTAAAAGAAGAGATTACTATCTACCTGGGTCCCCATATCTCTTATTACCTCTTCTGTATTAAGGGGGCTGCCACCTATGTGGTAATTCATGGGTGTTTTGTTTTTCCCAAATGGGATGACTATGCCTTTTTTTGGCATTTAGCTTGAGGCCATGACTTTGACACCAGGTGTCCATCTCACTAAAGCCCTTTTGGAGGATGTCAGTGCCAGCCGGAGAGTCATTTATGGCTCCTAGTTTGCATTCATTGGTGAACTTGATTAGCCATAGTCCTCATGTGTTTGCCTGCACTTCTGAGAAGTATATGCCGAAGAGTAGGGGGTCCCAGGACCGAGCCTTGTGGAACACCACTTGTGACTGGTTTAGAGTCGGACCTGGAGCCTGCTATTCCTACCGTGTGAGTTCTGTCTGTAAGCCAGTTGGCAACCCATCTCATGACTTAGGGGTTTATGTTCAAGCTGGTGAGTTTTTCTGTAACACCCGAGTGGGGAATGGTGACAAAAGCCTTGGCGAGGTGAAGGTAGGTTGTGTGAACCATCTTTCCCTCGTCTATGGCCTTGGTGACTGTCTCAAAGAAGTCAACCAGATTTAGTAGGCATGATCTGCCCTTAACAAAGCCAAACTGGGTTGGGACAAGTGTCTGGAAGTTCCCAATGTCTTTGTTAATGTGTTCCATGATGATGCGCTCCATAGCCTTGCAGACCAGGCTAGTCAGGCTTATGGGGTGATAATTACCAGGGTCAGTTGTGGCACCTCCTTTGTGGAGAGGAATAACCATTGCTGTGCACCATTCTATGGGCATGTAGCCTGTGAATAGGCTGAGGTTGAACAGCGTGTTTAGGTGGGGGGTTAGTTCATTCTGTATTTCATGCAAGATGCAGCCTGGGACACCATCTGGTCCCATTTATGCTGTGTTTTTGGCTTTTGAAAGGGCTGTTTTCACCTGTGTGTCTGTGATTTTTGGGACACTACACTTTTCTGGTATTGTTGTGGGCCCTTTTGGAGGTGAGAGAGGGGTGACGTTTGCACTGAATCTATCTGCCAGGATGTTGGCAATATCAGTAGGTTCAGTATAGTTTGTGCTATTTTGCACTAGTTCAGTGCATATCTGTGAGATGACACTTAGATTCTTAACATAGCTAAAGAAGGCTTTGTGGTTATCTTTTGAATCCTTGGCTATTTTTCTTTCGAATTTAGCCTTGGATAATTTCATGAGGGACCTCAGTTTCTTACTGATACTGATCAGGGATGTCTTTCCTTCTTGGAATTTGCTTTTTTTCTGAACTAGTTTCCTCCTTCTATTGTATAGCCTGTTTATTGCAGGTGTCCACTAAACTGGTTTCCTTCTCTTAGAGGAGTGAGTCTTAGGTTTGCTAGGGATGGCATGATCCATGCATCCTTGTAGGTGCTCATAGAGTGCATTTGTACAGGTTTCTGCATCTTGGGCAGCATTATCCTTTAGTGTGCAGGCAGTGAAACTTACCACCTCTGTCTTAAGTAAGGTGAAGTTTGCATTGGAAAAGTTTTTTTACTGTGGTTTCCTTAGATGGGGGTAGTGGTTGGGTGTGGACATCCAGAGTGATTATTTTATTGTCTGGTCTAACCAGTGACAGGTTGACCTCCAGTGTGGAACACCTGTCACCCATGTTGGTGATGACCAGGTCCAATATGTTTTCACCTCTGGTAGGGGAGTTTACCAGCTGATCCAGGGCGTTCGAGTTGATGAATTCAAGGAAGTGCTTGGCCTGGGAATTTGTACTTGAGTAGTTTTCCCAGTGAATGGTAGGGTAATTGAAATCCCCCAATATCAGGGTGATTGGTAGGACTTTCATGTTTTCCAGTGTCTCCATAAAGGTGGAGTGGTGGTCCTGGGTCATGGAGGGTGATCTGTATCAGGCCACAATTTGCATTGCAGATTTGCCCGGTGTTAGTTGCACATGGATGATCTCAGAGGTATCATGCTGTGCCACTAACTTGGAGGTGTAGATATCCTTGATGAATATGGATACGCCCCCTCCTTTTGTGTTTTGGTCTGTGTTCTGTGGCCGAAACATGTGGTACGAGTTGTAGCCTGGTAGTGCATGGGTGCTCTCTGGAGCCTTGAACCAGGTTTCAGTTACTGCATAGATGTCAACATTCTTCATACTGAGGAGTGCTTTGAGCGTGTGCATTTTGAGATTTAAACTCCTGGTGTTGAGTAGCATAACCCTCGGTTTTTTGTTAATTGTGCTGTTTATGGAGGTGGATTTGACTTTTGAGCCTTGCCTAAAAAAGGCACTATGGGGGCAGCAAGAGCCTTGGCCAGTATTTGAAAGCCTAGGGGTGACAGGTGCAAGCCGTCTCTTGAGAAGCAACACAGCTTGTCGAGCATGTCGTCCCAGGCTGACAGACACTCAGTCCCCTTTGAATGACACCAGAAGTTTAGCCAATTGTTGAAATTGATCATTTTTTCTTTATACTGAACTATCATTCTTGATGAGGGCAGGATGCTACTCAGGGTCAGGTTCATACCAGCCTGGGCTACATGATCAGAGAGCTCTTCCATGTCTCTTTTCATGTAGTCCATGGAGGTACGTCTCAGGTTATTCACACCAACATGAAGAATGACAGAGTCATACTTGTACTTGTTCTGGATTGACCTGAGTGCTTGTGTTATGTGGCGGATTCTGGCTCCCGACAGGCAGCTAACAGTAACCTTCTGCTTGTCCAGCCTAGCGAGTGAGACAGCAGTGTGCCTGACTATAGAGTCACCAGGTCTATATTAAAACATCGAAGTTTCAGAACTTTGAATGTTCTAATATCGACCCCTATTCAGCGAATGCTGAAAACATCGAAGATACAGAGCAGCAAATTTTTTCCTAGGGAAAAAATTTGCTGTTCCAAAACACATACACACAACACAAGCACACCAAACAAACAGCAATACACACACATACACCTAAAATCTTACATTTAACTCTACACTAAACTGTACATACACCACTATCTACCCACTTACCTTAACCCAAATCCTAACCCTAAGGTCCATCATTATTGCACACACACCTCACCCGCGCCCTAACCCTAACTCACCTTCCCCACCCTAACCTTCACGTCCACACATTCACACACTTACCTGACCCATGCCCTAACCCTAACTTAGCTAACCTGCCCTAACCCTCACATCCACACAATCGCACACTTACTGAACCCGACCCGTAACTTTCCACCACAGTGCTGAAAATAGTGAAGCGACAGGAATGGACAGGCAATTTTTTTCCCTAGGAAAGAATTTGGTTTTCCTGTCACTTCGCTATTTTCAGCTTTCACTGAATAGGGGTTGATATTAGAACATTTGAAGTTCTTAAACTTCGATCTTCTAATACAGACTCGAGTCACCTATTACTTGTGTGTTAGCTATGTTATTTTACCTTAAGGGATGTGATTGTGTGGCTCACTGATTTTGTGTTTTATGTGATGTCTGGTTTGTGATGGGAAGTGCAGGTTGTTTGCGTGTCTGCTTTGGAGGTCTCTGATGCTTTTGCAGGTTTTTATTTAGAGCCTCCACGTATGATTTTGTGCATTTATGTGTATTTTTTGCCAGTGCTGTTTTAGTAGGTCTGTGTGTGGCTGGAGTTGTGATGCAAGTGTTAACCTTCTCCTCTTGACTGTCTGTTACAGTCTTGGGTGGAGACAGCTTAGCTTCCAGTTTGTCTGTATAATTGCATCTCTCGCATATGTTAGTGTTTTGTGGTAGGAGGAGAGAGTTGTCTGTGTACATGAGGCAGTTGTAACATTGCCTCAGGATACCCAGATTCACCAGCTGGACTGTAGAGTGCACCTAAAGTTGCCCTATGGTCATGCCTGAATAGTAGGGTGAGCTGCTTAGTCGCTTGGTTGGTGAGGGGTGAATAAAGAGCCTTGCCCATTGCTGGGCAATCAGTGTCAGGGTATATTAGTGCTTGCTATTAAGTCTGAGCAAGTGCTGGGCTGTAAGATGCTTTTTGAGTGCTTAGGTTGAGAGTTAGACTAGTTTCAAGGGAAACACTGAAGAGGAGACTTAGTGGAGCCAGGAATAATTTAACCGTAGCTAATCGACACTGCCCGGTGTGCAAAACCATGCAAACGTGGTTTTTATAGTAGGAAAATGAAAGAGATAGAAATTAACCCAAAATAGCCAATAAACTACTAACTTCTGGGTTGGAACCACTCCTCCAGGGACAGATAGGTTGCTCAAAACTCCCCTCTCTCACAGGTTAGCAGAGAAACTTCCTTCTATCCACGTAAGGTATGGGTAACTCAGAAACTGGTATCACAGCCCTGAATTCAGCAATAGCCTGAAAACTGGACTATACTAGCTTAGAAAGGCAGGAAACAAGGATTTTTTTTTGTTTGTTTTTTTTTTTTTTTTGAAAAGATAAGGCAAAAACAAAGGAGTACCAGTAAGAGTAAAAGGGAAGGTCTTCAAGAGGGTAGTGAGACTAGCTATGTTATATGGTCTGGAAGCAGTGGCATTGACAAAAAGGCAGGAGTCAGAGCTGGACGTGGCAGAGTTAAAGATGTTAAGATTTGCACTGGGTGTGACGAGGGTGAACAGGATTAGGATTAAGTATATTAGAGGGTCATACCAGATTACTTGGTTTGGAGACAAAGCCAGAGAGATGAGATTATGTTGGTTTGGACATGTGCTGAGGAGGGATGCTCAGTATATTGGGAAAAGGATGCTAAGGGTAAAGCTGCCAGGTAAGAGGAAAAGAGGAAGGCCTAAGTTAAGGTTTATGGATGTGGTGAGAGAGGACATGCAGGTGGTTGGTGTGACAGATCAAGATGCAGAGGGCAGGAAGAAATGGAAACAGATGATCCACTGTGGTGACCCCTAATGGGAACAGCTGAAAGAAAAAGAAGAATATTAAAAGATAAATGTGGGACTTAAACCATGATCTACATATAGCATCATAGCATCATAGGATCATAGGATATTTCCAGCCAATTGGCCCTGAGGCACTTACAAGCATAGCCAAGAATTTAGCCCATGTTCAGACAAGTCAGCACCCAATGCCCCTGCTCATCAGGAACACAAGTGGAATCCCAGGGGTGTATTTTCTGTTACACAGCCAGTTATCCAGGTTGTGCTTAAAAAGGGTTAATGAGGTACTCTGCTTGATGTGGAGAGGGACTCTATTCCACAGAAGGGGGAGTCTGTGGAAAGCAAATTTGTCCCACCAATAGGTCCTATTGGTGTTGCTGGCCAGGTTGTGTCTGTGCATATTGGTTACTCAAGTGGAGCTTGACTTGTGGATATGCAGAAGTCCCATCAAGGTGGGGTCTAAGATTGCTTTGTATGCCAGACAGAGATCACCTCTGAGGAATTTGTATAAGAGTGAGGAGAGGGACAGGGCTTTTAGCCTTTCTCTGTAGGGTAGGTGTTTGAAGCCCTGGAGTCTCCTGGTGAGGAACCTCCGTGGTCTGTCCAGCTTCTGTATGTGCTTTGTGAGGTATATGCTGAAAGTGGCATTGTACTCAATAATCAGTCTTATAAGGGAAGAATACAGAGTTGTTATGACCTCCTTGTCCTTGGATAAGATACCATTAATAATGAGGTGGGCTACGTAGAAAGCTTTTTGTACAATGGAGGCAATATGGTGGTCAAATGTCAGTTGGCTATCAACCTGAGTGCCCAAGTCCCTGACAAATGATTGCATGCTTAGGACCTTGTTGTTAATGTGATAATTTGTGAGAATGTCACTCTCCCCAAAGAGGATGATGATGCATTTTTCTGCATTTAATTTGAGGCCATGTTTCTGGCACCAGTCATTTGTTTGGGAGAGACCCACTTGGAGGATGTCCGCATCTCTAGGGGAATTGATGACAGCTTGCAACCATCTGCAAACTTGGTCAGCCCTAGCCCACTGGTTCTGCCCTGCATATCAGAAAAGTATATCCCAAACAACATAGGCCCCAAGACCGATCTGTGGGGTACAACACTCATTTCGGGTCTACTGCTTGAGGTGGCTTCCACTATTTTGACTAGGTGGGTTCTATCAGTGAGCCAGTTAGCTACCCATCTAGTAACATATGGATTGATGCCTAGTTGAGAGAGTTTATATAATATACCTGAGTGGGGAATAGTATTGAAGGCTTTGGCCAGGTCAATGTAAGAGGTTTGTTCTGTCTCCCCTCATCTATGACTTTGGTGACTGTCTCAAAGAAGTTGACCAATTTAACAGGCATGACCTCACCTTGATGAAATTATACTGTAAGGGATCAAGTGTTTGGAAATTGCCAATGTCCTTGTTAAAGAGGTCCATGATGCTACATTCCATGGCCTTGCAGATCAAGCCAGTTAGGCTGATGGTTCTATAATTTCCTGGATCTGTGGATGCTCCACCTTTGTGAAAAGTGATGACAGTGGCCATCTTCCACTCGGCTGGAATGAAGCTGATACTCAGGATTTGGTTAAATAGGGTGTCTAATGGTACTGCAAGTTTCTCCCTGAGTTCATATAGGATGCAGATTGGGATGTTATCAGGACTACTGATGGGGGGACAGAGGGGTGACGTTTTCACTTAACCTGTCTGCCAGCAGGTTAACTATATCTACGGAGTTTGTGTATGTGGTGTCCTTGACCACCAGTTCTGAGCAGATATGAGTGCTTCCTTTGAGACTGCAGACATATGTGAAGAAGGCCCTATGATTATCTTTAGTAGATGTGGCCAGTTTGTACTCGAAGTTTGCTTTGCAAGATTTCACTAATGCTCTTATTTGCTTGTTCAGGCTAAGGAGAGATTGCTTCCAGTTAGGCACCTGCTCCTTCTTCATTCTTGACAGCATTTTTTCCTTTTATTATAGAGTTTATCTAGTGCAGATGTCCACCAGCCAGGTTTACTCTTCTTTGACGATGATGTTTGTCCTGTCTGGTACTCCTGATTCCATGAAGTGATATAAATGTTTGTATGGTACTTTGGTGTAGGTTTGGACATATGTGCCAGGTCCTATGGAGGGGGAGTGGGCTGTGAAGCTGTTTACACCTTCCCTCAGGAGGTTGTAATCAACTTTTTGAAGTTGTTTTTGTTTGACCCTAGCTGGGGGGGGGGGGTCAGGGGAGATGGAGACTTTAAAAGTGACCGCTTTGTGGTCGGATTTTACCAGGGATGACACTGTATGGATGCTGCAGTGGTTATTCATGTTGGATAATGTCAACTGCAACATATCATCACCTTGTTTGTGCGTGTTGAGCAGCTGGTCCAAAGCATTTACATTGATGAAATCAAGGAATCTCTGGTCATTTCTGTTTTGGCATGAGTAGTTCTTCCAATCTATAGTTGGATAGTTAAAGTCACCAAGGATCAGGGCAAAGGGTTGAATCTTGATAGATTCGAAGAGGTTCACATAGGTGGAGAGGACATCTTGAGTCAAAGTTTGAGGCTTGTAGGTAGCTATGATGTGAATAGGGGTTTTGTCAATGGTTAACTGCCCCTGGAGTGTCTCCAATGCATCATACTGTTTGACCAGCATATAGGTGTGTATGTCTTTGATATATATTGCAACTCCACCTCCTTTTGCTTAGCTGCCCACGGTTTGGGGTCTGAATGTATGATAGGATAACTAACCTGGTATGGCTGGGGTACTCTCCACAGTTTTGAGCCAAGTTTCTGTGACTGCACAAATGTCAGAATCTTCCAGGGTTAAGAATGCTTGCAATGAGTACAGTTTCATGTTTAGACTCCTAGGGTATAACAGCATGGCCTATAATTTGCATTTTGATGAACTTTTTATGTTGGTAGTTTTGACCTCATGGCATTGCCTAAAAAGGCACTATTGGGGATTCAAGATTCTTTGCCAGAAGCCTGAAGCCCAAGGGAGACAGATTCATGCCATCTCTGGCAAAGCATTGTGGTCTATCAATCAATTCTTCCCAGGCTGTTAGGTACTGGATCTCCTTGGAATGACACCAGAATCTAAGCCAATTGTTAAAGTCAATGATTCTCTGTTTGTATTGAAGTATCATTCTGGGTGACAGTAAAATGCTGCTTAAGGCTAGGAAAATACCTGCTTGGGACACATATTCAGTAAGCTGGATCATGTCTCTCTTCATATAGTCAAGGGAGGTACGACACAAGTCATTCATGCCAACATGGACTATGACAGTGTCATAACAGTACCTGTTTTTGACAGACTTGAGTGCATGGGTGATATGGTGGATTCTTGCACCTAACAAACAACTAACAGTGACTTTCTCCTTATCCAGCCTGGTAAGGGGCACATCTGTGTGTCTCACCATGGAGTCACCTATGACTAATGCATTGGGTTTATGTTTAGACCTTAGTGGTTGTGAGACAAGTGTGTGGACTATGTGTGGTGTGTGGTGTGGTGGGCTGTGAAGTTTGCATATGTTTTTTCCTCAAAGGCCTCTTTTGTTTCGGTATGTTTTTGTTGAGGACCTCCACATATGTGGGTGTGTGTTGTGTAGTTGTGGGTGTGTTTAAGATGTGGTGTTTGTGTTGACAACCTTCTGAGTGCCAGATATACTGGCTTGTGAGGGAGAGAGCAGAGACTCTAGGTTCCTAATGTAATTGCATCTCTCACAAATTGTGTTCCTATGTTGTAGTAGTAGAGGGTTATCCATGTACATGAGGCAATTGCTACACTGTCTCAGAATCCCAATATCAACCAGACTGGCAAGAGAAACCATAGGAAATTGTCCATCTATATTTGTCAGAATCTGAGGGAGAGAGGATTGAGGGAGCTAAGGGGGTAAAAGGTGGAAGGTCTAAGAGGAGTACTACTAGGTGGTGAGACAAGTGCTACTAATGGAAAACTTGTAGCTGGAATACCTCACAATGGGTTAAATACAGTGCAGCTGTGGTGCATGTTGTGCAAACAATCCCAAAACAGCTCAAACATGGGGTTTAAATACCACAAAAATAGAAGGGTCTAGTAACACAAAAATCTAGCCAATTCTGCTAGCCCCTGCTTTCTTTACCAGCCTGTGCCAGACAAGGTCCAGGCAGCCCTGCTACTCTTACTTCCAGAAGAGATAGACCACTACCAACACAAGACGGCTTCCAGAAACACAGAAGGTAAACACAAGATTGCTGCCAGAAACACAGAAGGCAAAAACAAACAGCTCTGGAAGCAGCAAACCTTGTATCCAGACTATACTACTCAATTTAAGGATAAGAACACAGTAAAACTCACAAACAAGGCACAGATTAGCCACTTACAGACAAAAGCAGAAATCAAAGTATGAAAACGTGCAGTTAAACATTAATGAAATTCAGCAAAATGCAGATAAACAGTAATGAATTGTAGTAAATAGCAGTGAAATGCAGGTAAACAGTAAAGAAATGCAGTTAATCAGTACATTGCTTTAAAACAGTATAAATGTGATAAATTAGCTCACACTCACAACAGTAAAAAACAGCTGAAATAAATCAGCAATTCAGTATCATGGCGACTGTAGAGCTATTAAGAGGAATATTACAGCAACCAGTGGATTCAGCTACAGCCAAATAAAAACTGACAGCCCCAAACTTTCAAGTCTTGTCTACCATCATAGGGAGATGCACACATACCAGTGGCCTGGATTGAGATTAAAACCCCTACCTATCTAGTCTTACACAATATAGATATGTACTTCATCATGTTTACCTGATGTGTTACACACACACACTTGGTTTACAGATGTGGTTTATCCTGTCCTTATCATAGAAGCAACTTCCATTAATTTTAATTTATTTATATGTTTCACGGTATTTGCACTAAGCCTCACACCAAGCAAATATTAATATTAAAAATGCATAAACAACATTGCAAAACTTTTAAACATACCATATAGATTTTTATACAACTCTGGACTTGAACTATTATACTAATTAACCTACAAAACACCCTACAAGTATCTTATCTCTCTTTGCCACAGAAACAACTTTGTAGTCTGAATACAAATTGTTGTACATACAAGCAAGTCCAATTTCATCCACAGTATTAACAAGACATAGTCCAAAAAAATGTAAGAAGGCACCAAACCGCAGCCAATAAAATCATACAGGTTTATTATAAAATGAACAGGTGAGCACTTTCACAGCCAAAGCTGCTTCATCAGACAAGTAACTATTAGATGCATTACTATTTAAATCCATTTCATCCAATCATATCTCCAGTTCAGTTGTGCATAGTACATTCCAATTAAAGCTTAAAGCAACAGTTTAAATTACTTTAAAAATAAGTACACAGTCATCTAGTTAGGTGTCTATTGGCTAATATGGGTTTAATGGACATTTTATCATTCAGCCCTTTACCCATGGTAGCACGCATTCTGATAATCCAATCTAATTCCTTCATTTCCACCTTATTTTTCACTGAACCCCCTCTAGTTTCTACCCATATTTGCTCAATGACCATGAACTTAAAGGTATATGATATATCTATTTCCATTATATGCTTTGCTAGTGCATTAGTATCTGCTTTCCTATGGATATCATATACATGATCTTTTATTCAATCACATAATCTACATGTAGTTTTTCCAAGATATAATGATTTACACAGAACACAGTAAGCTAGGTATACTAAGCTGGTAGTATTACAGTTGGCTACCAGCTTAAAGAGTAGGGTTTTGTCTGTATCTGGATGTAAAAAGGTCCCTCTATTATCTAATAGATGGAAATAATTACATTTCTTGCATGGGAATATGCCATAATTAACATCTGATGCCTCTTTATAAGATATATTTTGATATCTGGGGCCACATAATAACCAACTCAGGGATTTCTTGTTCTTATAGGCATATCTGGGTTTATCTCCCACTATATTATTAACTCGGTCATCATCACATAAAATATTCCAATTTCTATCAAATATTCCTTGTAAAAGTTATATATTGCTTGAATAAGTGACCGGAATTCTCATATTTCTATTGATATGGACTTCTTGTCCCTGACTGTTGTTATGGGTTTCAGAGAAGTAAGGCTTACCTTATTTTTCTCTGGACAGAAGTACTGTGGAGGTTAGTGGCTGAATCTCCTTATCAGTATATCCTCTCTCCAAAAATTTCTCTTGAAGATTTTGAAGCTCATCACAAAATTTCTCATGACTGGCTGTCAAACTAAATATTCTAAGATCCTGCCCCATTACAACATTTTTAAAAATGTGCTGTGGGTGCATGTTATGTCTATGTACATAGGTGTTTCTCAAACATTCTTTTCTATATATTTCTGTAGTAAGGTCTCCTATTTCCTTCTTTACAATTTTAACAACCAGGAAATCTATAGAATTAGGAGAGCTCTTCGCAGTAAATTTCAAAAAACTGGTACTTTGATTAATTTTGTCCAGAAAGAAATTTAACTCACTTTCTCCTCCTTCCCACAACAAAAAGAGGTCATCCACAAATCTGCGGTAAAAACATATATGTCCATTCATATCCCCATTCAATATATTTTGATGTTCCCAGGTAGCCATCACGAGGTTGGCATAGCTATTGGCACATGACGTGCCCATAGCTACGCCATCCAATTGTCCGTAAACTAAATTCTCAAACATAAATATGTTATTTTCTAATATGGGTTTAATTAGGAAGCACAAAACATTTATCATTTTGATATAATAAATAGCATCCTGTATCAAATATTTCTTCAAAAATTTTATTCATAGCCCATTTGGAATAGAGGTAAACAAAGATTGTACATCAAAGGTCACGAGTATAC
Source organism: Protopterus annectens (assembly GCF_019279795.1). Lineage (NCBI taxonomy): Eukaryota > Metazoa > Chordata > Ceratodontiformes > Protopteridae > Protopterus > Protopterus annectens. Next base: position 189,372,967 of record NC_056736.1, on the reverse strand, counting down.
AATTCAAGGTGGATGTCTCTTTAGCATGTTCATACAAATCCTTAACATTTTTTTTTGTATCTTTTAAAATATAGATGTTATTAAGTAACACTGGTTTTAAATGTTGTTCTACATAAATATATCTCATAAAGAAGCATCAGATGTTAATTATGGCACATTTCCATGCAAGAAATGTAATTATTGCCATCTATTGGATAATAGTGGGACCTTTTTACATCCAGATACAGACAAAACCCTACTCTTTAAGCTGGTAGCCAGCTGTAATATTACCAATTTAGTATACATAGCTTACTGTGTTCTGTGTAAATCATTCTATATTGGAAAAACTACATGTATAGATCGAATAAAAGAGCATGTATATGATATCCATAGGAAAGCAGATACTAATGCGCTAGCAAAGCACATAATGGAAACAGATACATCACATACTTTTAAGTTCATGGCCATTGAGCAAGTATGGGTAGAAACTAGAGGGGGGTTCAGTAAAAAATAAGGTGGAAATAAAGGAATTACAGTGGATTATCAGAATGTGTGCTACCATGGGTAAAGGGCTGAATGATAAAATGTCCATTAAACCCATATTAGCCAATAGACTCCTTACTAGATGACTGTGTACTTGCTTTTAAAGTAATTTAAACTGTTGCTTTAAGTTTTAATTGGAATGTACTATGCACAACTGAATTGGAGATATGATTGGATGAAATGGATTTAAATAGTAATGAATCTAACAGTTACTTGTCAGATGAAGCAGCTTTGACTGCGAAAGTGCTCACCTGTTTGTTTTATAATAAACCTGTATGATTTTATTGGCTGTGGATTGATGCCTTCTTACAACTGTTTCTGCTTTTGAAGGCCCGATTTACCCACACTACCATCATATTCTTTTGCTGATTAACAAGAGATATACACTTATACACTCCCAGTTGTCAGTGTATGTGTTGCTTACATATTTATTACAATGAGTGATCACACAACCACTTATGAATATTGTTTGTACAAATGCAGGTCTGTTTTCTCTTTGTATTGTGTTCATTATTCTATCTGTGCTATACTCTCAGACATGTAGTCTACAGGGCATGTTGTTTAACTGTTCTTTAAATGTATGATAAAATTACATGGCAATGAAACACAGTTTTTAGCACAACAGGAGTTTTGCTATTTTTGAACAAAAGTGAGAAATCTGCACTGTTCACTTCCATTTAAAAGCTTGCTACAATTACTTCTACACTTTGAAAGTGTATCTTGAGTGACACACCCAGTGTAGGTAAGGTAGTCTGAATTGCTGTGGTATCTTACTTTTCCTTTGCACTAATCATTCACAGTTGTAATTTATTAGCAAATAACACTGAGGTAGTGCCTGTACTATTTTTACTTCTGCTACAAAAAGTCAAAAGTTTGGGATTCAGCAATTCTAATGAGTTCATGCCTCATTTACATATTTACCATGCTCAGAGCACTGAATCTACAATATAAAAAGGTAACAATCTAACTAAAGAATTTATAGGTGAGGAAACTTGTCCACTGGGAGAACGCAGAAGATTGATATTCCTTTGGATTTATCTAAAGAGAACATTTGTGATCTTGCTAAGGTACTATTGTATTTCTTCAAGTACATTCCAGATTCATATATGTATGTGTGTGTGTGTGTGTGTGTGTGTGTGTGTGTGTGTGTGTGTGTGTGTGTGTGTGTGTGTGTGTGTGTGTGTGCGTGTGTGTGTGTGTGTATATATATGTATATATATATATATATATATATATATATATATATATATATATATATATATATATATATATATATATGTATGTATGTATTAGCAAATAGAACTTGTATCTGTATGTACTTCTTATAGTTCAATGTTGGCATAGGCATTTTGGCAGGCATGTACTTTCTCAGATAGACATCTTATTAACTTTCATTACAAGTGTTATTGTTAGAATTGCTTATCTTAACAATCTACAATGTTATTTCAGGGAAATGTAATGTAGTATATTATCAATGACACATGGGTGTTATGCTTCTAAGATGGCCCATAATCACTTGCAGGGGATTTCTGGGCATAGTGAGATGTGACTGGCAATTACAAGCATTGGCTTTTCTGTTGTAAATATGTACACAATTTGTGAGAATTGTGTTGAAAGCAAATATAATAATTCAATTATGTGGTTTTCCTTGGTTTGTACAAACTTTTCATTTGACTGTTGTTTTGGGGATTGGGGAACCAAGCACCATTTGTGTGTTGCCACAACAAAAGTTGTGTTTTAAGAGATTTGCTCTTGGAATTGTATAGTCATCTTGTTATTTTCATGGGAAACAATGCATTACTAAATTGGTATTCCTTCTTTTCAACCAAGTTTTGGTTTGTGTGTGAGTGTGATATGGTACAATCACATAACCTTTAATTTTAATAACTGAAATATATGCCTGCAGTGCTTAATGTTGAATATATATATATATATATATATATATATATATATATATATATATATATATATATATATATATATATATATATATATATATATATATATATATAAAAGCATGAATTTAATTATGTGATATTTATGTGGTGTAATACTTTTCTGTTTTATGTCACAATGGATTATGGCACCCAAGTGTACAAATCCAAATAACCCCCCTTTGAGTGTCTCTGAAAATGATATCATAGTGTAGGCGATCAGGAACTATGGCACATTTCTGCTTGAGAAAGGACTTTAGGAATCCAGATTTGGAAACGGATAGTGAATGATGTGAATGTCGTAGGGGGTGCACCAGGACCTATGATCGTGTGCTTCATAGGGCCACTGATATGATTTCATCAGCTCTGACAAGCGCAGATGCAGTTGCACTTGAACAGCTCGCTATGAGGGCTGCTGCTTCAGAGCCACCACTGACATCAAATGAAAAGTTCCTATCCACTGTCAGAGATCCAAAGAGCTCAGTGGCAACTGCACACGAATATGTGATTTATGTCAATACTGATGTTCTTTGCAGGACAAGTATGTGCCAGGAGGAGCTTCCAGGTAAGCTTACATACTTCATGTTGTAAGATTTGCTTGTATAGCAAAATATAGAAAAAAAAAATAGCTAATAGTTCTTGTGTGTTTTTTTTTCATGAGCCTATTGATAACTTAATAGACTTAATGACATATTTTTGTTCATTACACATGCGCTTTGGGGGGACATGTTCACCAAGTTTTGGTTAAAAGTATTGTTAACAGACATATATGCAAACATTGTGTATTCCCTGTCCCCTTGTGTTATTGAAACTGTGATGATTGCATCCTTACATTGCTTCATTTATTCGGGGACCATGCTTCCTAGCAAGTGTAGATTCACCTGCATAGGTAAGTCAAACATATTTCTTTGATTATTGATGAATATTTGTAAGATATATGCATTTATTTGCATGTGTTGGTTGGGTGTAATGAGTGTGTGCATTGCTATACCATCTGTGGTAGTGTGACCAGTGTTAGTTTGTTATCATATAAATTGCTTTAAATATTTACTGTACGTATTAATTTCCTTCTTGTGTTTGTTACTTATTATCACAGGTGATCCTGACAGTGGAAGTATAGGACTCTTACCACTTATGTCAAGAGTATCAACAAATTCTGATGATAGCCAAACAGAGGCACACTCAAGGGCTGCAGAGGTTGAGTCTGTAACTGAGGTTGACATTCAGCAATCCCCTGTATTTTCTTCAGGCATATTCAGTAGGCCTATGCATACTTATTCCACTAAGCCCTCAGATATTGGATGGGTGGAGGGTGAAACAGTTGATCAGGATAGTGTGGTTATTGCAGCTTCATTGCCAGTTGGCTCTAGTCATAGCCGAAGTGTAGGTGAGGTGCCACGCAGGATGGTTGTTAAGAGTGCTTGGAAAAAGCCTGCTATCCACCCTCAAACTAATCCTGATGTGTCTTTAAGTGCCACTCATATGTTTTGGCCATCATGGAGGTGCAGGCATGTTCCACTAGGGCCTCTGAGCACATGCTTAGGGTTGTAGATGTGGCACAGGCTGATGTGTATGATGCCCTCCACTGTGTGTCCAATTCAATGGCTCGGCTGAATGATAGTATAGAACAGAAAGTGTCTGTGATGGAACATCTGCTGGGAGAAGGACATCATCCACATGAATGTAGGTCAGCAGCATCATCTGAAGTTAGCTAACATGAGGTGTCCATACCCAGACATGCTAGGCGATGGGGTCATGGTCTTTGGTATACTCATGAGGAGAGCTGAAACTCCTGGCTGAGGCAGTTCTCGTAGCCTGGGGCAACAATGATGAACTGTTGCCTCCGCCATTCATGGCTCACACTAGTCCAACATACTAGGATGTAGAGCTAGCTCAGAACTTGGCTGTGTTCTTGCAGACACTCACACACACTTTTCATCTTCAGTGCCCATACAGACACACACACATAACGGTTACATGGGTTACTTGTGAAACTTACAGCTAATTCTGTCTCAGTTGCCATTTGATACTTTATCCAAATTTCTGGTTGCCTGTCTTTCTTACTCACATGCAGTCACTACCTTTTGTGTCAGCCTTGGTCTCCTGCACCCCCAACCAACACCTTGTGCAAATGTTGATAACCATGCCATATCCTTGGTTTTCTATATTTTGGGTTCAGGAATACATAACTCTTTTGTCTGATGTCCAAGGTTTGCTATTCATTTGTGCTCTTAACCATTTATTTTCCTATTCCAGGTTTAGTACTTACACTGATACTCTAGCAGTTGCAAGTGTTTTGAATATGGGGCCAACTCTGTGTGATGCTAGCAAGTACACAGTCATTACATGTAAGTAAAGGTTGTTAGCATTGTCTGGCATCAATTTAATGTAGGTATGTGCACAGGATAACATTTTTACCCACTTAGGTGGTGTACTATCCATTCCCTCTTGGCAAGGGTGAGGGCATATTATGCTTACCTACAGCTACCTACACCCACCGCAGCTGGTGGTTCCCCCTCTGACTCCTCACCTGCATGTGGCTGTGGTGACCTTGACAGTGGTGATGGGATGTGTGCCTCTTCCCCTTGGTGTTCATGCTGAAGCTGTTTTATCAGAATAATATTGTGAAGGACAGCACAGACAGTGAAAGATTCAGCACAAGTAGGGGGGTTGTACTGCAGGCCACCCCTTATGTATCTAGGCACTGGAGCCATGACTTCAGCAGCCCAAACACATGCTTTATGATATTTCTTGTTTGGGCTTGTGTCTTATAGCATTCCTCAGTGGGTGGGTGAGTGTGCATTTCGGATGGGCATCATGAGCAATGGCTTGAATGCAAACATAGCAGCCTCAGTAAATGACCTTGTGGGATACCCCCCCCCATAAAACCTCTGATACAGTTGAGAGTTGTGCCAAATATGGGAGGCATGGTAACTGGCTGTGTTGCCAGCACACACATTCAGTATGATTCCCTTAGTGTTACACATGAACTGGAAGTTAATGGAGTGGAAGCTCTTTTTTGTTTATGCACACTCATTAGTGTTCCTCAGGTGGTGCCTTGATTTCAATGTGTGTGGAAACTATGGCACCCATGACTTTGGGAGAAGTGTGCTACAGGGTAGAAATCTTGCATAGTTGTAGCTTTGCTTTTAGGTGTATGTGGAAAATGTATGTGGTCATTGACATGTTGTAGCACTGCATTCAGAAATTGGTGTATGATCCTGGATGCTGATGCCTGTGACACCCCCAGCATATCCCCTGTTTATCTCTGACAAGTTTCTGTAGCTAATATTCTATGTGCTACACATATATTAGTCCCCACAGGTATTGGTTGCACTCGATTGCAGAGTTCCTGTAGTTTGCCTCTAGCCACCATCTAGTGTTGTACAATTTCCACCTCATGCAGACCATGAAAAGTTAAATGGGGTCTAAACACCCTTCTCCTTCTTGGCCAATGCCTATTAACAGCAGCAGCAGCATAGACCTAGACCTGTTGTACATACACATGTATAAGAGCAACAGCATCCAATAATATTGTTAAATTGTAGAGTAGTTTCCGTGGCTATATTCCAATAGGTTTTGGAATTCAAGATCAAAACCTGCACTGAGTGTACACAATTGCTTTATAGCTTGCTGAATAGTTCTTCCATCTTGGATTGGTTAATTAGTATACAGTTCAGCTGCTTATGCTGTAATTAACATACCACAATATTTACCAAGTTGATCAGCTCAGAATACAGTGTGCAGTCACTTACTGAATACAAAACAGCTAGCTACCATGTGCACATCATGCCTTGAAATTCATGCCTTGAAATTCATATGGTCTTAGTGCACCATGCAGGCTTTATTGAATCCAGCTCGATTATTTTTCTCTTTTTTTTTAATTATTTCCCCAAATTTTTTCATACTGAGATAGTCTTACTACTAGATTCTCGTTTTTCTCATTTATCCATTTCAGTACTTTATACAAATTTAATGAAGCTGCAAATACCATGGAATGTAACAGTCCCAGCCCCCTTTCATCTTTATTCATATATAATACTCCTGCCTTTACTATAATTAATCTAGAACCCCATATAAATGCAAAAATCACTTCTAACATCTGTTTTTAATATGTTCTTGGAATCATACACACACTCCATAAATATGCTATCTTTCCTATGAATACTGAATTAACCAATTAGCATTGTTATATGATAATCTGCATGATTTCATAGAAGAAAAATGTCTTTTAATTCCATTAAAAGCTTTTCCCATTTGTATTCGACTTACTGCATTATTATCAAAACATTGTCCCAATACTGAAATTTCTTTAACTGTAAATTACATTTCTCCTATCACCCTAGTCTTATTTAATGTCACACCTATTTTTTTAAACAATTTCCTACAAAATATATACCTTCTTTCATCCATTGACTTGTTTTTAGTTATTATAATATTATGATCTGCATATATCATCAAAACTGGACTATCTATACCTGTCTGCATCACATACTTTGCATTTTCCATTTTACAATGTACCTTACTTACTACCATATTCTTAACTAAAGCAAATAATATACTACTCAAATGACAATGTTATCCTGTCCCATTACTCATCACTGCTTCTTTACTTAGCTGACCATTTATTACAATTTTTATTTTATTATTACTGTACCCTGCCATATAAACTTTCTTAATTTTATTACTAAAATGTATGTCTTCCTTAATTATCATAATATCTTATACTCTTCTGTTTTAAAAGCTTTATTAATATCACCTACAGTATGTTTTAAATAATTTCCTCTATTTATATCACTCACAGTTTCTCTTATTTTCATTAATAATTCTTGAAATAACTTTCCTTTCTTATCATATACATTTCTTCCATTATATTTTCCATCTTATTTTCCAATCTTTTTTGAATTATCTCCATAAGTATCTTATAATCTATGCCCGGGATTCAATAAAATCTGTGTAAGATCTGTGTAGAGCCTAAATGGAATGTAGCATGTGCACAGTTCCTCCTCAACAGCGTCCCATGCATTTTAATCATGGCACATTGCTGAGGGAGATCACAGTAACATGGATATTGAATCTGTGTAAGCAGTAGTGTAGAGGCTGTCCCATAGTTGTGGTTTGTCCAGGAAATTGTTGGACAGATGTTATGCACAGGATAAGAATCCTTGCAATGTACTCTGCTATTGTATAAATATTTTATTTTTTTTTTTATTTTTGCTTTTTTTTAATACCTATTTGCATGGCACAGCACAGTGCTTAGTGTTGCTGAGCTGTGCTTACACATACACAGCAGACACCTGCCAGACATCTAAAAATAGAATCTGGATGTAATTAATTTTGTATTTTTTTAACTGCCATTTGCGTGGTCCATTGCCTAGCGTTGCCAAGCTGCTCTTACACATACATAGCTGACATCTGCCAGACATCTAAAAATAGAATCTGGATGTAATTAATTTATTTAAAATTGCCTTTTTTTTGATGGCCATTTGCACGACACAACATGGTGCTTAGCAAAGCTAACAGGCACCTTAGTAGTATATGTGAAGGCATAGTGGTTCTCTCATTGTCCAAGTAGCCAAATAGGTTGAGTCACAGCCTAAAGTGTAGTATGTCCTGGGTTCAAGTCTTGAGTAGTCATACCTTTTTAAATTTTATGCTGTGAAAATGTGAGGTGACCTAAAAGGTAGTTTAATACAAAAACAAAATTATTTATTTATTTATTATTTATTTATTACAGTTTGATGACTGGGATAGTCCACTTTGCCTGGAAAAGTCCATTTTCCGTGGTGTCCCAGGGAGAAAAGCTCCACAGGATATAGACAATTTTACAATAGTTATACAAAAGTAAATAAAGTAGTAGAACAGTGAAAAATACAGAGATAATATGCAGTTTCTTAAAAAAATAGTCATAACATTTCTAATCCTAGGTAATGATTTACAAAAGTGAGATTCATGTAGTCTAAACATATTAAAAGTACAGGCATTTCAGATAAAAAAAATCATGTAAGTAAAACATTTCTTTACAGATAACAAAACAAGCTTTTTTATTGGAAGTTAGAAATATGAGGAGAGGACAGAGAGAAGAAGGTGAGGTGGGAGAGGTAAAATGTGGTATATAGTGGAGAAAGGGAGTGGGTTGGGGGAAGTTTATAAGGTATAGGGTAGGAGCAGAAGTAGAGGCAAAGGGTAAGAGAGCACAGTGATATAAGTGATAGACAGTTGAGGTATATAATGCATGGGAGATGGCTACATTTGGAAAAGCTGCACGATGCTAAGCACTGCTTAAATATAGTCAATGATTTGTTTGCACATTGTTAAGCTCCACTGAAACACAGTTGTGTGAGTTTGTGTGATTCTCAGCTCCACTAAAATGGTTTGCATGATGGTAAGCAACAAGGTGCTTTTTAAAGTTACAGTATGACATATAAGAGCTGGAATGCAACCTATATTAAAACCAATAGGCGGGAATTCTACACCATTCACTGGAGTCCTTAGTAGCCTGTTGATATGTCTGGTGATGATGGTGAGGAAGTGAGCTTTCAGGCACAGAGGTGAGGTGTGCAGGAGTCCAGATTGTTTGTAGGACTCCTGATGACCAACTATGAACCCAGGCTGCTGGAGGGCAATTACCAAGGCTCAGAATGTAAAGCTGAAGCCTGGGATTGGATGGCCAGGGATTTTACCAGTGCTACTGGTATCCCTCACACTGGTGAGCAATATCATCACCACTATGACAACCCGAAGCAGATGAAGACAGAGTCCTTGGATTTCTGGGTCCACGAAGCTTGGGCTGGACAAGCCACACAGATATGTAAGTATGCTTGCTACTCTACTGCTTTACTAATATACAAGCTGAATCCATGCAAAACTGGTATGCATAATGGTTTGCTTCTCTTTCAACAGCTGCAGACAAGAGGGCTCACAATGTCCAGTCCCATGTAGGACACCTGGCCAGGATGAGGTGTGAGTGTGGTAAGTAGGGGAAAATGTCTGATAAATTAAGTGGACTAACCACAGTAAGGTTCAGTGCTCTCTTCTGGCCAGTTTGAGTCAAATAATGCTCTCAATTAATCCCACTCCAGGAACAAATTATATGGCACTCATGTTCTGCACAGATATCATGTGTATAAGTGACAGATTCTAAGAAACAATAACAATAAAGTTTAAAGCAGAATTGTTATTTGATAAGTAATGTGTTCAAATAACTGCAGTATGGCTGTATTCACTGCATTTGTGCACTAATGTGACTCCAGTCAACTGTAAAAAGGACATTAATAAGGAATGCAGAAATAATTGCCTGATAAATGAAGTGCACTACCCACAGTAAGGTTCAGTTCTGTTTTATGGCCTATTTGAGTAAAATACCTCTCTTGATTCTTACCACTCTAGGAGCAAAGTATATGGGTAAGGTATCTCACGTTCTTGGCAGATATGTGTATAGCTGACAGATTCTAAGGAACAATAACAATAAAGTTTAAAGCAGGATTGTGCTTTGATAAGTAATGTCATCAAGTAACTGCAGTAGGGCTGTATTCACTCCATGTGTGTTCTAATCTGACTCCTGTCAATTGTTAAATTAATTGCACATGTCCTCTGGCATCACAGCTTGTGGTTTCTACTCCCATACCAACCAACTAAGATATGACTAGATGTCTAGTCTAATTCATGTACATGAACACACCTCTCAGCTGTCAAGATTTTTCATAATGTAATGACAACTGCCCAATCTGTATGGTCCTTGATTAGCAGATAAATGATAACCTGGAATGCAATTTATTTGTAAATCCATTTACAGATCACCTTGGTAGTAGTGTATGAGCACAGTATGAGAAACAGTTCTCTGTAGTTGTGTATGTTAGTGCTTATCCCATACTGTCCCATGCTAACAAGTTGAGAGGTATGTGCGTGCAACATCATCTATGCAAGATTCAAAGTCACTGTACTCACAACTGACACCTGTAGAAGTATGTACTAGTTGTCTGTGTAGTAATGTCATCTGCGAGTTCACTAATGGTATGTTTTTCTCTTTTTCCCCACCCATTATTTTCTTTAATTTATTAATGTCATTTATTATTATGACTTGATATTAATATATTCTGTTAAACTAACTGTTTTGTTGGCCTTATGGGTTATTTTATGCTGGTTTGCTGTTAACTTACTTACCATTATGTTATTTATTGTTGTGTTCCACATAATATACTTTAATATGTATTTTGATTAATCAATATTGTCTTCCATTATGTTACTAGTAACGTGTTTGGTTATTATTTATCTTACCTTAGGTTTACTTTTAATTAACTACATTTTGACAAGGTAGGCCAGTTCCAGGCAATCCACCTACCTTGGCTACTCTGGCTGTGGCACTGGGGCCAAGCACGTCTGGGCTGCAGCCTGGTGGTGCCCTGTCTGTTGCCCCTGCACTACTTGTGGCATTGGGTAGCTCTGCCCCATGGGCTGGGTCTGGGCCCACCTCTGGGAACAGAGGAGGAGAGAGTGATTTTGTCATCCATAATGAAATACAAGGTATGGCGCGCAGGTTAATCCATTGAGCTGTTGGAGCTTGCCTGCACCAGATGCAGAGTATACTGACCACCCTGGTGGGGCAGCCTTACCCCAGATACCAGCACAGGGGCAGTGAAGGAGCAGTGCTGATAGTCCCATGGGTGAGGGCTTGAGTTGCACTGCTACCTTGTGGATGCTCCTGAGACTGGGATTCCACAAACCCTGCCCATCCAAGGTGTTCACCTCCTTCTTGTGTCACACATCAACCCTGTCTGCTGTCTTGTTTGTCTGCAAAGCTTCCTAACCTTCCCAACTTACCTCTCCCACTTGCACATATGGCCCTTCTCCAACATTCAACTCTCTCCTTAAAAAAAATAATGGACACCTGTCCCCCCCAAAAAAATATCATCCCATACATAGTTCTCCATTTTGCGCACTTGTCCACTAGATACATAATTTGGTCCAATTGGCTTGACAATGCAGTTAGGTTATCATCACCCCTCTATGGGGGTAATAGTCCCAATTCAGCTAAAAGATCTGTTAAAATGCACAGTTGTTGCTGATGAAGAAATGGATACCTATGGTTCTTTCCTACATCCATCCTGCACATCCCTACATGCCTTTTGCTGTGTTTTTCCCCCTGCTTGCACCCCTTTTCACCACTGTCCTATCTCCCCAATAAACTTTTCATTAAAGTTTTTTTGCATGATAAGGCAAGGTGCACCACATTGCTTAAATATGCTAAATACCATTATGGAACAACATTAATCCCAGTCAAATTGTACACCTACATCCTATTGCAAACCCACAACCCTCACACCTGTAGAATGGTGGATCATCCCACCAAGCCACACAGCTGTTAATAAACACAGGTGTTTTAAGCAAAACATTATAATGTTGTAGTTCCCTCACTGAGCATGTTTAAACAGTGTGGCACACCATGCAAATCAGCGAAGAGATTCATACAAACATAATACTGCAATTAGCACTCTAGTACACAAATACTTCACTATTAAGGCACACACATAAACTTAGACATAATTGAGGTATCTGATAGCAGGTAACCCTGCAGTTAAGTTTACAACATGTAAGAACACACTTGATAAAACATTAATAGAAAAAAGATGTTAACTGGGAATCTGTTATACAAATACAGCACTCTAAAGTCATACACACACTAATAGATGTAAGTGAGGTATTTGACAGCAGGTAACTGTGGAATCATAACTATAACATGTAGGAATCCATGTGTCATAACATTGAGTCTGTAGCTCAGTCTGTAAAATGCATTGAAAAAAAAATAGCTTTTTGGTACACATGGTCCTGAGTTCAAGTACAGCTACATCTATCAATGAAAATACATGTATGTGGCCATCAATATTATAAAGTGCAATATGAGTGTATGTCTCATCATCTATTTATCCAACCATAGCAGTACAGTTGGAATGTCTGCATCTGTATTACACAGGGTAAAGGCATACAGATAGGACCACTCTCATCCTACACCAAGTGCAACAGGTAGTGAAGTATGTACTGAAATTGTGCCCCAGTAATATCACACTGCAGCACACAATGTTTTGCTGGTGATATCACAGGCAACCACAGATGCACAAGTAACATACATATATGGTGGTTGAGCTAGATGCAAGGGTTGTCAACACACACTCAACAGGGGGATACCATGGCATAACATGTGATCTGGTGGTTGTCCAGCTGCCTGACATCATGGTTAATGTACACCTACCTGTTTTGTAGGACACAACAAGCATTTTGGCTTGCATTGTCTTACTGATATCATTGGCTAAGACACGTATTTGACACATATACCTTACTTCTCAGCGGGGTGGCTACAATCAATCTGGCTCTGCCTATAAAACAAGGCTGCCACAGATCCCACACTTACACTTACAGTTTGTTGTCCTGCAAAGTGTTCACCCTTTCTGCTTATGCCTATTGTCTGCAGCATCACCTTCAGCTCCAGCATGTAGCACACACATATGTATGCAAATAGTAGCTACAGACATCCTTTCTGCCATGATGTAGGATCTGTCCACCACTATTTCCAAACCCAACATAGAGAAAGGGGTTGTAATTTACATTGAGGCCTTATATCTTGTTAAGTGGTTGCATAGGATTGGCTGATTATAATGCAAAGCTGATGTGCTAGCTGCAATTCATACTTCAGAATGACAGACTGGTTCTGAGGCAATTGCTCCCTAATACAAAACCATGTTAAAAAGGCAAATGTCTAGCTAGGGAAAACATTGTGTATGAGAGTAACTGTTGAAGGTCGACTCGTGGCCACAACGTCTATATGTTGGTATCATTCAATTTACTCCATCAGGTATGTAACCATTTTGTTTCCAACATGATGCATATTTGTCCATGTACTTTAGGGGGATGGTGATTATAGCAGTAAGCTTTGCGTGGAACTATATGTCTGACATGTCACTGATCTGCAGTAGGTTACAACTACAGAAGAATTAGTGTGCAATACGGATAGAGTGCTCTCTGTTAAATAGATATACCACTTTCCTGGGAATTTCATGCTGACAGAGGTGGTAATACTGCACTGCTATTTGCATGTCACTGCTTATTTTATATATTACAAGGGGGGTTACACATATGGGCCATAACTTAATGGACTTTTGTGTTGGTTGTGTGACCATACAACAGTATCTGTCATGGCATAAGCAGGTATAGATGAGTACTGTCAATTTCATGTTGATAGAGGTGGTAATACTACACTGCTACTTGCATGGCACTGCTTATTTTATATATTACAAGGGGGGGGTTACACATATGGGCCATAACTTAATGGACTTTTGTGTTGGTTGTGTGACCATACAACAGTATCTGTCATGGCATATGCAGGGATAGATGAGTACTGTCACTATCCTACTCACTTCCACAACCTTACTATGTTTGCATGGTGTTGAATCTGAGATGTGTAACCAAACAGTGATTACTGGTAGTCATCTGGTATTGCTGTATCTCTACATACTATACTGCCATGTATGTGATTCTGACATATATTCACATTTTGTTGTCTTTCAGGAGATATGTATCCGAGATGCTGGGGCTATTTTACAGAGGGTGAAAATGAAGCTATCCTGGATGTCCTGCATCAGTACCACCAACTTCTGCTGTCCAGGGGAAGGACAAACAGGGAAGAGCAGACAGCATTGTGGGCTGACGACCTGGTTTGCAATGTGAATGCCATTGGACAACAGAGCAGAACATACAAGCAGGTATGACACCATGCCATAAATATGATAAATTCCATTCACAGAAGATGCCTGTGGCCAGGCATTGTAGTTTCACCAGTGGAGAACCTGCAGTGAAACACCCACTGTCAGCTCCAGAGGAACTCCTGGCAAACCTAGGAATACAAGACAGCTCCAAGGTATCCATCACAATGTATGTCGTGGATGTGGGTGCCGCCATTTCCACACAAGAGGAGCATCCAGGTATGCTTAGTTGGATAAGCATTGGAATACTGTAGCATTTGGTGTTTTATGCTGTACATACATTTATATGGGTGGCAAGTATTGTTCTTTGGTTGGGGGGAGGAGGTTAGATGCAGTGTAAATCTCCTGCCCAGATTGTGGCCTACATACCAAGTAACTTATTATGTACTGTAATGTGAGATCTGTGGACATATTAACCTGTCATAGTGCAACATCGGTTGATGTTTACTTTACCTCTCCCTCAATTTTTCATAGAAGCATCAGGAATCTTCTCCTGCCCAGATTGTGGCCTACATACCAAGTAACTTATTATGTACTGTAATGTGAGATCTGTGGACATATTAACCTGTCATAGTGCAACATCAGTTGATGTTTACTTTACCTCTCCCTCAATTTTTCATAGAAGCATCAGGAATCATACGCAGCCTACTCCTGTTAAGCATAACACTGTTATGATACAGATGTAAATTGAATGCATTGTACTTGCTAAAGTGTTATTCAAGGACTGCTGGCTGGATTGATGTACTGTGTGCATGACTGCCAACTTCACAGAGTTTTACCAATAGAACACGGTTTACATTCATACCTATGCCTTGTAGTTGTGAGTACACTGATAGATTTTCAGTATTTGTAGGCCAGTTCAGATTGCCTTATGTGTCAACTGTGCAGAATGTTGACAAATGTCAGCAGTGTGTATCACTGTTGCTCATGAGATTCCTGAATAAGAAACTTATTATTTACAAACCACTACAGAAGTTTTTTAGACAGTATACAGGTCCTGGTATATGAGGTTGGGGGTTAGATAAGTCTGTATTATTGACAGCATTGTATACAGCTTAACATATATTGCAAGATAGTACTGTGAGCATAGTAGTGCATGTACTAATGTACCGTTTTTCCCTTTTTATCACAAGTGACCAGGGGGGTTGGTCTCTGTCCCCCTCACAACCTGATGTCAGTGTCTCTTCAGAATCTGATGATGATGGCGGGGCCTATATTATCATATGACATGCTCAGAAAAGTGAACTACAGATAATTGACCCCATGTAAGCGAAATCTTACAAGGTCGAACCTTCAGAACAGCGATTAATTTCCAATAGAAAACAATCACTGTTCCAAAACAAAAAAAAAAAAAAAAAAACCCAGTAAAACATTACTTAAATATACCAACTCCAGGATTGCACTACAGTGCCAAAAAGGCAAAGTAGAATAAGCGGCCAAACCAATTCTTTCCAAGGGGAAGAATTTGCTGAAAAGCCGCTTCACTATTTTGCATTATGTGGTTTCCTTGATAAGTGTAAGCAGGGTTCTGTGAGCTGACACATCTACAAGTTATGGCATTGGAGATGAACCAGCTACAACCCTGTGTCCATTATAAACATTTGTCCACATCCAGTTATGATTGCCTTGCTCTGCATACCATTGTGCTACTTACACATGATGTGCATTACAGCAGAAAAGTGGTTCACATGAATGGGGAGCCTGTTACATGTAGTGTGTAGTGTTACGGTTGCATACCTGTCTCCCCGGCATGGCTTATTTATACCACAGTCAAGATGCAGCTGTGTACAACATGTACATATTGTACTAGTCCTTTCTTGGATGTGCAGGCGGTACACATTGGGAGCTGACAGCTCCATGAAAGGCATCCATACACCTCCCTTCTAAAGCATGCAGTCAGCAGAATACACAGTTTCAGCCTTGGCACAGTCTGCATTAGATATGTTATGACCACTGTATTGTGTTACTGTGGGACCTCTCTGGCTGTTAAAAGTGTCAGATATGCCTGTGTACTTACATACTGCAGGCATCATTGCATTCGATGATAGGTGTGATGAGTGTAGATACAGTGTAACAATGGAATTCTGGGATTCACATGCCATACTTTTATAACATGTACAACAGAGCATGAAGTCCCACATCTTACTGACCAGTGAAAGTTAAAGGCTACATCACTCTCAATCCCCATAAGTCCCTGCCTACCAGGTCATCTGTTGGAGGTGTGTGGACAATATGGCATTGTCCAGGGGGTGGCAGACCACCAAAAGTATAGTATTGTGCATACCTTGTCATGTAGTATTTGTCAATGCCTCTGACAGTAACTGAATGTGTGTTAGCCCATCCTGGGTATCTGTTGGTTCTGTGTGCGAAACACTGACAGTCCCTTATTTGTAAACATCTGCAAATGTAGAAAGTCTGAGGTCACTGACAGTGGCTATGACTGCAGAGAAGGGAATGGCTAGGAGAAGTATTACCAGAAACGATGTGTGTGGGTAGTCCACTGTTGACTGTGCTCATTGTAGCACTGGCCCACAAAAACGTATCTTCCCAGATAATGACTGTCATATACTTGACTATCCATTTCCCGACATGCAAGTTTGTAAAACACCTCCATGGTGCATCCACAATGCCTGATGGCCTAATCTTGATGAATGTGTCTTTGGGCTATGGTAGGTAGAGTGAGTCATATTCTCCTCAGATTGCAGTCTGTAACAATGAATTCAGTACAAAGGTTAGGGTAGGCATAATATGACTTTGAACAACACAGGCTGTATTTTGGCCAATGTCTGTAGGTGTACTACATTGTTAGTGATCATTTCCATGATAAGTGTTTTCATGGCTGTAAATGTGACACTACTGAGACATCTGGGGACACCTGTCATCACTGCATGCTACTTGCCCTGTGTGCAACTATGTATTGACTTTAATTCCAGCATGGTTTCCAAGAAGGTAGTCTACTAATATACCTGTGTCTGTAGAGACCATAGGAAAGTGGTGGGGGGGGGGTGAATTCATATGTACACACTGGGAAAGGTAAGGGGGCACTGTTCACATAGTTATCCTGCAGTGTGTATTGCACAACATAATTACCTTTTCAGGAATGTTGACTAGAGGGAGAGCCCCTGAATTACTGGTGCCTGCTACTACAACTGTGTTCTTAGCACAAGCACTGTCTCCTGGGATACCATGCTCCTGCACCTCATCTCATAACAAAAGGAAAATGTTAGTACCAAACAGGCCACAGCCTCTTTGTTCATCCACATAGTTGTCCCACTTCATGCAAGGCTCTTCAGCCCTGACATACCCTTTACCAGGTAGATGCCTTGAATAGCAATCAAAGCAATCATTATAGTGTGGCATGTATTATCCCTAGTATTCCAGGGTTCTTGGGTTTCAGTAGGGTAATGTGCAGATGGTGAGTTGGAGTGCAGCTGCAGTGTCACACTATGATGTGCAATGTCCAGTGACATACACTTGCAAGGATGCTCAGTCAAGCACCACATTGGCAGTGATCCCAGTCAGGTCAGAATGTCACAGCAATTCATGCAGCCTGACCATCATCAGCTTCATGGTGCATGTCTGCATGCCATGGACTTGAGGTGTACTGCAGTGCAGTGGGCACCTTTGGCCAAAGTGTGTATAGCCACACTTGTCCTATGTATATCAGACTGTACATTTATGGAACCGGAGCAAGTCTGTGTTCCCACATCATGTCACACATCATCCAGTGTGCTGTCTGTTTGCCTGACAGGCAGTACAGACTAGCAAGGCCAGAGCAATGACCACTGAGTTGAACAAGTTCTCTGAGCATGCACAGACATCCACATTTTGACTGCAAGGTATGTCATCTGTACAACTCCATAAAATTGGCTGTAGCTGACAGCAGGACAAAAAGCACCTCATGGCACAGCAAACTGGGAGCAGTCATACCATCTCCTAATTATGACACCCTCTCACAAGAGGGTCTTCATGAATATATGCCTGGTCACATAATCATGGCTGTAACCCCATGCAAATGCATATGTAGGATCATTTCCATTGATAACAGCAATATTCCTGGTAAGTAGCACTTCATTAGCCACACCGGATGTACATACTCAGGGGTGATATACATGGGCACACAACACTGGCCACAGTGCTTTACACCTACTTTACCATATATTACCCTGTCTCCACAGTGGTAAGTTGGGTAGTATATCATGCTCAAGTCATTAGTAAGGGCAGTGTCACTTGATAATTCTGTGTTTATAAGCTTTGTGTGCTCTTCTCTCAGCATGCAAATATTTCACTGCAGTGGCCATTTTGTCATGTACCTTTGCAAGCACCAGTGGGAATTGGATATGACACAAACTTTCCTCACAAAGGAACTTCATGTCCCCAGTATCTGACCAATGGGGATCATGTGCAATTACTGTCATTGTACTTTGTGTCATATAGACCATTTAGAAGTGATCTCTGCCTTGCATATAGGGCATTGTATGACCCTTCTGTATTGGACATGCTGCAACTCTGTGAGTGGAATGGTGCATGTATTCCCCTCTGTAAGGACATAGGTTCATAGGATCATAGGAAGTTACTAGGTTATTGACCCTGAGGCCCTTACAAGACTGCCCAAGAATTTAGCCTGTGTTCTGACATGTTAGCACCTAATGCCCCTACCCAGCAGGGACATAGGTGGAATCCCAGAGGTGTATGTTTTGTTCCCCATCCAGTTATCTAGGTTTTACTTACAATGGGTTAATGAGGTACTCAGCTTGATGTTGAGAGTGAGTATTTTCCATAGAAGGGGGAGTCTCTGGGACACAAATCTGTCCCACCACCAAGTTCAATTGATGTCACAGACGAGGTTGAGGTCACTCATGCAGGTTATGCAAATAGAGCTTGACTTGCATATATGCAGCAGTCCCATCAAGGCAGGGTCTAAGATTGGACTGCTGTGCATGCCAGACAGAGGCCACCTCTGAGGAGTCTGTATGAGACTGAGTAGAGGGACAGGGTTTTTAACCTATCTGTGTTGATTAGATGCTTGAGGCCCTTGATTATCCTGGTGAGAACATATGTGGCCTCTCCAGCTGCTGCATGTGATTGGTGAGGTACATGCATAAAGGGGCATTGTACTCAATAATGGTTCTTATAAGGAAGAATACAGGGATGTTATGACCTCCTTGTCCCTGGATGAGATACCCTTCCTAATGAGGTGGGCCATGTAGAAAGCTTTCTGTACAATGGAGGCAATATGGCAGTCAAAACTCAGTTTTCTATCAACCTGGGTGCCTCATGAATGATTGGGTGCTTAGGTCCCTGTTATTATTGTGATAATTTAAGAGGACATCACTTTCTCCAAAGGGGATGATAAGGCATTTTTTAGCATTCAGTTTGAGGCCATGTGTCTTCTACAGACATTTTTGTGGGTGAGACCCTCTTGGAGGATGTCTAGATCATTAGGGGAATTGCTGACAGTGGTCAGCTTGCAGTCATCTGCAAACTAGTTCAGCCATAGCTCACTGGCTTTGGCCTGCAGCTCAGAAAACTATATCCCAAACAACATAGGACTGATCCCTGGCATACACCACTCATTACAGGTCTACTGCATAAGGTGGCTTCCACTATTTTGAGTAGGTGGGTGCTATCAGTGAGCTAGTTTTCTACCCATCGGGTAACATACAGAGTGATGCCTGGTTGAGAGAGTTTATCTATTATATCCGATCAGGGAATAGTATCAAAGGCTTTGGCCAGGTCAAGGTAGGAGGCATGTACCATCTTACCCTTGTCCATGGCTTTTGAGCCTGTCTCAAAAATGTTGACCAAATTTAACAGTTATGACCTCCCCTGATGAAACCAAACTGTGTTTGGTTGGGTGTTTAGAGGTTATCAATGTCCTTGTTAATGAGTTTCATGATACTCTGTCCCATGGCCTTTCAAATCAGACTAGTGAGGCTGATGGGTCTATAATTTGCTGGATCAGTAGATGCTCCAACTTTGTGATAAGGGATGACAGTGGCTGTCCTCTACTCGGCTGGGACAAAGCTGATACCCAGGTTTTGGTTGAATAGGGCACCTAAAGGTGCTGTAAATCCCTACCTGTGTTCATGTAGGCTGCAGCCTGGGATGTTATCGGGCTCCATTACCTGGTATGTGACATTAATAATACATGCTGATGGGGAAGATATGTGTACCACACTGTCACAATCTGTTGAAGCAGACCCACACCTAATGACAAATAGTGCACCACATTGGCCCTCCTCAGATGCAATATGTATGATAGCATGAATGACTGTCATGTCACCACAGGGCTCCTGCATGTGTCCCTTGTGGACAGGGGCAATATGTGTTCATAGGTTCATAGGTAGGTACTAGGCTATTGGCCCTAGGGCCTATACAAGCCTAGCCAAACAGGTACCCTGGCTTTCATCACCCAAGAAAATTATTTTCCTGCGCCTCTGTCAAGCAGAACCACAGAAGTAATCCCCGGGGTGAATTTCCTATTACCCATCCAATTATCAAGATTTTTCTTGAAGAGCGCTAATGACGAGCTCTGTTTGACATAGATAGGTAGTCTGTTCTAGAGTATGGGGAGTCTCTGGGATAGGAATCTATCCTTCCAGCATGTTCTGTTTATTGTGGTGACAAGGTTTAGGTCCCTAGAAAGTGTGGCTCTGAGGGATTGGGATTTCTTTAAGTGGAGCATGTCCAACAGCACTGGGTTTGACATAGCTTTGTATGTTAGGCAGAGATCGCCTCTGAGTAGGTGATATGTGACAGAGTAAAGCTGAAGTTTTTTGAGTCGGTCTGCGTAAGGCATCTGTTTGAGGCCAATAATCCTCTTTGTGAGGTATTTTTGCAGCCTTTCCAGTTGTTGTAGATGTCTTGTGAGGTACATACCAAAAGGAGCGTTATACTCTATAATGGGTCTAATGAGTGATGAGTAGAAGGGAACAATGACCTCTTTTTTTCAAGATGAGAAACCTTTTGTAATGAGGTGTGCCATGTAGAAGGATTTCCTGACCACTGTGGCGATGTGATTATCAAAGGAGAGACTACTGTCCACCTGTGTCCCAAGATCTCTTATCATACTTTTGGTGTTAAGTAGACTACCACCTATGTGGAAGTTCATGGGTACAGAGTTTTTACCAAAGGGGACAACAATGCCCTTTTTGGCATTGAGCTTGAGACCATGGCTTTGACACCAGGCATCTGTCTCAGTGAGGCCCTTTTGTAGGATGTCCACATCGTTAGTAGTTTCGATTATGGCACCTAGTTTGCAGTCATCTGTGAATTTACTTAGGCAAAGACCATCTGTGTTAGCCTGTACTTCAGAGAAGTAGATACCAAACAGGAGAGTACCCAGGACTGAACCCTGTGGAACACCACTTGTCACTGGTCTGAAGTCTGATTTGGAGTCTGCTACTTTCACAGTGTGGGTTCTGTCAGTAAGCCAGTTGACAACCCATCTTGTGATATAGGGATTTATACCTAGTTTAGTGAGTTTATCTAAATTTCCAGAATGGAGGATGGTGTTGAACGCCTTGGCAAGATCTAGATGGGCTGTGTGAACCACCTTACCCAAATCTATGGCTTTGGTGACTGCTTCAAAGAAGTCTATCAAGTTTAGGAGAAATGATCTGCCTTTTACAAACCCAAACTGTGTGGGGTCCAAAGTTTGGAGATCTCCAATGTCTTTGTTTATGAGTTCCCTGATGATACGTTCCATGGCCTTGCAGACCAGGCTCATCAGGCTAATGGGGTCCATTGTGGCCCTCCCTTTGTGGAGTGGGATAACCGTCATGGTGAGCCATTCAATGGGCACAAAGCCTTAAGGGTGAGGCTATGATTGAACATGGTACTTAGGTAGGGTGCCAGTTCATTCTGTAGTTCATGTAGAAGGCAGCCTGGGATGTTGTCAGGTCCCATGGATGCTGTGTTCTTGGCTTTGGAGAGTGAGGTTTTTACCTGTGCAGCCGTGATTACAGGAACTTTGCATTCTGCTGGTATAAAGATGGGCCCTTTAGGGGGTGAGAGGGGGTAAAGTTAGCACTGAACCTATCTGCCAGGATGTTAGCAATATCAGTTAGTTCTGTATATTTAGTGTAATTGTGCTGTAACTCAGAGCAGCTCTGAGTATTGCCATTGAGATTCTTGACAAAGCTATAGAATGGTTTGTTGTTGTCTTTAGAATCAGTGGCAATTTTGTTTTCATAACTAGCTTTGGAGGATTTTATGAGGGATCTCAGCTTCTTACTGAGGCTGACCAGGGAGTTCCTCCAATCGTGGGATTTTACTATTTTTTGCAACAGTTTCTTTCTTCTGTTATAGAGTTTTTTTTTTGGCAGAAGACTACCAGATTCTCTTCCTTTTTTTGGAGGATAGCATCTTGGTTCTGTTAGGGATAGCACGATCCATGCACTCCTGTAAGTGCTTATAAAATGCATTTGTGTAGGATTCAGCAGTCGTACCTCTATTGCCCATCTGCATGGGTGTTGTGGCATTTTGCCACGTCTGTCTTAAGAAGCATGAAGTTGACTTTGGAAAACATTTTTACGGTTGTTTTCCTAAAGGGGGGTGGGAGCGGGATGTGGATGTCTAGGGTGATTAGCTTGTGGTCAGATCTGACCAAAGAGGTGCTGACCTCTGGAGTGGAACACTGGTCACCCATGTTGGTGATGACCAGGTCTAGGATATTGCTGCCCATGCTGGGGGTGTGGATAAGTTGATTCAAGGTGCTGGAATTGATGATTTCCAGAAAATGTTGAGCAAAAGAGTTGGTACATGAGTAGTTTTCCCAGTTAATGGTGGGGTACTTGAAATCACCCATTATTAGGGTGTTGGGTTGTACCTTAATATTTTCCAGTGTATCAAGTAAAGAGTGGGAATCCTGGGGCATGGTGGGGGGGTCTGTTGCAAGCTACAATCTGGATTGCAGTTTTGCCCAAAGTTAGTTAACTTGGATAATCTTGGATGCATTATGCTGGCAACCAGCTTGGAGGTGTGGATATCCTTAATGAATATGGACATGCCTCCACCTTTAGTGTTTCATTTCGGGTTTGGTGGCCGAAAGGTGTGATATGAAGTATAGCCTGGTAATGCAGGGATGCTCTCTGGAGCTTTGAACCAGGTCTCTATGACTGCACAGATGTCAATGTTCTCCATTTTCAGGAGTGCCTCGAGTGAGTGCATTTTGAGGTTTAGACTTCTAGCATTGAGTAGCATTACCCTCAGATTTTGCTTGCTTGTACCTGTTATGGTGGTGAATTTGTCATTTGAATCTTGCCTAAAAAAGGCACTATAGGGGCGGCAAGATCCTTTGCCAGTATCCAGAATCCCAAGGGCGACAGGTGCAGGCCATCTCTGGCAAAACAGCATGGTCTGTCGATCATGTCATCCCAGGCAGACAGATACTCAATTCCCTTAGAATGACACGAGAAGCTTAGCCAATTGTTAAAGTCAATCATTTTGTCCTTGTACTGTGGTATCATTTTGGGTGATTCTGGGCTACAAGATCAGAGAGCTCCTCCATGTCTCTTTTCATGTAGTCCAGGGAGGTATGTCTCAGGTCATTCACACCAACATGGACAATGACAGAGTCATATTTGTACTTTTTGTGGAGTGACCTGAGTGCATGCATTATGTGGCGGATCGTGGCACCTAACAGGCAGCTAAAAGCAACTTTCTCGTTGTTTAGCCTGGTGAGTGGAAGGTCATTGTGCCTGACTATAGAGTCACCTATGACTAGAGTGTTGGGTACATTATGTCTTATGGGCTGTAGTTGATTGGCACACTGAGTATGTGAGCTATGTGTCATTTGGGTTATGTTGGGGGTGAAAGTTGCTTGCATTTCTCCTTTGGAGGTCTTGGTTGTTTGGGCAGATTTTTACTGAGAGCTTCCGCAAATGTAGGTGTGTGTTTTGTGCTTCTGTGTGTGCGTTTTGGTGATGTAGGTTTTGAGGAACTATGTGATGAGTGTGGTGCAGTGCAAGGTTTTTACCTTCTCCTCTTGACTGTCTAATCCAGTCTTTGGTGAAGAGAGCTCTGCTTCTAGTTTGGCTATATAAGTGCATATCTCACAGGTCATAGTGTTGGGTGGTAAGAGGAGAGGGTTGTCTGTGCACATGAGGCAATTGCTGAATTGTCCCAAGATTCCCAGATTCATCAGGTAGAAAGGAGAAAACACAGGGAGCTGACCTTTAGACATGCCTGTATAGGTGCTTATTTATTAAGTACTAAAAACTGTTTTCCTCTAGACAAGTAATGAAAGTTGAGTGCTGTAGTAATCTGTAGCTTATTTAATGCTTCCAGTGAGTTCTGAATAATTGCTGAGCTCAAAAAAACAGATTTGAGTGCTAAAACTAAAAAGCTGGCTAGTTGCAAGGGAAAATTTGAAGAACAAATTTTAAGGCACCAGGAATAGTTTAACCCTAGTTAAGTATGGGGGGGGGGCTCAGGAAATCACAAACAGTCCTGGACACAGCAAATCCATATCTGGACAAGACCTGCCACAGGAAAGGGGGGCAGCAAGCTTAGAATTTTTTTTTCAGTATTTTTTTTTCAGTAAAGTGGAAATGGAGAAAGCTGGAACAGAAATTAATTCAACATTAAGAATCTGAGTGTGTTGGCCTTCACAAATGTTCTATATTAGATTGAATGAACTAATGACACTAGACTGGGAGGAGTGTCACAGATCAAATATACTGTATGGGCAGGCAAATACAAAAACACCAAGCATAAGAACACCACAACACTAGGGAGGGTGGCACAAAGTTCCTAGCTGTAGCCACTAAAGGAAAATTTTAAACAGATCGAGGAGCAAGCAGACTCTAGAGAATGCATTTAACTGTATACAGACAATTATAGTAATGCACACTATAACCGTTCCTAGCTCTGGAACACAGAAACCTCAAAAAAACAAAAATACATAGAAAAGCTGGGATAGAGCACTCACAAACAGAAAATACAACTCTCAATATGAAAAAGCAGTTTACAGTTAAGTAATTCAGTAAACATGCAATTAGAAAAATGAACCAGTATCTAGCAATGTAAAATACAGTTAGAACAGTATAAAAGAGTACATATGCGCAATGAAAATAAAAGGTTTATAACAGTACAAAATGTAGTAGATCAACTGTATAGCACAATTATAAGCATTTCAGAAGTGCAGTTCAGTGAAATAAGTGTAAGAAATAGCTTACCCTGCTCTTGGAATCTTAAGGACTTTCTTCTTAGTTTCAGTAATGAAATACAATCCACAGTCTGATAAATACAAGCGCAACCTTTTCAAGACACAGGGTTTATATACCAGTAAGGATGGAAGAGTTAGAAAATCAAATTACTACTCAGCCCCTGCTATTACTCAATCACTTGTACTACAGAAGTTCAGGAGGACTCATTACTCTCAATAATAATGAAGACAGACTATCAGTAGAAAATGGCTACCAGAAACACAGGAAACTAAAACAAAACTACAAGGCCTAGGCAACAGGGATCTATCAAGATTATGCCACCTGAACAGAACACAGAAACCTCACTTTAAAAGCATAGAAAGAACATTCGGAGAAAATACAAGTCTCAGTATGAAAAAGCAGTTTACAATTTAGTAAGTAAATAAAAATGCAATTACAGTAATGCATACTATTAAAGTTCCTAGCTGTAGCAACTAAAGGAAAGTTTTAAACAGATCAAGGAGCAAGCAGTCTCTAGAGAATGCTTTAAATTGTAAACAAACAATTATAGTAATGCACACTGTTACAGTTCCTAGCTGTAGAACACAGAAACCTCAAAAAATCAAAAATACACAGAAAAGTTCCAATAGACCACTCACAAACAGAAACTACAACTCTCAGTGTGAAAAATCAGTTTACAGTAAAGTAATACAGTAAACATGCAATTAGAGTAATGTAACGGTACCAGGCAATAAAAAAATACAGTTAAATCAGTATAAAACAGTACATAAATGCAGTGAAACAATAAAAAAGCTTTATAACAGTGCAAAATGTAGTAGATCAACAGTATAGCACAATTATAAGCGGTTCAGAAGTGCAGTTCAGTGAAATAAGTGTAAGAAATAACTTATCCTACTCTTGGAATCTTAAGGAGTTTCCGCTTAGTTTCAGTAATGAAAAACAATCCATGGCTTGTTAAATATAAGCACAACATTTTCAAGACACAAGGTTTATATACCATTAAGGATGCAAGGATGAAAGAGTTAGAAGATCAAATTACTACTCAGCCCCTACTATTACCCAATCATATGTATGACAGTAGGTTAGAAGGCCTTGTTACTATCAATAATAATGAAGACAGACTATCAGCAGAAAATGTCTGCCAGAAACAGACAAAACTCAAACAAAACTACCAGGCCTAGACAACAGGCCTCTATCAAGATTATGCCACCTAAGCAGAACACAGAAACCTCACTTTAAAAGCATAACAATAACACTCAGAGAAATTACAAGTCTCAGTATGAAAAAGCAGTTTACAATTTAGTAATTAAATAAAAATGCAGTTATAGTAAAGCACACTACTACAGTTCCTAGATGTAGCCACTAAATGGCAGTTTTAAACAGTTCAAGGAGCAAGCAGACTTTAGAGAATGCTTTTAACTGTAAACAGACAAGTATAGTAATGCAAAATATTACAGTTCCTAGCTATAGAACACGTAAACCTCAAAAAATCAAAAATACAAAGAAAAGCTTGGATAGAGAACCCACAAACAGAAAATACAACTCTCAATTTGAAAAAAGAGGTTTACAGTTGAGTAATTCAGTAAAAATGCAATTAGAGTAATGAAACACTATTTAGCAAAGAAAAATACATTTAAAATAGTATAAAACAGTACAAAAATGCAGTGAATCAATAAAAAAGCTTTATAACAGTGCAAAATCTAGTAGATAAACTGCATAGCACAATTCTAATCATTTCAGAAGTGCAGTTCAGTGAAATAAGTTCAAGAAATAGCTTATCCTGCTCATGGAATTTTAAGGAATTTCTGCTTAGCTTCAGTAATGAAATACAATCCACAGCCTGGTAAATACAAACACAACCTTTTCAAGACGCAAGGTTTATATACCAGTAAGGATGGAAGAGTTAGAAAATCAAATTACTACTCAGCCCCTGCTATTACCCAATCACTTGAACCACAGAAGATCAGGAGGCCTTGTTACTCTCAATAATAATGAATACAGACTATCAGCATAAAATGGCTACCAGAAACACAGGAAACTCAAACAAAACTACCAGGCCTAGGCAACAGGCCTCTATCAACATTATGCCACCTGAGCAGAACACAGAAACCTCACTTTAAAAGCATAAAAATAACACTCAGAGAATATACAAGTCTCAGTATGAAAAAGAAGTTTACAATTTAGTAATTAAATAAAAATGCAATTATAGCAATTCACACTATTACAATTCCTATCTGTAGCCACTAAATGAAAGGTTTAAACAGATCAAGGAGCAAGCAGACTCTACAGAATGCTTTTAACTGTTAACAGGCAATTATAGTAATGCACACTATTACAGTTCCTAGCTGTAGAACTCAGAAACCTAAAATAATCAAAAATACACAGAAAAGCTCAGAGAGAGCAATCACAAACAGAAAATACAACTCTCAGTATGAAAAAGCAGTTTATAGTTAAGTATTTCGTTAAACATGCAATTAGAGTAAGGAAACAGTATCTAGCAATGAAAAATACAGTTAAAACAGTAGAAAACAGTACATAAATGCAGTGAAACAATAAAAAAATGCTTTATAACAGTGCAAAATGTAGTAGATAAACTATATAGCCCAATTATAAGTGTTACAGAATTGCAGTTCAGTGAAATAAGTGTAAGAAATAATTTATCCTGCTCTTGGAATCTTAAGGAATGCCCGCTTAGTTTCAGTAAAAAAATAAGACGCATAGCCTTAAAAATAAAAACTCAACCTTTTCAAGACAGAGGGTTTATATACCCATAAGGATGGAAGAGTTAGAAGATCAAATTACTACTCAGCCCCTATTACCCAATCACTTGTACTACAGAAGGTCAGAAAGCCTTGTTACTCTCAATAATAATGAAGACAGACTATCAACATAAAATGGCTGCCAGAAACACAGGAAACTAAAAGAAAACTATCAGGCCTAGACAACAAGCCTGTATCAAGATTATGCCCCCTGAGCAGAACACATAAACCTCACTTTGAAATAGAAAGAACACTCAGAGAACATACAAGTCCCAGTATGAAAAAGCAGGTTGCAATTTAGTAATTAAAAAAGAATGCAGTTAAAATAAAGCACACTATTACAGTTCCTTAATCTAGCTACTAAATGAATGTTTTAAACAGATCAAGGAGCAAGCAAACTCTAGAGAATGCTTTTAACTGTAAACAGACAGTTATAATAATTCACACTATTACAGTTCCTAGCCGAAGAACACAGAAACCACAAAAAATCAAAAATGCACAGAAAAGCTTGGATAGAGCACTCACAAACAGAAAATACAACTTTCAGTATAAAAAATCAGTTCACAGATAAGTATTTCGTTAAACATGCAATTAGTGTAATGAAACAGTATCTAGCAATGAAAAATACAGTTAAAACAGTATAAAACAGTACATAAATGCAGTGAATCAATAAAAAAGCTTTATAACAGTGCAAAATGTAGAAGATAAACTGCATAGCACAATTCTAAGTGTTTCAGAAGTGCAGTTCAGTGAAATGAGTGCAAGAAATAATTTATCCTGCTCTTGGAATCTTTAGTAATTAAATAAAAATGCAATTATAGCAATGCACACTATTACAATTCCTAGCTGTAGCCACTAAATGAAAGTTTTAAACAGATCAAGGAGCAAGGAGACTATAGAGAATGCTTTTAACTGTAAACAGACAATTATAGTAATGCACACTATTACAGGTTCTAGCTGTAGAAGACAGAAACCTCAAAAAAATCAAAAGTACACAGAAAAGCTCATTTAAAGGACTCACAAACAGAAAATACAACTCTCAGCATGAAAAAAAGAGGTTTACAGTTAAGAAATTCAGTAGACATGCAATTAGAGTAATGAAACAGTATCTAGCAATGAAAAATACAGCTAAAACAGTATAAAACAGTACATAAATGCAGTGTAACAATAAAAAAAGCTTTATAACAGTGCAGCTGTAGTAGATCATTGTATAACACAATTACAAGCATTTCAGAAGTACAGTTCAGTGAAATAAGTGTAAGAAATAACTTATCCAGCTCTTGGAATCTTGAGAATTTACGCTTAGTTTCAGTAATGAAATGCAATCAACAGCCTGATAAATACAAGAAAAATATTTTCAAGACACATGGTTTATATACCATTAGAATGGAAGAGTTAAAATATCAAATTACTACTCAGCCCCTACTATTACCCAATCACTAGTACTTTAAATGGTCAGGAGTCCTGGTTACTCTCAATAATAATGAAGACAGAATATCAGCAGAAAATGGCTGCCAGAAACAGAAGAAACGCAAACAAAACTACCAGGCCTAGACAACAGGCCAATATCAAGATTATGCCACCTGAGCAGAACACAGAAACCTCACTTCAAATGCATAGAATGAACACTCAGACAAAATACAAGTCTCAGTATGAAAAAGCAGTTTACAGTTTAGTAAGTAAATAAAATGCAATTACAGTAATGCATACTATTAAAGTTCCTAGCTGTAGCAACTAAATTAACATTTTAAACAGATCAAGGAGCAAGCAGACTCCAGAGAATGCTTTAAAATGTAAACAAACAATTATAGTAATGCACACTGTTACAGTTCCTATCTGTAGAACACAGAAACCTCAAAAAATCAAAAATTCACAGAAAAGTTCCAATAGAGCACTCACAGAGAAAATACAACTCTCAGTGTGAAAAAGCAGTTTACAGTAAAGTAATTCAGTAAACATGCAATTAGAGTAATGTAACGGTACCAGGCAATGAAAAAATAAAGTTAAATTAGTATAAAACAGTACATAAATGCAGTGAAACAATAAAAAATCTTTATAACAGTGCAAAATGTAGTAGATCAACAGAATAGCACAATTATAAGCGGTTCAGAAGTGCAGTTCACTGAAATAAGTGTAAGAAATAACTTATCCTACTCTTGGATCTTAAGGAGTTTCCGCTTAGTTTCAGTAATGAAAAACAATCCATGGCTTGTTAAATATAAGCACAACCTTTTCAAGACACAGGGTTTATATACCAGTAAGGATGTAAGGATGAAAGAGTTAGAAGATCAAATTACTACTCAGACCCTACTATTACCCAATCATATGTACGACAATAGATTAGAAGGCATTGTTACTATCAATAATAATGAAGACAGACTATCAGCAGAAAATGGCTGCCAGAAACACACAAAACTCAAACAAAACTACCAGGCCTAGACAACAGGCCTCCATGAAGATTATGCCACTTAAGCAGAACACAGAAACCTCACTTTAAAAGCATAAAAATAACACTCAGAAAAATTACAAGTCTCAGTATGAAAAAGCAGTTTACAATTTAGTAATTAAATAAAAATGCAGTTATAGTAAAGCACACTACTACAGTTCCTAGATGTAGCCACTAAATGGCAGTTTTAAACAGTTCAAGGAGCAAGCAGACTCTACAGAATGATTTTAACTGTAAACAGACAATTATAGTAATGCAAAATATTACAGTTCCTAGCTATAGAACACGGAAAACTCAAAAAATCTAAAATACACAGACAAGCTTGGATAGAGAACCCACAAACAGAAAATACAACTCTCAATTTGAAAAAAAGAGGTTTACAGTTGAGTAATTCAGTAAACATGCAATTAGAGTAATGAAACACTATTTAGCAAAGAAAAATACATTTAAAATAGTATAAAACAGTACAAAAATGCAGTGAATCAATAGAAAAAGCTTTATAACAGTGCAAAATGTAGTAGATAAACTGCATAGCACAATTCTAAGTGTTTCGGAAGTGCAGTTCAGTGAAATAAGTGCAAGAAATAGCTTATCCTGCTCATGGAATTTTAAGGAATTTCTGCTTAGCTTCAGTAATGAAATACAATCCACAGTCTGGTAAATACAAACACAACCTTTTCAAGACACAGGGTTTATATACCAGTAAGAATGGAAGAGTTAGAAGATCAAAACTAAATGGGGAGGGAGGGTGGCATAATGGTTAAGGTGTTAACCTTGGAAACACAAGGTGCAGGGTTTGATTCTCACATAGGGTAATTGGCTAGGCTTAAAATGGCCCACAAGGACAGTTAGCCTAGTACTAATCTATGAACCTATCTATGAACCTAAATTACTACTCAGCCTCTGCTATTACCCAATCACTTGAACCACAGAAGGTCAGGAGGCCTTGTTACTCTCAATAATAATGAATACAGACTATCAGCATAAAATGGCTGCCAGAAACACAGGAAACTCAAACAAAACTACCAGGCCTAGGCAACAGGCCTCTATCAACATTATGCCACCTGAGCAAAACACAGAAACCTCACTTTAAAAGCATAAAAATAACACTCAGAGAATATACAAGTCTCAGTATGAAAAAGAAGTTTACAATTTAGTAATTAAATAAAAATGCAATTATAGCAATGCACACTATTACAATTCCTAGCTGTAGCCACTAAATGAATGTTTTAAACAGATCAAGGAGCAAGGAGACTATAGAGAATGCTTTTAACTGTAAACAGACAATTATAGTAATGCACACTATTACAGGTTCTAGCTGTAGAAGACAGAAACCTCAAAAAAATCAAAAGTACACAGAAAAGCTCGTTTAAAGGACTCACAAACAGAAAATACAACTCTCAGCATGAAAAAAAGAGGTTTACAGTTAAGAAATTCAGTAGACATGCAATTAGAGTAATGAAACAGTATCTAGCAATGAAAAATACAGCTAAAACAGTATAAAACAGTACATAAATGCAGTGTAACAATAAAAAAAGCTTTATAACAGTGCAGCTGTAGTAGATCATTGTATAGCACAATTACAAGCATTTCAGAAGTACAGTTCAGTGAAATAAGTGTAAGAAATAACTTCTCCAGCTCTTGGAATCTTGAGAATTTACGCTTAGTTTCAGTAATGAAATACAATCCACAGCCTGATAAATACAAGCAAAATATTTTCAAGACACGTGGTTTATATACCATTAGAATGGAAGAGTTAAAATATCAAATTACTACTCAGCCCCTACTATTACCCAATCACTAGTACTTTAAATGGTCAGGAGTCCTTGTTACTCTCAATAATAATGAAGACAGAATATCAGCAGAAAATGGCTGCCAGAAACACAGGAAATGCAAACAAAACTACCAGGCCTAGACAACAGGCCAATATCAAGATTATGCCACCTGAGCAGAACACAGAAACCTGACTTTAAATGCATAGAATGAACACTCAGACAAAATACAAGTCTCAGTATGAAAAAGCAGTTTACAATTTAGTAAGTAAATAAAAATGCAATTACAGTAATGCATACTATTAAAGTTCCTAGCTGTAGCAACTAAAGGAACATTTTAAACAGATCAAGGAGCAAGCAGACTCCAGAGAATGCTTTAAACTGTAAACAAACAATTATAGTAATGCACACTGTTACAGTTCCTATCTGTAGAACACAGAAACCTCAAAAAATCAAAAATTCACAGAAAAGTTCCAATAGAGCACTCACAAAGAGAAAATACAACTCTCAGTGTGAAAAAGCAGTTTACAGTAAAGTAATTCAGTAAACATGCAATTAGAGTAATGTAACGGTACCAGGCAATGAAAAAATAAAGTTAAATCAGTATAAAACAGTACATAAATGCAGTGAAACAATAAAAAAGCTTTAAAACAGTGCAAAATGTAGTATATCAACAGTGTAGCACAATTATAAGTGGTTCAGAAGTGCAGTTCAGTGAAATAAGTGTAAGAAATAACTTATCCTACTCTTGGAATCTTATGGAGTTTCCGCTTAGTTTCATTAATGAAAAACAATCCATGGCTTGTTAAATATAAGCACAACCTTTTCAAGACACAGGGTTTATATACCAGTAAAGATGTAAGGATGAAAGAGTTAGAAGATCAAATTACTACTCAGCCCCTACTATTACCCAATCATATGTACGACAATAGATTAGAAGGCATTGTTACTATCAATAATAATGAAGACAGACTATCAGCAGAAAATGGCTGCCAGAAACACACAAAACTCAAACAAAACTACCAGGCCTAGACAACAGGCCTCTATCAAGATTATGCCACTTAAGCAGAACACAGAAACCTCACTTTAAAAGCATAAAAATAACACTCAGAAAAATTACAAGTCTCAGTATGAAAAAGCAGTTTACAATTTAGTAATTAAATAAAAATGCAGTTATAGTAAAGCACACTACTACAGTTCCTAGATGTAGCCACTAAATGGCAGTTTTAAACAGTTCAAGGAGCAAGCAGACTCTACAGAATGCTTTTAACTGTAAACAGACAATTATAGTAATGAAAAATATTACAGTTCCTAGCTATAGAACACAGAAAACTCAAAAAATCTAAAATACACAGAAAAGCTTGGATAGAGAACCCACAAACAGAAAATACAACTCTCAATTTGAAAAAAAAAAGAGGTTTACAGTTGAGTAATTCAGTAAACATGCAATTAGAGTAATGAAATACTATTTAGCAAAGAAAAATACATTTAAAATAGTATAAAACAGTACAAAAATGCATTGAATCAATAAAAATGCTTTATAACAGTGTAAAATGTAGTAGATAAACTGCATAGCACAATTCTAAGTGTTTCAGAAGTGCAGTTCAGTGAAATAAGTGCAAGAAATAGCTTATCCTGCTCATGGAATTTTAAGGAATTTCTGCTTAGCTTCAGTAATGAAATACAATCCACAGCCTGGTAAATACAAACACAACCTTTTCAAGACACAGGGTTTATATACCAGTAAGGATGGAAGAGTTAGAAGATCAAATTACTACTCAGCCTCTGCTATTACCCAATCACTTGAACCACAGAAGGTCAGGAGGCCTTGTTACTCTCAATAATAATGAATACAGACTATCAGCATAAAATGGCTACCAGAAACACAGGAAACTCAAACAAAACTACCAGGCCTAGGCAACAGGCCTCTATCAACATTATGCCACCTGAGCAGAACACAGAAACCTCACTTTAAAAGCATAAAAATAACACTCAGAGAATATACAAGTCTCAGTATGAAAAAGAAGTTTACAATTTAGTAATTAAATAAAAATGCAATTATAGCAATGCACACTATTACAGTTCCTATCTGTAGCCACTAAATGAAAGGTTTAAACAGATCAAGAAGCAAGCAGACTCTACAGATTGCTTTTAACTGTTAACAGGCAATTATAGTAATGCACACTATTACAGTTCCTAGCTGTAGAACTCAGAAACCTCAAATAATCAAAATACACAGAAAAGCTCAGATAGAGCAATCACAAACAGAAAATATAACTCTCAGTATGAAAAAGCAGTTTACAGTTAAGTAATTCAGTAAACATGCAATTAGAGTAAGGAAACAGTATCTAGCAATGAAAAATACAGTTAAAACAGTAGAAAACAGTACATAAATGCAGTGAAACAATAAAAAATGCTTTATAACAGTGCAAAATGTAGTAGATAAACTGTATAGCCCAATTATAAGTGTTACAGAATTGCAGTTCAGTGAAATAAGTGTAAGAAATAATTTATCCTGCTCTTGGAATCTTAAGGAATGTCCGCTTAGTTTCAGCAAAGAAATAAGACGCATAGCCTTAAAAATAAAAACTCAACCTTTTCAAGACAGAGGGTTTATATACCCATAAGGATGGAAGAGTTAGAAGATCAAATTACTTCTCAGCCCCTATTACCCAATCACTTGTACTACAGAAGGTCAGAAAGCCTTGTTACTCTCAATAATAATGAAGACAGACTATCAACATAAAATGGCTGCCAGAAACACAGGAAACTAAAAGAAAACTACCAGGCCTAGACAACAAGCCTGTATCAAGATTATGCCCCCTGAGCAGAACACATAAACCTCACTTTAAAAGCATCGAAAGAACACTCAAAGAAAATACAAGTCCCAGTATGATAAAGCAGGTTGCAATTTAGTAATTAAATAAGAATGCAGTTATAATAATGCACACTATTACAGTTCCTTGCTCTAGCTACTAAATGAATGTTTTAAACAGATCAAGGAGCAAGCAAACTCTAGAGAATGCTTTTAACTGTAAACAGACAGTTATAATAATTCACACTATTACAGTTCCTAGCTGTAGAACTCCGAAACCTCAAAAAATCAAAAATGCACAGAAAAGTTCGAATAGAGCACTCACAAACAGAAAATACAACTCTCACTATAAAAAAGAAATTTACAGTTAAGTAATTCAGTAAACATGCAATCAGAGTAATGAAACAGTATCTAGCTATAAAAATACAGTTAAAACAGTTTAAAACAGTAAATAAATTCAGTGAAACAGTAAAAAAGCCTTATAACAGTGCAAAATTTAGATCTACTATATAGCACAATTATAAGCGATTCAAAAGTGCAGTTCAGTGTAATAAGTGTAAGAAATAACTTATCCCGCTATTGGAATCTTAATGAATTTCTGTTTAGTTTCAGTAATGAAATACAATCCACAGCCTGATAAATACAAGCACAACCTTTTCAAGATACAGTGGTTACATACCAGTAAGCATGGAAGAGTTAGAAGATCAAATTACTACTCAAACCTGCTATTACCCAATCACTTGCACTACAGAAGGTCAGGAGACCTTATTACTATCAATAATGAAGACAGACTATCAGCAGAAAATGGCTGACAGAAACACAGGAAACTCAAACAAAACTACCAGGCCTAGACAACAGCCCTCTATCAAGATTATGCTACCTGAGCAGAACACAGAAACCTCACTTTAAAAGCATAAAAAGAACACTCAGAGAAATTACAAGTCTCAGTGTGAAAAAGCAGTTTACAATTTAGTAATTAAATAAAAATGCAGTTATAGTAAAGCACACTACTACAGTTCCTATCTGTAGCCACTAAATGAAAGTTTTAAACAGTTCAAGGAGCAAGCAGACTCTAGAGAATGCATTTAACTGTAAACTGACAAGTATAGTAATGCAAAATATTACAGTTCCTAGCTATAGAACACGGAAACCTGAAAAAATCAAAAATACACAGAAAAGCTTGGATAGAGAACCCACAAACAGAAAATACAACTCTCAATTTGAAAAAAAGAGGTTTACAGTTGAGTAATTCAGTAAACATGCAATTAGAGTAATGAAACAGTATTTAGCAAAGAAAAATACATTTAAAATAGTATAAAACAGTACAAAAATGCAGTGCAACAATAAGGAAAGCTTTTTAACTGTGCAAAATGTAGTACATCAACTGTATAGCACAATTATAAGAATTTCAGAAGTGTAGCTCAGTGAAATAAGTGTAAGAAATAACTTATCTTGCTCTTGGAATCTTAAGTAATTTCCATTTAGTTTCAGTAATTAAATACAATCCACAGCCTGAGAAATATAAACACAACCTTTTCAAGAAACACGGTTTATATACCAGTAAGGCTGGAAGAGTAAGAAGATCAAATTACTACTAAGCCCCTGCTATAACCCAATCACTTGTACTACTGAACGTCATGTGCCTTGTTACTCTCAATAATAACAAAGACAGACTATCTGCATAAAATGGCTGTCAGAAACACAGGAAGCTCAAACAAAGCTACCAGGCCTAGACAACAGGCCCCTTTTAAGAATTTGTCACCTGAGCAAAACACAGAAACCACACTTAAGAAGCATAGAAAGAACACTCAGAGAAAATACAAGTCTCAGTATGAAAAAGCAGTTTACAATTTAGTAATTAAAGAAAAATGCAATTATAGTAAAGCACACTACTACAGTTCCTATCTGTAGCCACTAAATGAAAGTTTTAAACAGATCAAGGAGCAAGCAGACTCTAGAGAATGCTTTTAACTGTAAACAGACAATTATAGTAATGCAAAATATTACAGTTCCTAGCTGTAGAACACGGAAACCTCAAAAAATCAAAATACACAGAAACGCTCGGATAGAGAACCCACAAACAGAAAATACAACTCTCAATTTGAAAAAAGAGGTTTGCAGTTGATTAATTCAGTAAACATGCAATTAGAGTAATGAAACGGTATTTAGCAAAGGAAAATACATTTAAAATAGTATAAAATAGTACAAAAATGCATTGAAACAATAAAGAAAGCTTTTTAACAGTGCAAAATGTAGTAGATCAACTGTATAGCACAATTATAAGCATTTCAGAAGTGCAGTTCAGTGAAATAAGTGTCAAAAATAACTTATTTTGCTCTTGGACTCTTAAGAAATTTCCACTTAATTTCAGTAATTAAATACAATCTACAGCCTGAGAAATATAAGCACATCCTTTTCAAGACACACGGTTTATATACCAGTAAGGCTGGAAAAGTAAGAAGATCAAATTACTACTCAGCCCCTGCTATAACCCAGTCACTTGTACTACTGAAGGTCATGAGACTTGTTACTCTCAATAATAATGAAGACAGACTATCTGCAGAAAATGGCTGCTAGAAACACAGGAAACTCAAACAAAGCTACCAGGCCTAGACAACAGGCCTCTTTCAAGATTATGCCACCTGAGCAGAACACAGAAACCTCACTTTAAAAGCATAGAAAGAACACTCAGAGAAAATACAAGTCTCAGTTTGAAAAAGCAGTTTACAATTAAGTAATTAAATAAAAATTCAATTATAATAATGCACACTATTACAGTTCCTATCTGTAGCCACTAAATGAAAGTTGTAAACAGATCAAGGAGCAAACAGACTCGAGAGAATGCTTGTAACTGTTAGCAGGCAATTATAGTAATGCACACTATTACAGTTCCTAGCTGTAGAACACAGAAACCTCAAAAAAATCAAAAATGCACAGAATAGCTCTGGTATAGCCCTCACAAACAGAAAATACAACTCTTAGTATGAAAAAGTAGTTTACAGTTAAGTAATTCAGTAAACATGCAATTAGAGTAATGAAACAGTATCTATCAATAAAAAATATAGTTAACACAGTATAGAACAGTACATAAATGCAGAAAAACAATAAAAAAGTTTTATAACAGTTCAAAATGTAGATCAACTGTATAGCACAATTATAATTTTTTTCAGAGGTGCAATTCATTAAAATAAGTGTAATAAATAACTTTTCCTGCTCTTGGAATCTTAAGGAATTTCCATTTAGTTTCAGTAACGAAATAACATTCACATCCTGATAAATGCAAGCACAACCTTTGCAAGAAAATGGATTTATATACCAGCAAGGATGGAAGAGTTAGAAGATCAAATTACTACTCAGCCCCTGCTATTAACTAATCACTTGTACTAAAGAAGGTCAGGAGACTTTGTTACTCTCAATAATAAAATGGCAGCCAGAAACACAGGAAACTCAAACAAAATTACCAGGCCTAGACAACAGGAATCTATCATGATTATGCGACCTGAGCAGAACACAGAAACCTCACTTTAAAAGCATAGAAAGAACACTCAGAGAAAATACAAGTCTCAGTATGAAAAAGCAGTTTACAATTTAGTATTTAAATAAAAATGCAGTTATAGTAATGCACACTATTACATTTTTAAGCTGTAGCCACTAAATGAAAGTTATAAACAGATCAAGGAGAAAGCAGACTCTTAAAAATCCTTTTAACTGTAAACAGACAATTATAGTAATGCACACTTATACAGTTCCTAGCTGTAGAACACAAAAACTTGAAAAAATCAAAAATTCACAGAAAAGCTCGGATCTAGCCCTCACAAACAGAAAATACAACTCTCAGTATGGAAAAGTAGTTTACAGTTACGTAATTCAGTAAACATGCAATTAGAGTAATGAAACAGTATCTATCAATAAGGAAATATAGTTAAAACAGTATAGAAAAGTACATAAATGCAGAAAACAATAAAAAAAGTTTTATAACATTTCAAAATGTAGATCAGCTGTATAGCACAATTATACATTTTTTTCAGAGGTGCAGTTCAGTAAAATAAGTGAAATAAATAACTTTTCCTGCTCTTGGAATCTTAAGGAATTTCCGCTTACTTTCAGTAATGGAATACAATCCACAGCCTGATAAATACAAGCACAACCCTTTCAAGACACAGTGTTTACATACCAGTAAGGATGGAAGAGTTACAAGATCAAATTACTACTCAAACGTGCTATTACCCAATCACTTGTACTACAGATGGTCAGGAGGCTTTGTTACTCTCAATAATAATAAAGAAAGACTATCAGCAGAAAATGGCTGCAAGAAACACAGGAAATTCAAACAAAACTACCAGGCCAAGACAACAGGCCTCTATCAAGATTATGCCACCTGAGCAGAACACAGAAACCTCACTTTAAAAGCATAAAAAGAACACTCAGAGAAAATACAAGTCTCAGTTTGAAAAATCAGTTTACAATTTAGTAATTAAATAAAAATCCAATTATAATAATGCACACTATTACAGTTCCTATCTGTAGCCAATAAATAAAAGTTTTAAACAGATCAAGAAGCAATCAGACACTAGATAATGCTTTTAACTGCAAACAGACAATTATAGTAATTCACACAATTACAGTTCCTAGCTGTAGAAGACAGAAATATCATAACATCAAAAATTCACAGAAAAGCTCAAATAGAGCACTCTCAAACAGAACATACAACTCTCAGTATAAAAAAATCAGTTTACAGATAAGTAACTCAGTTACACAGCAAACTTTTTCACTTTTTCTAGCATGTCGACGGGTCAGTTGCTAGCGTCCTCTCCTGTTCAGCTGGTGAATCTGGGCATCTTGAGGCAATGTTACAATTGCCTCATGTACACAGACAACCCACTCCTTCTCCCACAAAACACAAATACATGTGAGAGATGCAACTATATAGCCAAATTGGAGGCTGAGCTCTCTCAACTCAGGACTGGCAAGACCAGACAGGAGGAGAAGGAAACCACGCACACCACAAGCCCAGTTTCACATAGAACTATCACAACTGCAAAACAAACACATAAACACACAAAGACATACTCGGAGGCACTGATCAAAAATCTACCAAAACTACAGAGGCCTCCAAAGCAGACACCCAAGCAACTGCCACCTCAAGACATAAGACATGCAACACATAGTTCTCAAAGTCAGTGTGCTAAACAGTCACAGCCCTTAAGGCCAAACACAATGCCAGACACACTTGTTATAGGTGACTCCATATTCAGACACACTGACATCCCACTCACCAGAATGAACAAGGAAAAGATCACAGTAAGCTGCCTGTCAGGCGCTAGAATCCGCCACATAACACAAGCACTCAGGTCACTCCACAGCAAGTACAAGTATGACTCAGTCATTGTCCATGCCGGTGTGAACGACCTGAGACGTACATCCCTGTACTACAAGAAAAAGAGACATAGAGGAGCTCTCAGATTATGTAGCCCAGGCCGGTATGACCCTGACCCTGAGCAGTATCCTACCCTCACCAAGAATGATGCCACAATACAGAGACAAAATGATCAGCTTTAATAATTGGCTTAATTACTGGTGTCATTCTAAGGGGATCCAATGTATGTCTGCCTGGGATGACATGCTTGACAAGCCACGCTGCTTCACAAGGGATGGCTTGCACCTGTCACCCCTGGGCTTCCGGATATTAGCAAAGGCTCTTGCCACCCCCATAGTGCCTTTTTTAGGCAAGGCTCAAATGATAAACCTGCCGCCATAGAAAACAAAAATGGAGAAAAAGTAAGGGTAATACTGCTAAATGCCAGAAGTCTAAACCTCAAGATGCACGCCCTGGAAGCCCTCCTCAGTATGGAGAACATCGATGTCTGTGCTGTGACTGAAACCTGGTTCAAGGCTCCTGAGATCACTGCAGCACTATCAGGTTATACCTCATATCATGCGTTCCGGCCCCAAAATCCGGACCGAACCACAAAAGGAGGGGGAGTATCCATATTCATAAAGGATACCCACACCTCCAGGTTAGTGGCAATGCACGAAGCATCGGAGACCATCCAGGTGCAATTAACCATAGGTAAAACTGCCCTACAGTTTGTAGCATGCTACAGACCACCCTCTTAAACTCAGGAAACCCACACAGCCTTCCTGAAGACACTGGAGAGTATGAATGTCTCTCCAAACACCATCATATTGGGTGACTTCAACTACCCAAACATAGACTGGGAACATTACTCAAGCCCCAACACCCTAGCCCAAAGGTTCCTGGAGTTCATAAACTCAAATGCTATGGAACAACTAGTCACCATTCCCACAAGAAGAGAAAATATACTAGACCTGATCATCACAAACATGGGGACAAAATGCTCCCACCGGAAGTATATCCCTCATTGGTGAGATCAGACCATAAATTAATCTCACTGGAGATCCACATCCCGCCCCCTACCCAAGCAAAACAGACCACAGTGAAGAACTTCTCAAAAGCAAACTTCACACTTCTTAAGACTGGAGTGGTATCCTTCAAGGCCCCCGAGCCAGTGGAAACCACAACCCACGCTGCTGAAACCCTTACAAATGCCTTCTATGAGCACCTCCAGGAATGTATGGATCAAGCATTCCCTAATAAAATCAAGACCCTTTCCACCAAAGGCAGGCGCCCGGTCTGGTGGACCCCAGCCATAAACAAACTCTACAACAAGAGGAGAAAGCTACTACATGACAGAGCAAAATCCCTAAAAGGGAAGGCATCTCTGATCACAACTAGCAAAAAACTACGATCATTCATAAAATCATCCAAGGCCAACTTTGAGAGAAAAATAGCTAAAGACACAAAAGACAATCATAAGGCCTTCTTTAGCTATGTTAGAAACCTGGGTGGAAACTCCCAGATATGCTCAGAATTAGTCCAAAATGATACAAAAATCACTGAACCCACAGACATTGCCAACATACTGGCAGACAGGTTCAGTGCAAATCCCCCCCCCCAAAAAAAGGAGAAATATCTATCCCACCAGAGTCTAGCCTCCCAAACATCTCAGATGCCCAGGTGAGAGCTGCTCTCTCTAAAGCAAAAAACACAGCATCAATGGGACCGGACGGTGTGCCCGGCTGTGTGCTACACGAGCTCAATGAGGAACTAAACGCACACATAAGGCTGCTGTTTAATCTTAGCCTTACTACAGGATACGTACCAAAAGAATGGCGTATGGCAACTGTGGTCCCACTCCACAAAGGCGGTGCTTCTACGGACCCTGGAAATTACCGCCCCATAAGCTTGACGAGCCTTATCTGCAAAGCTATGGAGAGGATCATAATGGAACTCATAAATAAAGACATTGGGGACCTACAGACACTGGATCCTACCCAATTTGGCTTTGTCAAGGGCAGATCCTGCCTCTTGAACTTGGTCGACTTTTTTGAAACAGTCACTAAGGCCATTGATGAGGGTAAGGCAGTTCACACAGCCTACCTTGACCTAGCAAAAGCGTTCGACACAATACCCCACTCGGGCATCATAGAAAAGCTCACCAGCTTAGATGTAAACCCATATGTCACAAGATGGGTTGCAAACTGGCTCAAGGACAGAACCCACAGGGTTAGAGTTGCTGGTGCCATGTCAGACTCTAAGCCGGTCATGAGCGGTGTCCCACAGGGCTCAGTCCTGGGCCCCCTCTTGTTCGGCATTTATTTTTCTGAAGTGCAGGCAAACATAGGGGGATTGTGGCTGACAAAATTTGCAGATGACTGCAAACTGGGCACCATAATTGACACTCCATCAGACACAGACATCCTCCAGAGAGGTCTCATAGAAATGGATAACTGGTGCCAGAGCCATGGCCTTAAGCTAAATGCCAAAAAATGTATAGTCATACCCTTTGGGAAAAACAAGGTAACCCCTAATTACCACATAGGTGGCAATCCGTTAAGCACGGAAGACGTTATCAGGGACCTGGGGACCCAAGTTGACAGTAACCTCTCTTTTGACACTCACATTGCCAATGTGGTTAGGAAGACCTTCTACATTGCCCACCTGATCATGAAGGGATTCACATCCAGATCAGGAGAGGTCATTGTACCCCTGTACTCTTCAGTTATCAGACCAATGATTGAGTACAAGGCCCCATTCGGAATGTACCTTACCCGACACCTGCAGCAGTTGGAAAGACCCCAAAAGTTCCTCACCAAAAGGATAAAGGGGCTCAAACATATGTCATACGCTGCCTGACTGAAGAAACTCCAGCTCTATTCAGTCGCATACCGTCTGCTCAGAGGTGATCTGTGCCTGACATACAAGGCCATGTCCAACCCGGAATTAATGGACATGCTCCACCTCAAAAAATCCAAATCCACCAGAGCCACGAGAGCAAGAGACTTAAACCTCAACACGGATATAAATAGGACGTGCTGGAGGGACAGATTCATCACCCAGAGACTCCCTACACTATGGAACAGAATCCCAGTCCATGTGAGGCAGAGCCCCACACTGACTCTGTTCAAGAGAAATCTTGATGAGTGGATGGGAAATCGTAGGTTTACCCCGGGAATCATCTCTGTGTCACTGCTGGACAGAGGCACAGCAAACTAATGGGTATAGTATTCTCATCCTAAGGGGTGGTGAAAGCCACACACACTCTGGCTAGGCTTATAAATGCCCTAGGGCAGATAGCCTAGTATGAACCTATGAACCTAAAATTTAGTAAACATGCAATTAGAGTAATGAAACAGTATCTAGCAATAAAAATACAGTTAAAACAGTATAAAACAGTACATAAATGCATTGAATCAATAAAAAAAGCTTTATATTAGTGCAAAATGTAATAGATAAATGGCATAGCACAATTATAAGTGTTTCAGATGTGCAGTTCAGTGAAATAAGTGTAAGAAATAGCTTATCCTGCTCTAGGAATCTTAAGGAATTTCCGCTTAGTTTCAGTAATGAAATACAATCCACAGCCTGGTAAATGCAAACACAATCTTTTCAAGACACAGGGATTATATACCAGTCAGGATGGAAGAGTTAGAAGATCAAATTACTACTCAGCCCCTGCTATTACCCAATCACTTGAACCACAAAAGGTCAGGAGGCCTTGTTACTCTGAATAATAATGAATACAGACTATCAGCAGAAAATGACTGCCAGAAACACAGGAAACTCAAACAAAACTACCAGGCCTAGACAACAGGCCTCTATCAA
This sequence comes from Protopterus annectens, assembly GCF_019279795.1. Classification (NCBI taxonomy): domain Eukaryota; kingdom Metazoa; phylum Chordata; order Ceratodontiformes; family Protopteridae; genus Protopterus; species Protopterus annectens. Next base: position 189,328,605 of record NC_056736.1, on the reverse strand, counting down.
GATTATGCCACCTGAGCAGAACACAGAAATCCCACTTTAAAAGCATAGAAAGAACACTCAGAGAAAATACAAATTTCAGTATGAAAAAGCAGTTTACAATTTAGTAATTAAATAAAAATGCAATTATAGTAATGCACACTATTACATTTCCTAACTGTAGCCACTAAATGAAAGTTTTAAACTGATCAAGGAGCAAGCAGACTCTAGAGAATACATTTAAGTGTAAACAGACAATTATAGTAATGCACAGCATTACGGTTCCTAGCTGTATAGCACAGAAACATTAAAAAATTAAAAATACATAGAAAAGCTTGGATAGAGAACTCACAAACAGAAAATACAACTCTCCATATGAAAAAAGTAGTTTACAGTTAAGTAATTCAGTAAACATGCAATAAGAGTAATGAAACTGTATATAACCATAAAAAGTACAGTTAAAACACTATAAAACAGTACATAAATGCAGTGAAACAATAAAAAAGCTTTATAACAGTGCAACATGTAGATCAACTGTATAGCACAATTATAACCATTTCAAAAGTGCAGTTGAGTGAAATAAGTGTAAGAAATAACTTATCCTGCTCTTGGAATCTTAAAGAATTTCTGCTTAGTTTCAGTAATGAAATGCAATCCACAGTCTGATAAATATAAGCACAACATTTTCAAGATACAGGGTTTATATACCACTAAAGATGGAAGAGTTAGAAAATGAAATTACTTTTCAGCCCCTGCTATTACCCAATCACTCATACTACAGAAGGTAAGGAGGCCTTGCTACTCTCAATGAAAATGAAGACAGACTATTGGCAGAAAATGGCTTTGCGAAACACAGGAAACTGAAACAAAACTACCAGGCCTAGACTACAGGCCTCTGTCAAGATTATACCACCTGAGCAGAACACAGAAATTTCCCTTTAAAATCATAGAAAGAACACTCAGAGAAAATACAAATCTCAGTATGAAAAAGCAGTTTACAATTTAGTAATTAAATAAACATGCAGTTATAGTAATGCACACTATTACAGTTCATATCTGTAGCCACTAAATGAAAGTTTTAAACAGATCAAGAGCAAGCAGACTCTAGAGAATGCTTTCAACTATTAAAAGACAATTATAGTAATGCAGAAGACAGAAACCTAAAGACATCAAAAATGCACAGAAAAGCTCAGATAGAGCACCCACAAACAGAAAATACAACTCTCAGTATGAAAAATTAGTTTGCAGTTAAGTAATTCAGTAAACATGCAATTAGGGTAATGAAACAGTATCTAATAATCAAAAATGCAGTTAAAACAGTATAAAACACTACATAAATGCAGTGAAAAAATAAAAAAGCTTTATAGCACTGCAAAATGTGGAAGATCAACTGTATAGCACAATTATAAGTGTTACAGACGTGCAGTTCAGTGAAATAAGTGTAAGAAATAACTTATCCTGCTCTAGGAATCTTAAGGAATTTCCGCTTAGTCTCAGTAATGAAATACAGTCCCCAGCCTGATAAACACAAGCACAACCTTTTAAAGACACAGGGTTTATATACCAGTAAGGATGGAATAGTTAGAAGATCAAATTATTACTTAGCCCCTGCTATTATCTAATCACTTGTACTACAGAAGGTCAGGAGGCTTTGTTGCTCTCAATAATAATGAAGATAGACTATCAGCAGAAAATGGCTGCCAGAAAAACAGGAAACTCAAACAAAACTAGCAGGCCTAGACAACAGGCCTCTTTCAAGATTATGCCACCTGAGCAGAACACAGAAACCTCACTTTAAAAGCATAGAAAGAACACTCAGAGAAAATACAAGTCTCAGTTTGAAAAAGCAGTTTACAATTTAGTAATTAAATAAAAATCCAATTATAATAATGTACACTATTACAGTTCCTATCTGTAGCCACTAAATGAAAGTTGTAAAAAGATCAAGGAGCAAACAGACTCTAGAGAATGCTTTTAACTGTTAACAGGCAATTATAGTAATGCACACTGTTACAGTTCCTAGCTGTAGAACACAGAAACCTCAAAAAAATCAAAAATGCACAGAATAGCTCCGATATAGCCCTCACAAACAGAAAATACAACTCTCAGTATGAAAAAGTAGTTTACAGTTAGGTAATTCAGTAAACATGCAATTAGAGTAATGAAACAGTATCTATCAATAAGAAATATAGTTAACACAGTATAGAATAGTACATAAATGCAGAAAAACAATAAAAAAGTTTTATAACAGTTCAAAATGTAGATCAACTGTATAGCACAATTATAATTTTTTTCAGAGGTGCAATTCAGTAAAATAAGTGTAATAAATAACTTTTCCTGCTCTTGGAATCTTAAGGAATTTCCACTTAGTTTCAGCAAAGAAATAACATTCACAGCCTGATAAATGCAAGCACAGCCTTTGCAAGAAACAGGATTTATATACCAGCAAGGATGGAAGAGTTAGAAGATAAAATTACTACTCAGCCCCTGCTATTAACTAATCACTTGTACTACAGAAGGTCAGGAGGCTTTGTTACTCTCAATAATAAAATGGCAGCCAGAAACACAGGAAACTCAAACAAAATTACCAGACCTAGACAACAGGAATCTATCATGATTATGCGACCTGAGCAGAACACAGAAACCGCACTTTAAAAGCATATAAAGAACACTCAGAGAAAATACAAGTCTCAGTATGAAAAAGCAGTTTACAATTTAATATTTAAATAAAAATGCAGTTATAGTAATGCACACTATTACATTTTTAAGCTGTAGCCACTAAATGAAAGTTATAAACAGATTAAGGAGAAAGCAGACTCTTGAAAATCCTTTTAACTGTAAACAGACAATTATAGTAATGCACAATTATGCAGTTCCTAGCTGTAGAACACAAAAACCTGAAAAAATTAAAAATTCACAGAAAAGCACGGATCTAGCCCTCACAAACAGAAAATACAACTCTGAGTATGGAAAAGTAGTTTACAGTTACGTAATTCAGTAAACATGCAATTAGAGTAATGAAACAGTATCTATCAATAAGGAAATATAGTTAAAACAGTATAGAACAGTACATAAATGCAGAAAACAATAAAAAAAGTTTTATAACATTTCAAAATGTAGATCAACTGTATAGCACAATTATACATTTTTTTAGAGGTGCAGTTCAGTAAAATAAGTGAAATAAATAACTTTTCCTGCTCTTGGAATCTTAAGGAATTTCCGCTTAGTTTCAGTAATGAAATACAATCCACAGCCTGATAAATACAAGCACAACCCTTTCAAGACACAGTGTTTACATACCAGTAAAGATGGAAGAGTTACAAGATCAAATTACTACTCAAACGTGCTATTACCCAATCACTTGTACTACAGAAGATCAGGAGGCTTTGTTACTCTCAATAATAATGAAGAAATACTATCAGCAGAAAATGGCTGCAAGAAACACAGGAAACTCAAAAAAAAACTACCAGGCCAAGAAAACAGGCCTCTTTCAAGATTATGCCGCCTGAGCAGAACACAGAAACCTCGCTTTAAAATCATAGAAAAAACACTCAGAAAAAAATACAAGTCTCAGTTTGAAAAATCAGTTTACAATTTAGTAATTAAATAAAAATCCAATTATAATAATGCACACTATTACAGTTCCTATTTGTAGCCACTAAATAAAAGTTTTAAACAGATCAAGGAGCAATCAGACACTAGAGAATGCTTTTAAATGCAAACAGACAATTATAGTAATTCACACAATTACAGTTCCTAGCTGTAGAAGACAGAAATATCATAACATCAAAAATTCACAGAAAAGCTTGAATAGAGCACTCTCAAACAGAACATACAACTCTCAGTATAAAAAATCAGTTTACAGATAAGTAACTCAGTTACACAGCAAACCTTTTCACTTTTTCTAGCATGTCGAAGGGTCAGTTGCTAGCGTCCTCTCCTGTTCAGCTGGTGAATCTGGGCATCTTGAGGCAATGTTACAATTGCCTCATGTACACAGACAACCCACTCCTTCTCCCACAAAACACAAATACATGTGAGAGATGCAACTATATAGCCAAACTGGAGGCTGAGCTCTCTCAACTCAGGACTGGCAAGACCAGACAGGAGGAGAAGGAAACCACGCACACCACAAGCCCAGTTTCACAAAGAAATATCACAACTGCAAAACAAACACATAAACACACAAAGACATACTCGGAGGCACTGATCAAAAATCTACCAAAACTACAGAGGCCTCCAAAGCAGACACCCAAGCAATTGCCACCTCAAGACATAAGACATGCAACACATAGTTCTCAAAGTCAGTGTGCTAAACAGTCACAGCCCTTAAGGCCAAACACAATGCCAGACACACTTGTTATAGGTGACTCCATATTCAGACACACTGACGTCCCACTCACCAGACTGAACAAGGAAAAGATCACAGTAAGCTGCCTGTCAGGCGCTAGAATCCGCCACATAACACAAGCACTCAGGTCACTCCACAGCAAGTATAAGTATGACTCAGTCATTGTCCATGCCGGTGTGAACGACCTGAGACGTACCTCCCTGGACTACATGAAAAGAGACATAGAGGAGCTCTCAGATTATGTAGCCCAGGCCGGTATGACCCTGACTCTGAGCAGTATCCTACCCTCACCAAGAATTATGCTACAATACAGAGACAAAATGATCAGCTTTAATAATTGGCTTAATTACTGGTGTCATTCAAAGGGGATCCAATGTCTGTCTGCCTGGGATGACATGCTTGACAAGCCACGCTGCTTCACAAGGGACAGCTTGCACCTGTCACCCCTGGGCTTCCGGATATTGGCAAAGGCTCTTGCCATCCCCATAGTGCCTTTTTTAGGCAAGGCTCAAATGATAAACCTACCGCCCTAGAAAACAAAAATGGAGAAAAACTAAGGGTAATACTGCTCAATGCCAGAAGTCTAAACCTCAAGATGCATGCCCTGGAAGCCCTCCTCAGTATGGAGAACATTGATGTCTGTGCTGTGACTGAAACCTGGTTCAAGGTTCCTGAGAGCACCCCAGCACTATCAGGTTATACCTCATATCATGCGTTCCGGCCCCAAAATCCGGACCGAACCACAAAAGGAGGGGGAGTATCCATATTCATAAAGGATACCCACACCTCCAGGTTAGTGGCAACGCACGAAGAATCGGAGACCATCCAGGTGCAATTAACTATAGGTAAAACTGCCCTACAGTTTGTAGCATGCTACAGACCACCCTCTCAAACTCAGGAAACCCACACAGCCTTCCTGAAGACACTGGAGAGTATGAATGTCTCTCCAAACACCATCATATTGGGTGACTTCAACTACCCAAACATAGACTGGGAACATTACTCAAGCCCCAACACCCTAGCCCAAAGGTTCCTGGAGTTCATAAACTCAAATGCTATGGAACAACTAGTCACCATTCCCACAAGAGGAGAAAATATACTAGACCTGATCATCACAAACATGGGGACAAAATGCTCCACACCGGAAGTATATCCCTCATTGGTGAGATCAGACCATAAATTAATCTCACTGGAGATCCACATCCTGCCCCCTACCCCAGCAAAAAAGACCACAGTGAAGAACTTCTCAAAAGCAAACTTCACACTTCTTAGGACTGGAGTGGTATCCTTCAAGGCCCCCGAGCCAGTGGAAACCACAACCCACGCTGCTGAAACCCTTACAAATGCCTTCTACGAGCACCTCCAGGAATGTACGGATCAAGCAATCCCTAATAAAATCAAGACCCTTTCCACCAAAGGCAGGCGCCCGGTCTGGTGGACCCCAGCCATAAACAAACTCTACAACAAGAGGAGAAACCTACTACATGACAGAGCAAAATCCCTAAAAGGGAAGGCATCACTGATCACTACTAGCAAAAAACTACGATCACTCATAAAATCATCCAAGGCCAACTTTGAGAGAAAAATAGCTAAAGACAGAAAAGACAATCATAAGGCCTTCTTTAGCTATGTTACAAACCTGGGTGGAAACTCCCAGATTAGCTCAGAATTAGTCCAAAATGATACAAAAATCACTGAACCCACAGACATTGCCAACATACTGGCAGACAGGTTCAGTGCAAATTTCTCCCCTCCCCCCCCCCAAAAGGAGAAATATCTATCCCACCAGAGTCTAGCCTCCCAAACATCTCAGATGCCCAGGTGAGAGCTGCTCTCTCTAAAGCAAAAAACACAGCATCAATGGGACTGGACGGTGTGCCCGGCTGTGCGCTACACGAACTCAATGAGGAACTAAACACACACATAAGGCTGCTGTTTAATCTTAGCCTTACTACAGGATACGTACCCAAAGAATGGTGTGTGGCAACTGTGGTCCCACTCCACAAAGGCGGTGCTTCTACGGACCCTGGAAATTACCACCCCATAAGCTTGACGAGCCTTGTCTGCAAAGCTATGGAGAGGATCATAATGGAACTCATAAATAAAGACATTGGGGACCTACAGACACTGGATCCTACCCAATTTGGCTTTGTCATGGGCAGATCCTGCCTCTTGAACTTGGTCGACTTTTTCGAAACAGTCACTAGGGCCATTGATGAGGGTAAGGCAGTTCACACAGCCTACCTTGACTTAGCAAAAGCGTTCGACACAATACCTCACTCGGGCATCATAGAAAAGCTCACCAGCTTAGATGTAAACCCATATGTCACAAGATGGGTTGCAAACTGGCTCAAGGACAGAACCCACAGGGTTAGAGTTGCTGGTGCCATGTCAGACTCTAAGCCGGTCATGAGCGGTGTCCCACAGGGCTCAGTCCTGGGCCCCCTCTTGTTCGGCATTTATTTTTCTGAAGTGCAGGCAAACATAGGGGGATTGTCGCTGACAAAATTTGCAGATGACTGCAAACTGGGCACCATAATTGACACTCCATCACACACAGACATCCTCCAGAGAGGACTCATAGAAATGGATAACTGGTGCCAGAGCCATGGCCTTAAGCTAAATGCCAAAAAATGTATAGTCATACCCTTTGGGAAAAACAAGGTAACCCCTAATTACCACATAGGTGGCAATCCGTTAAACACAGAAGATGTTATCAGGGACCTGGGGACCCAAGTTGACAGTAACCTCTCTTTTGACACTCACATTGCCAAAGTGGTTAGGAAGACCTTCTACATTGCCCACCTGATCATGAAGGGATTCACATCCAGATCAGGAGAGGTCATTGTACCCCTGTACTCTTCACTTATCAGACCAATGATTGAGTACAAGGCCCCATTTGGAATGTACCTTACCCGACACCTGCAGCAGTTGGAAAGACCCCAAATGTTCCTCACCAAAAGGATAAAGAGGCTCAAACATATGTCATACGCTGCCCGACTGAAGAAACTCCAGCTCTATTCAGTCGCATACCATTTGCTCAGAGGTGATCTGTGCCTGACATACAAGGCCATGTCCAACCCGGAATTAATGGACATGCTCCACCTCAAAAAATCCAAATCCACCAGAGCCACGAGAGCAAGAGACTTAAACCTCAACACGGATATAAATAGGACGTGCTGGAGGGACAGATTCATCACCCAGAGACTCTCTACACTATGGAACAGAATCCCAGTCCATGTGAGGCAGAGCCCCTCACTGACTCTGTTCAAGAGAAATCTTGACGAGTGGATGGGAGATCGTAGGTTTACCCCGGGAATCATCTCTGTGTCACTGCTGGACAGAGGCACAGCGAACTAATGGGTATAGTATTCTCATCCTAAGGGGTGGTGAAAGCCACACACACTCTGGCTAGGCTTATAAATGCCCTAGGGCAGATAGCCTAGTATGAACCTATGAACCTATGAACCTATAATTTAGTAAACATGCAATTAGAGTAATGAAACAGTATCTAGCAATAAAAATACAGTTTAAACAGTATAAAACAGTACATAAATGCATTGAATCAATAAAAAAGCTTTATATTAGTGCAAAATGTAATAGATAAATGGCATAGCACAATTATAAGTGTTTCAGATGTGCAGTTCAGTGAAATAAGTGTAAGAAATAGCTTATCCTGCTCTAGGAATCTTAAGGAATTTCCGCTTAGTTTCAGTAATGAAATACAATCCACAGCCTGGTAAATACAAACACAACCTTTTCAAGACACAGGGATTATATACCAGTCAGGATGGAAGAGTTAGAAGATCAAATTACTACTCAGCCCCTGCTATTACCCAATCACTTGAACCACAAAAGGTCAGGAGGCCTTGTTACTCTGAATAATAATGAATACAGACTATCAGCAGAAAATGACTGCCAGAAACACAGGAAACTCAAACAAAACTACCAGGACTAGACAGCAGGCCTCTATCAAGATTATGCCACCTGAGCAGAAAACAGAAACCTCACTTAAAAAGCATAAAAAGTAAACTCAGAGAAAATACAAGTCTCAGTATGAAAAAGCAGTTTACAATTTAGTAATTAAATAAAAATGCAGTTATAGTAATGCACACTATTACAGTTCCTAGCTGTAGCCACTAAATGAAAGTTTTAAACAGATCAAGGAGCAAGCAGACTCTAGAGAATGCTATTAACTGTAAACAGACAATTATAGTAATGCACACTATTACAGTTCCTAGCTGTAGAACACAGACACCTCAAAAAAAAAATCAAAAATAAACAGAAAAGCTAGGATAGAGCACTCACAAACAGAAAATACAACTCTCGGTATGAAAAAGCAGTTTACAGTTAAGTAATTCATTAAGCAAGTAGTTAGAGTATATAAACAGTATCTAGCAATGAAAAATAAAGTTAAAACAGTATAAAGCTGTACATAAATGCAGTGAAACAAACAGTGCAAAATGTAGTAGATCAACTGTATAGCACAATTATAAGCATTTCAAAAGTGCTGCTCAGTGAAATAAGAGTAAGAAATAACTTAACCTGCTCTTGGAAACTTCAGGAATTTCTGCTTAGTTTCAGTAATAGAATAAAATCCACAGCCTGACAAATACAAGCACAACCTTTTCAAGACACAGGGTTTATATACCAGTATGGATAGAAAAGTTAGAAGATCAAATTACTACTCTGCCCCTGCTATTACCTAATCAATTGTACTACAGAAGGTCAGGAGGCATTATTATTCTCAATAATAATGAAGACAGACTATCAGCAGAAAATGGCTGCCAGAAACACAGGAAACTCAAACAAAACTACCAGGCCTAGACAACAGGCCTCTATCAAGATTATGCAACCTGAGCAGAACACAGAAATCTCACTTTAAAAGCATAGAAAGAACACTCAGAGAAAATACAAATTTCAGTATGAAAAAGCAATTTACAATTTAGTAATTAAATAAAAATGCAATTATAGTAATGCACACTATTACATTTCCTAGCTGTAGCCACTAAATGAAAGTATTAAACTGATCAAGGAGCAAGCAGACTCTAGAGAATACATTTAAGTGTAAACAGACAATTATAGTAATGCACAGCATTACGGTTCCTAGCTGTAGAGCACAGAAACATTAAAAAATTAAAAACACATAGAAAAGCTTGGATAGAGAACTCACAAACAGAAAATACAACTCTCCGTATGAAAAAAGCAGTTTACAGTTAAGTAATTCAGTAAACATGAAATTAGAGTAATGAAACAGTATATAGCAATGAAAAGTACAGTTAAAACAGTATAAAACAGTACATAAATGCAGTGAAACAATAAAAAAAGCTCTGTAACAGTGCAACATGTAGATCAACTGTATAGCACAATTATAACCATTTCAAAAGTGCAGTTGAGTGAAATAAGTGTAAGAAATAACGTATCCTGCTCTTGGAATCTTAAAGAATTTCTGCTTAGTTTCAGTAATGAAATACAATCCACAGCCTGATAAATATAAGCACAACATTTTCAAGAAACAGGGTTTATATACCGCTAAAGATGAAAGAGTTAGAAGATGAAATTACTTCTCAGCCCCTGCTATTACCCAATCACTCATACTACAGAAGGTAAGGAGGCCTTGCTACTCTCAATGATAATGAAGACAGACTATTGGCAGAAAATGCCTGCCAGAAACACAGGAAACTGAAACAAAACTACCAGGCCTAGACTACAGGCCTCTATCAAGATTATGCCACCTGAGCAGAACACAGAAATCTTACTTTAAAATCATAGAAAGAACACTCAGAGAAAATACAAATCTCAGTATGAAAAAGCAGTTTACAATTTAGTAATTAAATAAAAATGCAGTTATAGTAATGCACACTATTACAGTTCATATCTGTAGCCACTAAATGAAAGTTTTAAACAGATCAAGAGCAAGCAGACTCTAGAGAATGCTTTTAACTATTAAAAGACAATTATAGCAATGCAGAAGACAGAAACCTCAAAACATCACAAATGCACAGAAAAGCTCAGATAGAGCACCCACAAACAGAAAATACAATTCTCAGTATGAAAAAGTAGTTTACAGTTAAGCAATTCAGTAAACATGCAATTAGAGTAATGAAACAGTATCGAATAATCAAAAATACAGTTAAAACAGTATAAAACACTACATAACTGCAGTAAAAAAATAAAAAAAGCTTTATAACACTGCAAAATGTGGAAGATCAACTGTATAGCACAATTATAAGTGTTACAGAAGTGCAGTTCAGTGAAATAAGTGTAAGAAATAACTTATCCTGCTCTAGGAATCTTAAGGAATTTCCGCTTAGTCTCAGTAATGAAATACAGTCCCCAGCCTGATAAATACAAGCACAACCTTTTAAAGACACAGGGTTTATATATCAGTAAGGCTGGAATAGTTAGAAGATCAAATTATTACGTAGCACCTGCTATTATCTAAACACTTGTACTGCAGAAGGTCAAGAGGCTTTGTTGCTCTCAATAATAATGAAGATAGATTATCAGCAGAAAATGGCTGCTAGAAACTCAGGAAACTCAAACAAAACTAGCAGGCCTAGACAACAGGCCTCTATCAAGATTATGCCTCCTGAGCAGAACACATAAACCTCACTGTAAAAGCATAGAAAGAACACTCAGAGAAAATACAAGTCTCAGTTTGAAAAAGCAGTTTATAATTTAGTAATTAAATAAAAATACAGTTATGGTAATGCACACTATTACAGTTCCCAGCTGTAGCCATTAAATGAAAGTTTTAAACAGATCAAGAAGCAAACAGTCTCTAGAGAATGCTTTTAACTGAAAACAGACAATTATAGTAATGCACATGATAACAGTTCCTAGCTGTAGAACACAGACACCTCAAAAAATCAAAAATGCACAGAAAAGCTAGGATAGAGCACTCACAAACAGAAAATATAACTCTCAGTAGGAAAAAGCAGTTTACAGTTAAGTAATTCAGTAAGCATGCAATTAGAGTACAGAAACAGTATCTAGCAATGAAAAATACAGTTAAAACAGTATAAAGCAGTACATAAATGTAGTGAAACAATAAAAAGCTTTATAACAGTGCAAAATGTAGCAGGTCAACTGTATAACACAATTATAAGCATTTCAGAAGTGCAGTTCAGTGAAATAAGTGTAAGAAATAACTTATCATGCTCTTGGAATCTTAAGAAATTTCGGCTTAGTTTCAGTAATAAAATACAATCCACAGCCTGATAAATACAAGCACAACCTTTTCAAGACACAGGGTTTATATACCAGTATGGATGGAAGAGTTAGAAGATCAAATTACTACTCTGCCCCTGTTATTACCCAATCACTTGTACTACTGAAGGTCAGGAGGCTTTGTTACTCTCCATAATAATGAAGAAAGACTATCAGCAGAAAATGGCTGCCAGAAACACAGGAAACTCAAACAAAACTACCAGGCTTAGACTACAGGCCTCTATCAAGATTATGCCACCTGAGCAGAACACAATAATCTCACTTTAAAATCATAGAAAGAACACTCAGACAAAATACAAATCTCAGTATGAAAAAGCAGTTTACAATTTAGTAATTAAATAAAAATACAATTATAGTAATGCACACAATTACATTTCCTAGCTGTAGCCACTAAATGAAATGTTTAAACTGATCAAGGAGCAAGCAGACTCTAGAATTTTTTTTTAAAAAAAATTTTAAAAAATTTTTTTAAAAAAGAAGAAACTTAAAACATAAAAAACAGAAAACCCGATAACAACCCAAAAAAAAAAACCCAAAAAAATTTACAGAAAAAAATAGAAATGAAAAAAAAGTTTAAAAATGAAAAAAAAAGTTAAAAGTTAAAAATACTAAATGCAAAAAAAAAAATTTTTTTTCCCCAAAAAGGGTAATCAACTGTAAACAATTAATTTTCAGAAGGGTTCAGTAAATAAGGTAAAAAAAACATCCCCTCAGGCTTGGAAATTCCCATTTTATTGAAAAAAAAACCCCAAACCTTAAAAAAAAAAATTTTAAGAAAAGGGTTTTTTAACCCAAAAAATGGAAAAGAAATCAAACTACCAGCCCCCGAACCCCCCTTTAAACAAGGCGGAGGCCGCCTCAATAAAAGAAGAAGAATCACAAAAATGGCTGAGAAAACAGGTTAAAAAAAAGTTTAAAAGGGTTTTAAAAATTATGCCCCTACAGCACGAAAAAACTTTTAAAAAAAAGGAAAAAACCCGAAAAAACAAGCCATTGAAAAAGCTTTAAATTTTTAAAAAAAAAAAATTATGAATGAACATTCAGTTTACGACCCAAATAAATTTTTTTAAAAAAGGGAAAAAAAGGGGAAAATTTTTTTTAAAAAAAAACAATTATAGTAATCAATAACAGTTTTGAGAAACAGAATAAAAATAAAAACAAAATTAAAAAAAAAAAAAAAAATTCCCGTTTAAAAAAAATTTAAGTTATAACAGTAAAAAAAATAATGAAACATTATAGCAATAAAATCAGTTTAAAAGTTAAAAATACTAAATGCTGAAAAAATAAAAATTTATCAGTAAAATGATTTTAAACAACTGTAAACAAAAACATTTCAGAAGGGTTATAAATAAGTGAAGAAAATTATTCTCTTGGCTTTAAATTTTTCCATTTCAAAAAAAAAAGCCTGTAAATTAAAAATTTTAAAACAATTTTTTCAGAAAATGGAAAAGAAATCAAAAAACTACCCCGCTTTTCCCCCCCTATCAAAATAGGGGCCTTTTTACCAAATTTTAAAAACAAGAAAAAACCAAAAAAGGCTCAAAAAAATCCCCCTAGAAAATCATAATTATGCCACCTACAGCACGAAAAAACTTTAAAAATAAAAAAATCAAGGGAAAAAAAAAACTCTAAGAAAAAGCTTTAAATTTTTTTAAAAAAAACAATTTAGAATGCACACTATTACATTCTATTTTTAGCCACTAAAAAAATTTTTTTAAAAATAAGGGGCACTCAAAACAAAAAAAAAAAAAAACTTTTTTAAAACAGAAATAAAAATAAAAATGCAAGAAAAGAAAAAAACAGAAAAAAAATTCCCGTTTAAAAAAAAATTTACAGTTAAATTAGTAAATCAATTAAAAAAAAGATTTAAAAATTTAAAAAAAAAAAAAAAATACTAAATGCTGAAAAAATAAAAATTTTAAAAAATCAAAATGATAATCAACTGTAAAAAAAACTTTAAGGCACATTTTAAAAAAAAAATTTTTTAATCTTTAAAATTTTTTTAAAAAAATACAAAACCAAAAACCCTTTTTGAAAGGTTTAAAACCCGAAGGTGGAAAGAAAAAACAAAACTACCCCGCTAACCCACATTATACTACAGAATCAAACCTTTTTTTTAAAAAATAAAAAACATCAGAGAAAATCGCCAGAAAAAGGAAATCAAAAAAATAAAAAGCAAAAATTTTACAAATTTCCACCCGAGGAAAAAAGAAAACTTTAAAAATGGAAAAAAATAAAAAACAATTATAGAAAAAAAAATTTACAATTTAGTAATTTAAAAAAAAACAAATAAATGCACAAAAGTTCCAGTGAGCCCCTAAAGAAAATCAAAAGTTTTAAAAAAAGCAATTATATTAAGAACATTAATAGTAAAAACAAAATAAAAAAAAAAAAAAACCCGATAACATCAAAACAGAAAATAAAAGTTAAAAAAGTTTTCAATTTTTTTAGTAAAAATGAATTTGAAATAAACATTAAAAGAAAAAAAAAGTTAAAAAGTTAGAAATACTAAATGCTGAAAAAATAAAAAATTTTAAAAAGTCAAATGATAATCAACTGTAAACAAAAACCTTTCAGAAGGGTTATAAATAAGGTTTGAAAAATTAGTAAATTTAAAACCCTTATTTCATAATGAAAAAAAAACCCCAAACCAAAAATTCAATTTTAAGAACAGGGTTTTTTAACCCAAAAAATGGAAAAGAAATCAAAACTCAGCCCCGCAACCCAAACATTTCAAGGGCAGGGGGCCGCCTCAATAAAAGAAGAAGAATCAGAAAAATGGCTCAGAAAAAGGATTAAAAAAAAATAGTTAAAAGGTTTAAAATTTTAAGCAAAAACTAAATACTTTAAAAACTGAAAAAACACTAGAAAAATAAAGTTTAAGAAAAAGCAGTTTAAATTTTTTTAAATAAAAAAATTATGTAATGCACATATTACAGTTCCCAGCTGAGCCCCTAAATAAATTTTAAAAGCAAAGGAAAAAAAATTTTTAAACCAATTAAAGCAAATTTAGTTTATGTAAACAAGCATAAAAATAAAAATACAAAAAAACGGTAAACATAAAACAGAAAATCAATTAATAAAAAGCTTTACAGTTAGTAAATTATAAACATGCAATTAAGTTTAAAAAAATTCAATGAAAAAAAGTTTAAAATATAAAAAAAAATCTAAAACAAAAAAAACATTTTGAAAATAAAACATTAAAAAAAACCTTTCAGAAGGGTTCAGTAAATAAGGTAAAAAATAATTACCCCTCGGTCTTAAAAATTTTCCCATTTCAGAAGTCAAGGGGCCCTTTATCCAAATTTTAAGAAAAGGGTTTTTTAACCCGAAGGTGGAAAAGAAATCAAAAAACTACCGCCCCAAACTCTACAAAAGGCAGGAGGCCGACTCAATAAAAAAAGAAAACTAGAGAAAATCCCAGAAAAAGGAATAAAAAAAATAATAAAAAGGGTTTTAAAAATGCCACCTACAGCACGAAAAAACTTTTTAAAAATAAAAAAACAAGAGAAAAAAAAAACTCTAGAAAAAGCTTTACAATTTTTAAAAAATAAAAAAAAGAAAAAAGCACACTATTACAAATCTATTGTAGACAAAGAAATTTTAAAAATCAAAGCAAGAACTTAAAAAGCTTTTCAAAAAAAAAATTTTAGTAAAGAATATTACAGTTTATTTTAGAAACAGAAATAAAAATAAAAATGCAAAAAAAAGAAAATAAAACAGAAAAAAAATTCCCGTTTAAAAAAAAATTTACATTTAAAAATTAGTAAACAATTAGAAAATAAACATCAGAAAAAAATAAAAAGTTAAAAATACTAAATGCGGAAAAAAAAAATTTTAAAAATCAAAATGATAACAATTAAGCCTTATAAATTTAAAACTTCAGAAAAAGGTAAAAAAACATTGTTTTGGGAATTTAAGGGAATTTTATTATTTCAATGAAAAAAAAATCCCAACCCAAAAGCAAAAAACCCCTTTTTTTTTAAAATGAAACCATAAGGAGAAAAAAAACAAAAACTCAAACCCATTTCCCCCCTTTTAAAAAAGGTCAAGGTTTGACCTAAAAAAGAAACTTTACAAAAAGGGTGGAAAAAAACCCGGAAATCAAACAAAATAAAAGGCCAGAAAAATTTATAAAATGCCCCCTATAGAAAAAAAATCATTTAAAACAAAAAAACTCAGAGAAAAAACTTATTAAAAAGCAATTTTAAAATTTTTTAATTAAAAAAAAACAATTTTAGAACACAATTTAATTTTTATGACCCCAAAAAGAAAGACTCAGAAATCTTTTTTTATAAAACAATTAATTAAGAATATTAAAAAAGCTTTGAGAAAATAAAAAAAAATCAAGAAAATCAGTAACATAAAACAGTTAAAAAAAGGGAAAAATAGTTTTAATAAAAGTTGTAAGAAAAAAAAATTTTAGCAATAAAAATTTAAAAATTCAGTCATAAATAGTGAAAAATAAAAACTTTTCTAAAATTAAAAATCAAATTATCAAATTAAACCCTTTTTAAATGATTCAAGAAAAAAAGAAAAATTTTTCCTGTGGAATTTTAAAAATTTCCCTTAGGTAAAAAAACAATCCCCCCTAAAAAACAAAAAACCTTTTTCAAAAAGGGAACCATAAAAGGGAAAGGGAGAAAAAAACTCACCTTTTTAAAAACACAGGGTCAAGGTTTTGCCCTAAAAAAAAACTTTACAAAAAACCCCGAAAAACATAAAAAAAAAAACTAGTATGAAAAGGGTTACAAATTATTTAAAGAAAAGAAACCCACTTTAAAACAGAAAAAACACTAAAAAAATTAACCACAGAAAAAAAAGTTTAAATTTTAATTAAAAAAAAAATTTTAAAAATTTTTAAAATTCCCAGCTGTAGCCCCAAATAAATTTTTAAAGACAAACAACAGACTAAGAAACTTTTAAGTAAAAAAAATTAAGACAACAGACTATTAACACAGAAACCCCAAAAAAACAATGGTTTTTAAAAAAAAAGGGGGAAAAAAAAAGGTTTAAAATTTAAAAATTTCTTAACAATTAAATCATAATCATAAAAAAAAAAAGCTTATAAAATCAAAAAGAAAAAACACTTATAGAAAAAAGCATTTCAGATGATTAAATGAATTAGGTAAGAAAATATTTCAATAAAATCGTTAAAACAATATAAAACATCAAAATGATAAACAAGAAAAAAATTTTCAAACAAAAGGTTTAAAAAATGATGGAAATTAAACCATTTAATCAGCTGTAATTAAAAAACTTATCCCCCGGTTTTTCCCGTTATTCATAATAAAAAAAGACAAGAAAAAAAAAAGCAAAATTTTCAAACACAGGGTTTTTAAAACTAAGGTGGAAAGGTTTTTCAAATTTAACCCCGGGAAAACCTCAAATAAAAGGTAGGAGGGCCCGAAAAATTAATGGAAAAACATTAAAAATGGTAAAAACAAAATAAACAAACTACCCGGCCTAGCCAAAACCCTAATGAAAATACAGAACAGGAAACCCACTTTAAAAGCTAAAAAAATAAAAAAACAATTTGAATGAAAAACAGTTTCAAATTTGTAGAAAAAAAACAATAAAAAAGCACAAAAGTTTAAAGAGCCCCTAAAGAAATTTTTAAAAAATCAAGGGGAAAAGTCAGTAATTTTTAACAATAAAAAATAAAATTTAAAAAATTTCAGAAAAACAGACATTAAAATAAAAAAAAAAAGCTATAAGCAAAAAAATAACTTATAGGAAAAAGCATTTCAGAAGTAATTTAGTGAAATTAGGTAAGAAAATATCTGGAAAAAAAAAAAATTAAAAAAAGTATAAAAAATAAAAGTTTTTAAAGGGAAAATTTAGACAATTATACAAAATAAGATTTAGAAGTCATTATAAAAAAAACGAAAAAAAAAATCACTTTTAATCAAAGGAACCCTTATTTCATAATAATAACCCGACCCATAAAAAAAACCTTTTTTTAAACACAGGGTTTTTAAACCAAAGGGGAAAAAAATTTAAAGAAATTTTTTTAACGGGGCCCCCCTTATAGAAAAAATTTCAAGAAAAAAAAAGGAAAAAAACAAAATACCCGGCTTTGCTAAACCTTATAAGTTTACCGACAGAAACCCAAAACTCCCAAAATCTAAAAAAATATAAAAACAAATTATATAAAAACATTTACAATTTTAATTAAAAAAAATCAAAAATTAAAATGCACAAAAATTTTTAGTGAGCCCCTAAAGAAATTTTTAAAAAACAAAAACAATTAAGAAGTTTTTAAATTTTAAACAGCAATAAATTTAAAAACATTTTTGCTTGAAAAATTAAAAATAAAAAGACAAAAAGCTAATAAACTAAAAAAGAAAATTTAAAATATGAAAAACATAGTTTACAGTGATGTAATTCAGTAAACATGCAGTTAGAGTAATGAAACAGTATATAGCAATGAAAAATACAGTTTAAAAAGTATAAAACAGTACATAAATGCAGTGAAAAAAATAAAAAAGCTTTGTAACACTGCAAAATGTGGTAGGTCAACTGTATAGCACAATTATATGTTTTACAGAAGTGCAGTTCAGTGAAATAAGTGTAAGAAATAACTTATCCTGCTCTAGGAATCATAAGGAATTCCTGTTTAGTTTCAGTAATGAAATACAATCCACAGCCTGATAAATACAAGCACAACCTTTTCAAGACACAGGGTTTACATACCATTAAGGATGGAATAGTTAGAAGATCAATTTACTACTCAGCCCCTGCTATTACCTAATGACTTGTAATACAGATGGTCAGGAGGCCTTGTTGCTCTCAATAATAATGAAGATAGACTATCAGCAGAAAATGGCTGTCAGAAACATAGGAATCAAAAACAAAACTAGTAGGCCTGGACAACAGGCCTATATCAAGATTATGCCTCCTAAGCAGAACACTTAAACCTCACTTTAAAAGCATAGAAAGAAATGACTCAGAAAAAATACAAATCACAGTAAGAAAAAGCAGTTTACAACTTAGTAATTAAATAAAAATACAGTTATGGTAATGCACACTATTACAGTTCCTAGCTGTAGCCACTAAATGAAAGTTTTAAACAGATCAAAGAAGCAAGCAGCCCTAGAGAATGCTTTAACTGAAAACAGGCAACTATAGTAATGCACATGATTACAGTTCCTAGCTGTAGAACACAGACACCTCAAAAAAATCAAAATGCACAGAAAAGCTAGGATAGAGCACTTACAAAACAGAAAATACAACTCTCAGTATGAAAGCAGTTTACAGTTAAGTAATTCAGTAAGCATGCAATTAGAGTACAAAAACAAAGTATCTAGCAAATGAAAATACAGCAAAACAGTATAAAGAAAGTACATAAATGTAGTGAAACAATAAAAAGCTTTATAATAGTGCAAAATGTAGCAGGTCAACTGTATAACACAATTATAAGCATTTCAGAAGTGCAGTTCAGTGAAATAAGTGTAAGAAATAACTTATCATGCTCTGGAATCTAAGAAATTTCGCTTTTAGTTTCAGTAATAAAATACAATCCCACAGCCTGATAAAATACTAGCACAGCCTTTTCAAAACACAGGGTTTATATACCAGTATGGATGGAAGAGTTAGAAGATCAAATTACTAATCTGCCCCTGCTATTACCCAATCACTTGTACTACTGAAGGTCAGGAGGCTTTGTTACTCTCCATAATAATGAAGAAAGACTATCAGCAAAAATGGCTGCCAGAAACACAGGAAACTCAAACAAAACTACCAGGCTTAGACTACAGGCCTCTATCAAGATTATGCCACCTGAGCAGAACACAATAATCTCACTTTAAAATCATAGAAAGAACACTCAGACAAAATACAAATCTCAGTATGAAAAGCAGTTTACAATTTAGTAATTAAATAAAATACAATTATAGTAATGCACACAATTACATTTCCTAGCTGTAGCCACTAAATGAAAGGTTTAAACTGATCAAGCAGCAAGCAGACTCTAGAGAATGATTTTAATTATAAACAGACAATTATATTAATGCACACTATTTCCGTCCTTAGCTGTAGAAGACAGAAACTTCAAAACATCAAAAATGCACAGAAAAGCTTCAGATACAGAGCACTCACAAACAGAAAATACATGTCATAGTATGAAAAAGTAGTTTACAGTTATGTAATTCAGTAAACATGCAGTTAGAGTAATGAAACAGTATATAGCAATGAAAAATACAGTCTAAACAGTATAAAACAGTACATAAATGCAGTGAAAAACATAAAAAAAGCTTTATAGCACTGCAAAATGTGGTAGATCAACTGTATAGCACAATTATATGTGTTACAGAAGTGCAGTTCAGTGAAATAAGTGTAAGAAATAACTTATCCTACTCTAGGAATATTAAGGAATTTCCGCTTAGTTTCAGTAATGAAATACAATCCACAGCCTGATAAATACAAGCTCAACCTTTTCAATACACAGGGTTTATATACCATTAAGGATGGAATAGTCAGAAAATCAATTTACTACTCAGCCCCTGCTATTACCTAATCACTTGTAATACAGATGGTCAGGAGGCCTTGTTGCTCTCAATAATAATGAAGATAGACTATCAGCAGAAAATGGCTGTCAGAAACACAGGATTCAAAAACAAAAGTAGTAGGCCTGGACAACAGGCCTATATAAAGATTATGCCTCCTAAGCAGAACACTGAAACCTCACTTTAAAAGCATAGAAAGAACACTCAGAAAAAATACAAGTCTCAGTATGAAAAAGCAGTTTACAATTTAGTAATTAAATAAAAGTACAGTTATGGTAATGCACACTATTACAGTTCCTAGCTGTAGCCACTAAATGAAACTTTTAAACAGATCAAGGAGCAAGCAGTCTCTTGAGAATGCTTTTAACTGAAAACAGACAATTATAGTAATGCACATGATTACAGTTCCTAGCTGTAGAACACAGACACCTCAAAAAATCAAAAATGCAAACAAAAGCTAGGATAGAGTACTCACAAACAAAAAATACAACTCTCAGTATGAAAAAGCAGTTTTCAGTTATGTAATTCAGTAAACATGCAATTAGAGTAATGAAACAGTATATAGCAATGAAAAATACAGTTTAAACAGTATAAAACAGTACATAAATGCAGCGAAACAATAAAAAAAGCTTTATGACAGTACAACATGTAGTAGATCAACTGTATAGCACAATTATAACCATTTCAAAAGTGCAGTTCAGTGAAATAAGTGTAAGAAATAACTTATCCTGCTCTTGGAATCTTAAATAATTTCCGCTTAGTTTCAGTAATGAAATACAAGCCACAGCCTGATAAATATAAGCACAACATTTTCAAGACACATGGTTTATATACCACTAAGGATGGAAGAGTTAGAAGATCAAATTACTACTCAGCCCCTGCTATTACCCAATCACTCATACTACAGAAGGTCAGGAGGCCTTGTTATTCTCAATGATAATGAAGACAAACTATTGGCAGAAAATGGCTACCAGAAACACAGGAAACTCAAACAAAACTACCAGGCCTAGACAACAGGCCTCTATCATGATTATGCCACTTGAGCAGAACACAGAAACCTCACTTTAAAAGCATAGAAAGAACACTCAGAGAAAATGCAAGTCTCTGAATGAAAAAGCAGTTTACAATTTAGTAGTTAAATAAAAATGCAGTTATTGAAAATGTGCATTATTACAAATACTATCTGTAGCCACTAAATGAAAGTTTTAAAAAGATCAAGGAGCAAGCAGACTCTAGAGAATGCTTTTAACAATAAACAAATAATTATAGTAATGCACACTATTACAGTTCCTATTTGTAGAAGACAGAAACCTCAAAAAATCAAAAATGCACAGAAAAGCTTGGATAGAGCACTCACAAACAGAAAATACAACTCTCAGTTTGAAAAAGTAGTTTACAGCTATGTAATTCAGTAAACCTGCAATTAGAATAATGAAACAGTAGCTAGCAATGAGAAATATAAGTAAAACAGTATAAAACAGTACATAAATGCAGTGAAACAATAAAAAAGCTTTATAACAGTGCAAAATGTAGTAGATCAACTGTATAGCGCAATTATAAGCATTTCGAAAGTGCAGTTCATTGAAATAAGAGTAAAACATATCTTATCCTGCTCTTGGAATCTTAAGGAATTTCTGCTTCATTTCAGTAATGAAATACAATCCACAGCCTGATAAATGCAAGCACAACCTTTTTAAGACACTCCCCGGGATTCATGAACCTTGCACCAGGCGCATGCATAGCGTAGGCGCCACAACGCCAGATATGGCCGCCGAGCGATTCAGGTACGATCCAATTCCACATGCACTACCGCATGCGCCTGAGTTGCGCGGCCCGCGAGGTATGTTAAACACTCCATGTGCGGTGTTGCACCATGCAAATGAAGGCATATAGCGATCCACGGCGGCGCAGGCGTACAGCAGCAGCATGGCAATGTAAACCAAAAACGGTTTACATATATCCAAACATGACATAGGAGTAACGGAAGGTTGTCAGTGTCAGGTATCATACTGTTGCAATATGCCAATGGCTTAAAGACACCGAGAATGTCAAAAGAAAACATGCACAAAATGTAAATAATGACATAAATGGTATGTCTCAAGAGAAACCAAAGCAGAACCCCAGGACATGTCCACGAAGGTGCTAAACAATGAAATAATATGATAATGTCATAAAAGAGCAGTATAATGCCACACATCAGCTTCACAGCCACAATACACTATAGTATGCATGGAAAGCCACAACCACAGCGCAGCGCGGGTTGCCAAGGAGTGGCGGCAGTGTTCGGCGCTTCGTAACTATGTATTAGTAGTCAATACCATGCAAATGAGGTGATAATACTGAATCGCAGAAAACCCCCGCCGGCGAGCAGCTGTACCTGTGTTAAGGCTGCAACTAAACGGTGCAGCGTGGTAATACACCCGAGGAGTGGCCCAGAGGGAATACATGTCAACTGCAGAGGGGTGTGCCACTGGTTAATTCGAGGAGGAAGCTACATTGGAGCCCAGCAAACATGGGCTGTAGTTAATGCATTAATCACAGCAGCAGGACCAGCGGTGGGGAAATAGTTGCGCCTGAGAGTACACAATGCGCGCAGGAAAGTGATGCATGTGCACGAGGATGACTACGCTCTCATCCCACTCATGTGACGGGTCAGCCTGGCCAACAACAACGGATACAGGAAGGTGATGCAGAGAATATGAGGAAATGCTTGAAGCAGTGTAATTGGAGTCATAATGAGCAATCAACACCAATCAACCCACGAAGGGCAATTGGCGGCAGCTGACAACTCTGCATGCAGAAACCCGCGAAAACGGGAAAGGAAGGCATATGAATGCAAAGAAAGTAGGGGATGTAGCAGAATTGCAAAGAGTGAAGAACCGATACAGCACAGCCAAGTAGAGAGGTAGCATAATGGCGGCGGCAGACAAATGCGATGATATGCCATGTCCCAGAAACGACATAATGACGACAGGGGCTCTGCAGGATGCAATCCAGGAAATAGTATGCTGCTAACGTGCAGAAACAGTAAGCGTAACGCCTAAAGCTAAACCAATGCAGGCAAGTGTAATGGTCAACACCAAAGGCAACAGCGCGCCAGTAACCAACGTAAACACTGAAGATAATCCACAGATACCGGCTGCACAGACACACCCAATGACATCACCGGTGTAATACAGCACAACAGTATAAAGTGTGAATGCACACAACACACAGCGTGATTCCCCAAACGCCGACTTTTAGGTGTAAAACACATGGGGAACTTTTAAAATGTATATGTTAGTGCCGCTGCGTGGTCGGATACATCAGCATGTGTTATCAGAGACAGACGGAGTTGGTGGAGGGGAGGGTGCCGCACAACTACCGTAGGCCTCAGAGGAGAAGGAGAGTGTTCAGACTATGGGTAACCTACCAGGGGCTAAGCTAAGACCTGGAGATAGTAGAGCATTACAGGGTGACAGGGACACGCATGTTAAATACGGAGCTGTGCCGGCCACTGAGAACAAGAAATAACAGAGGGGAGCCCATCCCAGTGGACACAAAGGTATGTGTAAGCATGCATCACTGGCTGGCAGGTACCTTTCAAAGGCCAACCGATATAATGGGCATCTCACAGGCATCAACATCCAGGGTACTACACCAGTTTCTGGATGCCATGTTATTAACGACATGCCCATGAGTATATATACTTCCCAGATCTCAGGAGGAGTTGGCTAGCAATATGCCCTACTTCCACCGCGGTGGCACAATACCCGGAGGTACTGCGTGATAGACTATATGCACATACAAATCAAGTCACCACCTGGGAGCAGGGTAGACGCTTACATAAACCGCAGAAGGGATTCTCCATCAATTGCCAGGTCATGTGCAATGCGCAGGGCATTATCATGGATGTGTGTGCTGGCAGCCCTGGAAGCTACCTTCACGACCCTATATCTGAATGCCTCACAGCTGTATCAGGTATTCACCAGGGGACATCACACAAGGCCACCTTGTGGGGATGCTGGCTTATGCACTGGAGCCATGGATGATGACACTCCATCAGAAATGCACACACACATGCAAGAACGCCATGAATGAGGCACACGCACAAACCAGAATAATTATAGAGCTGCAGTTTGGGATGTTGAAATCACGGTTCCGGGAAGCTTGATTGCCATCCGTGTGGAGCCCCTCTGCAGTACCTCTGCGACAACATGTGCCCACATATTCAAAGTATGTGCCATGCTACATAACATGATCCTGAGGAAACAGCTGCTGCAGGGACATAATGGTGAAGGCCACAAAGCCCACCACAACCGCCATGCTGGCGCAAGCACAGGCACAGAGGGTTCAGTGCTATGAACACACTGTGCTGCGCCTCCCAGTAGGCAGACGGAGGCGCACTCCAACATGCCTGTGCCCTGGCAAAGAGGGAACGAGCAGCACATACTCTGGACAGCGTGAGGCCCCATGGACTGACACACCTCCCTACCTGCACACACAGTGAAAATGGACGGCACACAAACATGGCCACCCGTGAATGTGTACCGTGATGGGTGGTCCCATGTGTGACTCCAACATAGGCAGCACCCAAACACTGCACACCTTAACAGCCAGTGGAGCATGGAATGCCAACACTTGACCGGTATCGCTGGTCCTACAGCAGACAGCGTTGCTGTATGCCGCCACATTCGCCAAGCAAGGTATATACATATGTACATATGTGCATACACAGATATGGAGATAGATATCATTACACACATAGAAATATATGTACACATACACATATATAAAGTACAACAGGTAAGACAGGAATCAGAGGGATGTACATGGTGACAGAGAAGTAAAACGCCGAGTATCTGTACATAGTAAACATAGTGAACGCACAACCTGAGTATCCGGGAGGGTTGACAGAACAGGAAACGCCACCCATGGAAAGGTCAACCTACCTAAATGCATAATCGCGAGCCGGACGATCGCCAGGCCACGGTACAGTAACAGTACATGTGCAGGTAATATTATGAGGGATAGCGAGGGTGGAGGTAGACACCACCGCCGGTGATGCGGGCAACGCGAGGTACTGTGTGCAACCATCCCTGTGACAAGCAGCAGTATGTGTATGTGTGCGGTGAGGGTGTCGTGGTGTTCCGGCTAAAGCGAGTGTAATGTGTGTGCCAACTGTAAAATGTGTATGTTGGTGCCATGTGACAGGTGGAGTGGAATAACATGCGTAGGCATACAGTATATAGAACCACAGGCTGCATGTACAGCAGTACCCCCAAAGTAGTAACTGAGAGCCTCTCCTGGCTAGAGCCGCATGACGCGAAAACGATGCAAAGTGAAAATGTCCCAGAATGTACCACAGGAATATAGCCAACATGAAATGCAAAGGACGTGACGGGGCTCAAACCATGACCGATATGTAATGACAACCGACATGTTAGTATTGCAAAACGATACATCGGGCAACGCTACACAGCAATAGTCATGTACCATGGAAATACGCGCATGTGCTACCCCCTCGCACCGCATCGTGGTTACGATCGGTCTGTAAAACACCGGGCTGTGTGTTCTACGAAAGTGTCAGTCAAGTAATCGCTTAACCTGGGGCAAATAGGTGGCAACCGTAGCATACAGGCCATCCTAAAGTACAGGACCACAATGACTGTAAATATCCGGGACAAAATGCCAAGGGATAGTCGACACGCATTTAATAACAGCAGATATACTACCGATGTGACGGAGGAATACATGCAGGAAGCTAACACTATGCAGGCGATACCAACACCAGACCGAAGAATCAACACAACCTACACTCCCAGAACAACAGACAGGTAACTGCCAGCTCCCCAGGCAGGATGGAGCACACACTACCAATAAAGCATACCGTGCGTATGCAGAAATGCAAGGCCCACAACCCGTAATTCTACAACCACAAACCGCCGATATACCCCATCGCGACATTATCAAAGGGATACAAGCCGCAATAGCAGCAACAAACATGCTGGCAGGCAGTCAATGACAGCAGCATAACTGGGCAACATCTCACGCGGGAAACACTATCAGCAGCCGGATGCATACTCTGCATCCATTGTTTAAAGGAATACAAGAGCTATGTTACACAACATCCGGTCGCAAAACGCCATCGCACAGACGCCGCTTGTGACAGGGACACCCACATGTCGCAACATAATACCATACCCAACACACAACAATCCATGGCTAACACCACTGCAAATGTACCTGACGCCTACACACAGCGGCTGGCAGTCACACATAACATAACACAATATAGACCATCTCCACGTAAGGTAGTGCAAATAACCAACGCCCAGGTGAGGAAATGAACTATGCCCTAGTTACTTAACGCTGCACTGTACGAATCGGAGTAGATGCACAGGTGATATGCCAAGTACGGCACAATAACCGAGGAACAGCTACATTGGTGCGGATGAACCCACATGTCGTGCAGGTGATCGATGGATATAAGGATGACTCTACTTCTATATTCAAACTGTGGCGCTCCATAAACCAACCACAAATAAAAAACGATCGAGGAGAGACAACGCTATAGCTAGACCTCGCAGAACAGAAAACAGAAGGTGCGAAACAATGAAATAATATGACAATGTCATAAAAGAGCAGTATAATACACATCAGCTTCACAGCCACAATACACCATAGTATGCATGGAAAGCCACAACCACAGCGCAAGGGTTGCCAAGGAGTGGCGGCAGTGTTGGCGCCGTAACTATGTATTAGTAGTCAATGCCATGCAAATGAGGCAGATAATACTGAATCGCAAAACCCCGCCGGTAAGGCTGCACCAAATGGGCAGCGGTAATACACCGAGTGGCCCAGAGGAATACATGTCAACCGCAGAGGGTGTGCCACTGTAGGAGGAAGCACATTGGAGCCCAGCAAACATGGGCTGTACAATGCACATCACAGCAGCAGGACCGGCGTGTGGGGAAATAGTTGCGCTGAGAGTACACAATGCGCGCAGAGATGCATGTGCACGAGAATGACTCGTTCCCCTAACCCAGTCATGTGGCGGCGCCCGTCAACAACAACGGATACAGGAAGGTGATGCGGAGAATATGAGGAAATGCGGAAGCAGTGTAATTGGAGTCGTAATGAGCAATCAACACCAATCAACCCACGAAGGGCAATTGGCGGCAGCTGACAACTCTGCATGCAGAAACCACAAAGCGGGAAAGGGAGGCATATGAATGCAAAGAAAGTAGGGGATGTAGCAGAATTGCAAAGAGTGAAGAACCGATACAGCACAGCCAAGTAGAGAGGTAGCATAATGGCGGCAGACAAAATGCATGATATGCCATGTCCCAGAAAGCGACACATGACAGGGCTCTGCAGGATGCAATCCAGGAAATAGTAGGTGCAACGTGCAGAAACAGTAAGGTAAGGTCTAAAGCTAAACCAATGCAGGCAAGTGTAATGTAACACCAAAAGCAACAGTGTTGCAGTTCCAATGATAAAACACGGAAGATAATCCACAGATACGGCCGCACAGACACACCCAATGACATCACCGGGTGTACAGCACAACAGTATAAAGTGTGAATGCACACAACACACAGCGTATTCCCAAAGCGCGCACTTTAGGTGTAAACACACGGGAACTTTTAAAATGTATATGTTGGGTGCCGCCGTGGCCGTGATACATCAGCATGTGTCAGAGACAGGCGGAGTTGCGGAGGAGGGTGCCGACAACTACCGTGAGCCTCAGAGGAGAAGGAGAGTGTTCAGACCAAGGGTAACCTACCAGGGGCTTCAAGACCTGGAGATAGTAGAAGCGTTACAGGGTGGACAGGGACACGTTACAGCAAATAGCGGAGCTGTGCCGCCACGCCTGAGAACAAGAAACAACAGAGGGAGACCATCCCAGTGGACACAAAGGTATGTGTAAGCTTGCGAATACTGGCCACAGGTACCTTTCAAAGGCCAACTGGGGATATCATAGGCATCTCACAGGCATCAGCATCCAGGGTACTACACCAGTTTCTGAATGCCATGTTCTGACATGCCAATGAGCATATATACTTCCCCAGATCTCAGGAGGAGTTGGCTAGCAATATGCACCACTTCCACCGTGTGGCACAATACCCGGAGGTACTGGGTGCGATAGACTGTACGCACATACAAATCAAGTCACCACCTGGGGAGCAGGGTAGCCGCTACATAAACCGCAAGGAATTCCCCTCCATCAATTGCCAGGTCATGTGCAATGCGTAGGGCATTATCATGGATGTGTGTGCTGGCAGCCCTGGAAGCTACCACGACTCCCATATCTGGCATGCCTCACAGCTGTATCAGGTATTAGCCAGAGGACATCACACAAGGCCACCTTGTGGGGATGCTGGCTATGCACTGGAGCCGTGGATGATGACACCCATCAGAAATGCACACACACACATGCAAGAATGCCATAATGAGGCTGCGCACAAACCAGAATAATCATAGAGCGTGTGTTTGGGATGCTGAAATCACGGTTCCGGTGCTTGGATACATCCGGTGGAGCCCTGCAGTACTCTCCAGGCACATGTGCCCACATATTCATAGTATGTGCCATGCTACATAATATGATCCTGCGGAAACAGCTGCTGCAGGGACATAATGGTGAAGGGCCACAAAGCCCACCACAACTGCCAAGGCAAGCACAGGCACAGAGGGTTCAGCGCCATGAACACACTGTGCCAGCCCCAGTAGGCAGGCGGGCGTACCCAATATGCCTATGCCCTGGCAAAGAGGGCGTATAGCACATACTCTGACAGCGTAGGCCCCATGGACTGACACCTCCCTACCTGCACACACAGTGAAATGGATGGCACACAAACATGGCCGCCCGTAATGTGTACCGTATGGGTGGTCCCATGTGTGACTCCAACATAGGTAGCACCCAAACACTGCACACCCAACAGCCAGCGGGCATGGAACGCCAACACCTTAACCGTATGCGGGTCCTACAGCAGACGGCGTTGCCGTATGCTGCCACGTTCGCCGCAAGGTGTATACATATGTACATATGTGCATACACAGATATGGAGATAGATATCATTACACACATAGAAATATATGTACACATACACATATATAAAGTACAACAGGTAAGACAGGGAATCAGAGGGATGCAAGGTGACAGAGAAGTAAGGCGATATCTGTACATAGTAAACATAGTGAGCGACAACCTGAGTATCCGGGAGGGTTGACAGAACAGGAAGCGCCACCCATGGAAAGGTCAACCTACCTAAATGCATAATCGCGAGTCGGGATGATCGCCAGGCCGCGGTACAGTAACAGTACATGTCGCGGGTAATATTATTAGGATATGAGGGTGGAGGTAGACACCGCCCGGTGATCGCGAGCAATGCAGGTACTGTGTGCAACCGTCCCTGTGACAGCGGCAGTATGTGTATGTGTCGCGGTGAGGGTGTCGTGTGTTCCGCTGTGCGAGTGTAATGTGTGTGCCACTGTAAAATGTGTATGTAGGTGACATGTGACAGGCGGAGTGGAATAACATGTGTAGGCATACAGTATAGGAACCACAGGCGTATGTACAGCAGTACCCCCAAAGTAGTACTGAGAGCCCCTCCTGGCTAGGCGTGGCGGCGTAAAAGCGATGCAAAGCGAAAATGTCCCAGAATGTACCACAGGACTATAGCCAACATGAAATGCAAAGGGCGTATGTACAAACCATGACCGTATGTATGACACTGATATGTTAATTGCAAAGCGATCGTCGGCAGCGTTACACAGCAATAGTCATGTACCGGAAATCGCATGTGCTACCCGGCACCGATCGTGGCTACGTATCGGCCCGTAAACACCGCTGTGTGTTCTCACGAGTGTCAAACAAGCAATCGCCACCGAATAGGTGGCAACCCGGTAACATACAGGCCGTCCCAAGTACAGGACCACAATGACTGTAAATATCCGGGACAAAATGCCAAGGGATAGTCGACGCGTCTGAACAACCGCATATATACTACCGATGTGACGGAGGAATACATGCAGGAAGCACACATGCAGGCGATACCGACACCAGATGACATCAACACAACCTACACTCCCAGAACAACAGACAGGTAACTTGCAGCTCCCCAGGCAGGGATGGAGCACACACACAAGCATACCGTGTATGTAGAAATGCAAGGCCCACAACCCGTACCCGTCACCCACAACCGCCGATATACCCCATCGCACATATCAAAGGGATACAAGCCGCAATAGCAGCACAAACATACAGGCAGTCAATGACAGCGGCATAACCGCAACATCTCGCGTGGGAAACACTATCAGCAGCGGATGCATACCTGCATCCGTTGTTTAAAGGAATACAAGAGCTATGTTACACATCCGAATGCAAAACGCCATCGCCAGCCGCCGCCAGGACAGGGACTTCCACATATCGAACATAATACCATACCCAACACACACAATCCACGGCTAACACCACTGCGAAATGTACCTGGCGCCACACATAGCGGCTGCAGTTACACATAACATAACACAATACAGACCATCTCCACGAAGGTAGTGCAAATAACCAGCGCCCAGGCGAGGAATGAACCATGCCCTAGTTCACGGCGTACTGTGCGAATGGAGTAGATGCACAGGTGATATCGCACAAGTACACACCGAGGAACAGCTATTGGTGTGATGAACCCACATGTCGCGGGTGACGGCGGATATAAGGAAGACTCCTAGGATATTCAAACTGTATGCTCATACCGAACCACAAATAAAAAGCGGATCGAGTGAGAGACAACGCTATAGCGAGACTTCGCAGCGGAAAATGGAAGGAAACACAGGAAAGGTATGTAGAACCCACGAGATGTACTGGTGTGTAGCATGATGTGTATGTGAAGCTGCACTGTATGTGAGCGGTGTTTGTAAGTAAGGATACCTGTCCATAAAGCAGAGAGTGGTGAAAGGTGGTTATGTAGTGCTATCCGCTGAGCATACCAGCGACTGTGGACACCGTGTGCACAGCAGTGGGACATCATGTACACAGCGGGATAACCCAAGGGCTGCCACAGGGGGCAAAACACAGAACAATGCCACCACCCGCCGATGCTGGCAGTGGATGTCCAACAAGGAAGTGCCACAGCAGGGGATAGGACATGTATGTATACTGTCACAGCACACATGTGTATGGGCATATACCGTCGATGTCATACGTAATGTGCGCGGCGTGCATTATGCCACGCAGTAGGGGTTACTATGTCAAGTATGTGTAATGTAAAGCTGTCATGGTGGATATGACAGACATCATACACAGTATCACAGGCATAGCATGCATAATGGAGGTATGGCCTAGTGTTATGTACACTAACAGGATATGTATGGCCTGTACATATGGGACAGAGTAGTAGCAGAATAGCCACCGAAATGGAAGCAAGACCAAGTAACCATGGCCAAGCGATCTGTAGCAGGTGCAATGTGTGCAACAATGAAGTCCGGCAGGTCCATGTGTAAACACATGTGCAGTGTACACAGTAGTGTCACCTCCCCATGGTAGTGTCCACTGAACAGCAGAGGTGGATGTCAACTGCATGTCTACACAGTACTGCTGCTGTGGTGGTACCATGACTATGTGTCACCCTATCAGCAAGGGAGCTATCACATGACCAGTGCCACAGTGTGTCCCTGTGGGATGTGCACAGGACCTCGTTCCACAGCATGGTGTGTGTTGTGTCTGCGGAAGTAACACAGAAGCCCAGGCCATGCAATGTGGCATGTGTGCACATATGCAGGAGTGCTTCATTCACCCTGCCCACTGCAATTGCCATGTATGAGTACTACATGCATCACTAATGCGGAGGACATGGCCCATGTCAGAGTAGATGACACCCCTGTGTATGTGGTATGCAGATGAGTACAGATGTGTTCCGTCTGTCATCCGCATATGTAAACTGTCTGAGCCTGGTATACATCACGGCATGATAATGCCGTGCCATGTAAAGTCGTAGCCGTTGTGGAAGGTACACCACGAATGTGTTATTGTAACCCTGCCCGTGTGTAGATGTGTGTATGGCACAGGTACAAAGGCTACCTATGTACCAGCAACACACACAGTACAGATATGTGTGGCCCTGCAGATGTGTACCCATGCCACAGTGGAATATGGCAACCACAGCACCATGTGGGGCATGTGTGTGTACAGCAACCATGTACAATGTGATATGCATGTATGGGGACAGTATCCATGTGATACCCAGTGGATGACTGTTGCTATGCAAAGGTGATGTGTATGCACCATGTGTGATGTATCCTGGCCCAATGACATCCACGATGTATCTGCGACACCGGCAACTGTGCGGTTGTTATCAGTATGAGCTGGTGGAGCTACAATGGTGCCAGGTATGTAGATGTGGGATATCTAGGCATGGACAGTACTCTGTGACAGCATGTTGTGTATGTAAGCAAATAGTGAACATGAGGGGCCACATGACTGAGGACTGTGTAATGCCACATGTACCTGACATGTAGTAGGTAGCATGATATGCTTGCACCACTGTGTGTCCTGTCCAGGATTCATATAGCCTAACATCCTGAGACACAGGGTATGATGTGATGGTGGATGTGTACATTGCCAATACCAGAATGTGGAATGGTGCTGAAGGGCAATGTGGGGACAATGTCTGATCTGTTACCCTCTGTACCACACCAACCACCCATGCAATGGTATGACAGGTGGCCAGCATGTGTATGTGGCGTGCTGTGGCACACAGAGGCCCAACAAGGGTGCCAGTAAAGGCATGGAGGTCATCAATGAGTGTGTGAAGCACGGATGTGAGGGCGTGCCCCAGTGCCATACTGAATGGTCCAGTCATGGGTGTCTGAATGCAGTCCCACCGCGTGCAATGCAGTACCACCCATGTGTAGTGCGATAGATGCGGTAGTGTGGTGGTCAAGGTACACAGCGTCCAAGAACAGGCTAGCAGTTAATTCAGTGGGCTGCTGTGGAGACACATACCAAACAGGTTGGCGGGACATAACAGCTAGGGAGATCGGAAGGTGACATTGGGACAGTGTCCTAGGACATAACGTGTGCATGGCAGTACCATGTATGTGTCCACAGGGACACTGCGATGTCCATGTATGGATTGCAACCCTGTAGTGAGTGAGAGTGTGTATTGTTGGTAGGTACACCATTGCCTGGCATGTTGCCAACAACATCTCAGTCGGCAATGCCTGGGTGACTATCATACGCTACATCGAATGTGGATGTAGCCAAACAACACAGACATACCACCACACTGCCTGAGGGCCCACACTGCAATGTGCGGCAGTCATGTGTAGGTAGCTAGCCTTGGAGCATGTGATGGACCACGAGGACCCACCATGACTGTCAAGTGATGCACCCACACATGTGAATATACCCACCGTGCAACAGCCTGCACATGTGCCCATACAGCAGATGTGCATGGAACATGACTACCACCGTGGCGTCTGTGAAAAGGCCAGTACCGCCATGTCTCTGTGTGGAATAGCATGGTCCCTACCATTGCGTACATGTTGCGGAAGTGCACTGTGATATGTGTCAGCATAGTCACGTACACTGTCCATCTGCGGGGGGCCATGCCATTAACCACCCCGTCAGCAGACGTCAGTAGTACCGGCCGTAGAGCACATGTACCATGTATGCTGCGATGGGTGTGTGTCCAGGGTGTGGCTAGCAGGGCCGTGAAGCATATATGTTCATCTACCACAGCCCGGATATCCCTAGGTTTAACACCGCAGACACATAGCGGTATGGTGCGTGCCCAGGGTAGTGTAGGTATGGTATGTGTTGTGTAATGTGTCACCCAGCTATGTGTAGTGCATGGCCAAGCATGTGTGGGTACATGGGAGTCCATACTAGGGAAGTGTGGGTTGCTGTCAGCACATGGCAGTAGCAGCTGTCCGAGGTGCAATGTACAGTATGACAACACAGCCAGCATGTAACCTGTGGTGTACAGTGTACTCTCTGTTGCGTGTTACAATGTGTCTAGCGGTCACAAACATGGGTATCCGAACATGGAGTACCTATGATGCATTGTGTTGGAAAATATACAGTATGTGTGTAAAACATTGTGTGATGTGGGATCCCCTCACCTGTGTGTGTTGCAGTCCAGGTATGTGCCTGGGAGGTATGATCTGTGTACAATCTGGACTGGCAGGTGTGCTGTGCAGAGCATGGAGGCAGGTCCCAGGCACCGCAGATAAATGTCAGGCGTGCACTGGTGTGCGTGCCGTGCTTGTGTGCAGCACAGTGGAAGGTGCAAGCATTGTCACACATTACTGCATGCCGTGCCTGCCTGTTACAGCCCTGCTGGAGACAGACATGTGACACCGCCGCAGAGGCAGCATAGCATGTGAAGATGTACATGTGGGCTCCACACCCTAGGCAGATGTCCGCAGGTCATGTGTGCCACAGTAGTGTGGTCGACCACGACTGTCATACTGGACAGATACCACATGCCTGTATAAGTACAGTATGAGCATAGTCAACAGTCGCAGTGACAGAGTAGGCCAATGTACAGTATCCCCGTGTGCAGACCACTGCCCACTGTACACCTGGCTAGACACACACCGGAGGGTGAATATACCTTTGAGCCATCACATGTCCCAGTCCACGTAGCCTGTACAATGCCATCACAGGGTGGTCACAATAGCGTGTGGTAGGACAGACCGCGTTGTACCAGGTGATGTGTCATGTGTGCATATGTTGAGTTGCACAGCCGTTCACACGTCCGCAACATATCGGTGCATGATGTATAGTGTAACATGATGTGTGGAACTGCACTGTGATCCACAACAGGGTCATCTGAGACAGGTGTGTTGTGAATGGTGTAACCCATGGTCACCAGGATACACACTGGTGCTGTTGGCAGCCATGCTGGTGGCCACCAGTGGTGCCTGCAGTGGTCATACAGACATACTGCACACAGTGTTCTGGCAGGAATGTCCATTGTTGTGGATGATGTGTTGCTACGTGAAGGTAGGTGTGTGTTGTGAATGTTACACATCCAGATGTGACCATCTGGCGCAGTCATGGTCGTCGACAGCATCACACACATCCACAGCGGTCAGAACCCTGTCCCCAGAATGGGTGTCAGCCACCCTCGTACTGTGTGGCGTATGTGCAGATGGCAGAACACCTCCCACTGGCTGGATAACAGTGTCAGCTAGGATGGCTACGTGATGGCTGGAATACGCCGTGATAATGTACAATGCTGGTATCCCAATGAAGTACCTGGAATCACACACAGTGCGCCATGGCTGCCATGTAAAGCATGCACAACAATGACTGTGTGACAGACACAAACAATGCGTGAACATGTTGAACATGCACACATGAGAACACCCAATGAGGTATGTTGCACATATCGATGTACAACTGTCATCTATGGCCATAGCATGGATGCAGGCGCACATGCCCACAGGCAGTACCACGCGATGTAGGTAGGGGGCATTGCGTGTACATGTGACAGTTGCTGTACCGCCACATGTCCTGCATAGCCGTCATGTAGGGGTAGCAGTGGTGCGTGACTGTTGGACATGCCTGTACATTTGACCATGTCCCACAGGACATGTGTTACGTGTGTACAACATGTGTTGTGCCGTCATCAAGCTGTGAAGTGTACGGCTGCCAGTGTACCTGTGTGACATGTTCTGCGATGGGTGCAAAGGCACGCGGTACTGCATTGCATGCCCACATGCCCCACACAGGTGCATAGCCTGAACATACAATACAAAGAGGGTGTTGGATGATAGCAACCCACAAGAGGAGATGAGAGCGGGTGGCAACCCACTACCACCTCTTCAGATACGGTGTGCATGTCTTTGTCACATTAGCACCGAGAAGCTAGCGGTACAGCAGTACAGGGTTGCATGCATATATGTTCACCAATACCCTGTGTGTCCCACCACTGGCCCGTGGACAGACAGACACCAACACAATGCGCAGATTTGATATGTGCACAGCACATCACCGATGGCTACTGTAGAACAGGCTTACTGTGTAGACATGTGCACAGTAGGTCTCGCCAGCCACACTCAAACACGTTATGTGCGAACCACACCAATAGTCCAGCCCATGCCACAGACAGATGTGCGCATCTGTGTATGTGCGTCTGGGAATGTCTCCGGCATAGCAGTATAGCTGTGTCAGTGTTGCGAACAACATATTGAATGGGTTGTATGTGTGAGGGTGCGTCATGCGTGTATGGTCAGATCGGCGATACCATCAGTGCCCCTGCTATGTGAACATCCCTGTCCCCATACATGGATACCTATGCTGTGCCCAACACCACGTTCCCCGTGGGAGGGATGGCGCTGTGCGGTGCACCAGCAGACATGGGGGTGGCAGCAGGCACTGGATGTAGACATATGTGGTACCCATGTCAGTCAGGCAACCATCCATGTGCGGGATAGCAGTGTGTGGGCACATACAGCACTGTGTTGAACAATATCGCAGCACATAGCACCTGTCAGGGTTAATGTGTATGCATGGATGTGCGATACCTGCATGCACCAGACACACCCCACCAAGCAGCGTGCAGCCTACCTTGCATAAGGCCAGTGTCCACACCATGATGATAGACATGTGTAATGTCCATATACACATAGCAATGACATATGGAATGGACAGCCACCCTGCCAATATCAGTACCCCCCAGGTGGGTCACATCCCAGTGCCATGTATGTGACATACCCTGCCATACCATGCAGCCCTGCCCAGCAAGGCTGCACGTGCTATCACAGTCCTACATGGTGCGATGGACAAAGGCACTTTCACTATCAACCGTCCACAGCAGTAATGTGGCGGTGATGCACCCTGTGGTGTTACAGGTGCTGTGTGTTGCTGTGGACAGCGTGCATGCGCACATGCTATGCATGACCTTTCCTGCTAATGTCACATGGTTACACATTGTCCCATGTGTATCACATGTGCAACACAGGTGAGCCGTGGCAGGTTGCCCAACACCCGTACAGTGCTGTGTGGATGTACATGGCACAACACATGCATGTACAGGTGTCCATGTGTATGTGTGCAGTGCCACGCTGGCGTTCATAATGGCGGCGTGCGGGATGTCTAGTGACATATACACAGCATCCAGGTGAACAGTAGAACTGTTGTCACATGGGGACCTGTGCCAACTGATATGGACACAGGTGCAGGCAGGTACACATGTCCACAGCAGGCTAACATCAACATGGTGCGTGTACAGTGTGATGAGGTGACACACAGATATGATATGACACCCACTGCTCAATGGTGTGGCGGCAACACGTCGGCTGTGTCACTGCCATGATGCATCGCAGAGATTACTGTGCAGATGTTGTACATGTCATAGCAATGTATGTCCAGCAGTATGCCAGTACAGCAGTGTAAATGTGACCTGTCAACATCATTAATGTCTTACAGATAATGCTACGTTCCCGGCTGCCTGCCTTCAGCCGACAGGAGGTTGAAGTGATTATACCGTTGCTCCACGACAACTATGACATACTGTTCAGCCATGTGCCACTACAGGCACAGCAGCGTGATGACGTGTGGCAGGATTTGCGCAGGAGGGTGAACACCGTGGGCGGCCACAACCGCACATACCAGCAGATCCGCAGACACTGCACAGACCTAATTCGGCATGCGAAACAGCGTGCCGCCGCAATCGCCAGACAACAAGGTGGGACAGGTGGTGGGCCACCAACCCAGACCCACACACACGGAGGAGCTCCTGGCCAGTCTGGGGACACCCAGGGAACAACATGCAGAAACCCTCGCTGCCATCGTGGAGGTGGGTGTCTCCCAACCAACGAGCCTGGAGCTGCCTGGTAAGTCAGTCTTGCATGTTTGTATGATAACTGACGTAGGTGTGGGTGTCATAGTACACCACATAATGTAGCAACACATGCCAGGTATATGGCCACACAAGCTGCATACTACAGTATGCTACGTTGTGTTTGCAGACATGTGCATAGCACATGCTAACACACAGGTGCATGATGTGACATGCACAGTGCTTACCGTGGCGATAGTAATGGATAATGTGTATACTGTTGTCTGGGCCGTATACAGGTACCTCTGGCGTGTCGCACAGACATGGGTCTGTCGCAGGTGAGACTGTTGCTAGTAATAGGCATGATACGGTGTATAGATATTCCCCATGTGTCCAGGTATGACATGCACACCTGGGTCTGCCCCAGTCACGGTATACAGGTTGCACCACCCGACACACCGCCACCCATGTACAGTAGATACAACCGTTAGTATAGACCGGCATGACACCACATAACCCATCGGTGTGATATGTGCAGTCAGCTATGCATACAATGGTGGAGGTGTTCCACAAT
The DNA here is from genome assembly GCF_019279795.1 of Protopterus annectens. Classification (NCBI taxonomy): domain Eukaryota; kingdom Metazoa; phylum Chordata; order Ceratodontiformes; family Protopteridae; genus Protopterus; species Protopterus annectens. The sequence goes on along the minus strand of NC_056736.1, from coordinate 189,290,193 downwards.
GGCTGCATGTGTAGTATGCATCGGTATGCCTTTGCGGTATGCACACAGTACCACATAGTGAGCTGTGATCTGGCCAGCACACAGGTGTTACCACTGTGACCTATGCCCCTGCATTGGGTGCACACGTTGTGACATGGCACATGACATGTCCCATGCGTGGTGGTCTGTCCGCAACATTGTCACACCATGACATGACCTCATGCGACATAGCAGACATCCACAATGTCTGCATAGCCTTCGGGAATGTGACACCTCAGACTAGTATGCGGTGTATGTCACATGGGCCACCACAGGGATGTGTACACGATGCCCATCACACACAATTGTCCATGAACCAGACAAACATGGCCATGGGTGATACCTACAGGCATGTTGCCACACAGTACATCCGCGGTGGGTAGTCACCGTTGCACCCTGTCCACACATAGTGCGGTCATCGCTGTAGTGGACCCCTGGACATCGATGTGGTACACCAGACAAATGGAATGCCTGTCTGCAGCCATTAGAGGTGCCACCAATGTCTACCATATACGTGCTGTGGAACAGCATGACTGAGTTTCAGACATGGCAATGCAATGCGTCCAGGTTACGCATCGCACAGAAACATACCTGTGTCCTGCTGCCGTGCAGTGGCACAGTGCCCGTACTCCCCACTGTACAGCTATGTACACAGCTCACACCAACCACACCTGCACAGACATCCTTGTTACACATGCATTCTATCTGTAGACTGTACACATAACACTGCACTGTGACATCCGTTATGATGTGGTGCATGTGGTGGGACACCATTGTCACATGTCCACATGATACCGCACATGTTTGCGGTTTACATGACATAGTGCCGCCAGCCATGTGTACTGTTAACCGCCCGTGGCCACGGTGTATCGCGGTCATGCATGCAAACTACCATGAATGTGTGTACTGCAAGCCTAATAAAGACACCTGCTTGATGTAGTGTGCACTCCAGGGCAGTATGCATACTACCACTATTAATGTCTGGGCTGCATTCACTGGGCTGTGGTGTGGGAATGCTGCATGCCACCTGCAATATCACATGCATGATGTGTCTGCATGTGTGTGTGTCTGCGTGTGTATGTCAGCGTGTGTGTGTCCGCATGTGTGTGTGTGTGTGTGTGTGTGTGTGTGTGTGTGTGTGTGTGTGTGTGTGTGTGTCTGCGTGTGTGTAATGTAACTTACGGTATGTCTTTGTATTCACAGGTGCTGTAGGTGCGTTCCCCTCCTGCGGTCCATCTGATGCTAGTGTCCCCACAGATACTAGCGGTGATGACCATGTGCATGAGGCACAGGCAGGGTCGTCACGGGCAGAAGCTGTGCCATTGGATAACAATCCACCTATGCCCTCTTCATCCCGCTGCGGTTCAGATGCCGACACATACCACATCACCGTTGCCCATAGAGGAAGGACAGTCAGCGTCTGTTGGCACCGAGCAGGAATGTGTGGTGGCTGCAGAAGGTGCGGTACACACCATGTTGCCAGTGTAATGACTGGTGAAGTGCCACACAGGCATGTGGCTGGTGCTGCTCGTGGGAGGAGCACTGCTAGACATGCACCTGCCGTACAGGGTGCAGCAGCTGGTATCACCAGGCGCATGTTTCAGACTGTAATGGCGGCACAGGCACGTGCCGAGCGGCAGAACCAAGAAGGGCAGAGGCTGCAGAGGGCGCAATCCGTTCCTTAAATGAGAACATCCAGTCATTGGCGAATGCTCAACAGCAGCTTGCCGATGTTCTGGATAGGAGATTAGGTGAGATGGTTGGAATCCTCGACCGAGGCATGTCAATCCGGCGTGAGCTGTCTGTGCTGGAACACCTGGTAGGGGTGAGGCGTGGGACGCGTGGCGTGGGCCAGCAACACCACCTAGTGCAGGTCGGCGTGTGCGTGCCACCTCTCATGCCCACTCACACAGTGCTGGTAGCAGCAGCAGTGCAGCTGGTGCTACACCAACCACACCAGGACACAGCAGGCCACGTGGGCGTGGCCCTGGATGGTCCCAGCGTGGACACGGTTCCAGCGGACATGTGTCATCGGAGAGTGGCCACTCCATACCTCCACCCGGTAGTGCCCGTGCGACCCCAGGCAGGCACGGGTCACGCGTGGCGGACACAGTGAGCCATACAACCTGCACTGTACAGTCTGGGGCTGCCAAGTATACCCCGTGTAGGCATCACAGATGGCTGAACTGTGTACACACATACCCACACACAGCAGACACAACTGTAGGGCTCCACCACATCCACATGCATTCTGCACAGTCATGCCCAGTAAATGCACAGGCCCTTACACACACACATGATGTCATCCATTGGTACAGCCTATGCCCTGGCACACATATCACCCTGGGCATATGATGAAGCCTCTGCCGCAGCACCGTGATCTACACCATCGGTGCGGTTATGCAAACATATTCTGATGCACAGGGTGGACAAGATAGTGAGAGGTGTATGTGATACCTGTGTCCGCATAGTGCAGCGATGTGTATGTTGCGGTGGTTGTGTATGACAGGTGACAGGTGCGTATGTGGCGTGGGTCGTGCACTGACATCATGCAGCAGACATACCATGTAGTGCAGGTGCAGCATTCATTGTTCTGTGTACACGGTATGCGTGGCGGTTACATGTGTAGCACCATGTTGGTTCAGTTAACCCGTATGCCAATTATGGTGTACTTGCATGTGCCTACTGGGAGCACTGTTATCAGTTCCCCACGTGTAGCTGTGGGGTACCCACAGGCACATCTAGCAATATCAGCATACCACAGGTACCTGCAACCTGCATGGACCCTACATAGGTACATAGGCACATGTACATAACAGGCTATGTGCCCTACGGCATGTGTAAGCCTAGCCAGAGTGTGTGTGGCTGTTAACACCCCTTAGGATGAGGATACCACATCCATCGGTCCGCTGTCCCTCTGTCCAGCAGTGACACAGAGATGATGCCTGGCGCATACCTATGATCACACATCCACCGCGTCATGATTACTCTTGGACAAAGTCAGTCAGGGGCTCTGCTTCACATGGGCTGGCAATCCTCTCCATGTTGTAGGGGTCTCTGGGCGTTGACCCTGTTCCCCCAGCACGTCCTATTCATGTTCGTGTTGAGGTTTCTGACAGTCGCTTCTGTGCCCGTGTTTGCCTGGAGCCTAGGAGGTGGAACATGTCCATGTCACCCAGGTCGGACATGGCCGTGTATGTCAGGCACAGATCACCACAGAGCAGGCGTGCTGGGAAGGTATACAGCGGAGTCCCCTTGGTCGGGCAGCGTGTGACACATGTCTCAGCACCTTTATCCCTGTGTTGTGGAACGTTTGTGGTCCTTCCGAGTGCTGCAGGTGTCAGGTTAGGTACAGCCCAGATGTGGCATTGTGCACAATCATTGGTCTGATGTGTGAAGTGTACAGGGGTACAATGAACTCCCCTGATGTGGATGTGATTCCTTCCTGACCAGGTGGCCACAGTGGAATGTCTTCCCAACCACATTGGCATTGTGTGTGTTGACAGAGGTTACCGACAGGTGTGGTACCCATGTCCCTGAACACGTCCACCATGTTGAATGGATTACCACCTACATGTTACGTCGGGGCGAACATGTCCTTCCCACTGGGTAGGTCTGCACCTTCCCTGGCATGTAGCAGCAGGCCATGGCTCTGGCACCAGTTATCCATGTCTATGAGGCCCCAGGTGGATGTCCGTGTCAGATGGGGTGTTGGGTATGGTGGGCGGTGTGCAGTCATCTGCATACCTTGTCTGCCACAATCCCCCTATGTTTGCATGCACATTGGAAGGTTGAATGCCGAACAGGAGGGGGCCCAGGACTGAGCCCTGTGGGCCTCCACTCGAGACCAGCTTGGAGTCTGACATGGCACCAGGAACACAAACCCTGTGTGGTGTGACCTCCATCCAGTTGGCAAACCATCGTGTGACATATGTCCCCACATATGCGCTGGCGAGCCTTTCCATGAGTCCCACGTGGAGTGTGGTTTGAGCGCTCCCGCCAGGTCATGGTAGTCTGTGCAAACCGGCGTACCCCATCAATGGCCTTAGTGACCCCTCCAGACAGGTCGAGCAGGTTTGGGAGGCAGGATCTGCCCTTGACTAAGTCGATGTGGGTATGTTCGGTATTGGCTGTACACCACTGTCTGTATTCATGGGCCCCAGTATGGACCTCCCGCAGCTTTGCAGACAAGGCTTGTCAAGCTGATAGGGCAGGAATGTCTACAGTCCATAAGAGCACTACCCTGGCGTAGTGGGACCACAGCTGCCGTATGCCATCCAGCGGGGACCTAGCCCGTAGTAAGGCTAAGATGACACAGCGGCCTTATGTGTGGGGCGAGGGCCTCAATGAGGTTGGGTAGCACACAGCCAGGGACACCATCTGGGCCCATTGGTGCTGTGTTCACCGCTTAACAGATATCAGATCACTCCTGGGCATACGAGATGTTTGGGAGGCTAGACTCTGGTGGGATGGATCGTCCCCTCTTGGGGGTGGATGTATGCATGGAACATGTCCGCTGGTTTGTTGACAATGTCTGTGGGTTCAGTGACCATTGTACCATTCTGGAGTAATTCCGGGCATGACTGTGCGCTCCCACCCATGTCCCTACCACAGCTAAGGAAGGCCCTATGGTTGTCTCATGTGCCCTCTGCAGTACCACTCCCACAAGCGGCCTTGGATGATTGTATGTGTGACCGTATGTTAGCGCCGGTATTAATGAGTGATGCCTTCCCTGGTACTGATATTGCTCTGTCATGTATTAGCTCCAACTGTTGTTGTACAGTTTGTCAATGGCTGGGGTCCACCAGACCATGTGCCTGCCTTTGGTGGACAAGGTCCTGATGTTATCATGATAAGCTTGGTGCAGACATCCCTGGGGGTGCTCAGAGAAGGCATTTGTAAGGGTTTCAGCAGTGTGGCCTGTGTTTACCACTGGCATGGAGGCCTTGTAGGGTACCACACGGTCATTATGGCGTGTGTGGTTGCTGTGGAGAGGTCGTCACTTAGGTCTCCCATGCGGTGTTGGGTGCAGGATGTGGATTACCAGTGGATCCACTATACGGTCTGACATCACCATTGAGGATGTACATCCTGTGTGGAGCATATCCTCCCCATGTGTGATGATCAGAACTGGTATACGTCCCCTAGTGGGTATGGTGCATGGGTGTTCCACAGCAGTCAGGTGTATGAACACCTGGGACCTGTGGCGTAGGGTGTTGTGTCTTGGGTAATGTTCTCGGTCTATGTATGGGTGGTTGATGTCACCCAATATGGCGGTGTTGTGAGCATGCACACTCACCAGTGTCCTCAGGACGGCTGTGCAGGTATCCTGGGTTTGGGAGGGTGGTCTGTAGCATGCAACAAACTGTAGGGCAGTCCTAACCATGGTTAATTGCACCTGGATATTCCCGCTGCTACGTGCATCTCTGCCAACATGGAGGTGTGTGTATCCGTCATAGAAATGGGGACTCCACCTCCTTCTGTGTTATGTCCGGGTTATGGTCCTGAGCAGCGTGATATAGGGTATGACCCTACAGTGCTGGGGTGCTCTCAGCAGCCCTGACCAATGTTTCAGTCACTGCACTGACATCGATGTCCTCCATACTGAGGAGGGCATTTGAGGGTGTGCAGCTTGGCTGTAGACCACTGGCAGTGAGCTGCATTATCCTGTGTGTTCTCCAGGCTTGTAGTGTGGGGTGGTAGGTTTATCATTCCAGCCGTGCCTGCGGTGAGCACTGTGGGGGTGGCAGGTGCCTTTGCCAAACCCTTGTAGACCAGGGGCGACAGCTGCCAGCCATACCATGCGAAGGCGTGGCGTGCCAAGCATGTCATCCCAGGTAAATGGAATCGGATCCCCTCAGACTGACACGGTAACCAGGACATTATCAAGGGTGACCACATTGAGCCAGTGTAGTGGCATCATACTTGATGAGGGTGGGATACTGCCCAGGGTCAGGGACATGCCGGCCTGGGCTACACAATCTGAGTGGCCCTCTATGTGTCCTGTAATGTATCCCAGGGTGGTATGCCACCAGTCGTAAACACCAGCATGGGCAATGACCGCGTCATACCTGCACATGCTGCGGAGTGACCTGAGTGCGTGTGTTATGTGGCGTATTCCAGCGCCCGGCAGGCAGCCTACTGTGATCATTCCCTTGTTCAGTATGGTGGGTGGGACGTCGGTGTGTCTGGCAGTGGCGTCACCCATTACAGGTGTGTCTGGCAGTGTGTGCGTCGCCTTTGGGTCTCTGCTGGGTTAGCACACTGACGTTGAGAACTATGTGTTGCATGTCCTATGTCTTGTGGAGGCAGTAGCTTGTGTGTCTGCTTCAGAGGGCTCGTTAGGTTCGCGACATGTCCTACAGTGCCCCAGGTATGTCGTAGTGTGTTCATGTGTTTGATTAGCATTTGCGATAGTCACATGTGACACTGGGTATGTGGTGTGCATTGTGTCCTTCCCCTCCCGCGTGGTCTTGCGGTCATGGTTGGAGAGCACAGCCCCCTGTCTGGCTATATAGTTGCGTCTGTCACATGTATTATGGTCATTGGGGGAGGTGCGGCTTGTCCGTGTCCATGAGGCACCTGTAACAGTGGCCAGGATGCCCAGATTCACCATCTGAACAGGAGAGGTCGCTAGCAATTGACCCGTCGACATGCCAGAGGATGTGAATGCATCTGCTGTGTAGCTGGGTCAGAAGGCACCTATAGGGAATTGGGCACACAAGGGGATTCTAGGACAGTGTAGTACTCCATTTAGTATACATGTACTTTATCTATGTGGGAATACTATGGGAGCAGGTGCAATGCTTTTGTGATGTAGAGAACAGACAGTCGGGATTGCAAGAAGAGGTCATACACATAGACCTGCGAGCACGGGCGGATACAGTGTAGCGTTGCTTACGGTACATGGCACATGTCCACACATATACTGCACCTGACGCCTGTGGTCGGTGCCACAGGCTACGGTGGACAGAGACATCACATACATGGCATGACACAGTACAGGTATGGTGACATTCTGCAGGTGTCGTGCGCGGTGTGCTGGCTACTGACGAAGGTGTCACATGTCAGCTGTGGTGCACAGTGTTCGACAGTCGGATGCTGTACGGTATAGGAATATTCCGCGTTAGCAGGCGTACACCTCTATGGCACACACACCATTGTGTGCAGATGGGGACACCTGTCTGTGTGGTCGGCACCCTCACAAGACAATGCAGCGATCGCCATGTCACAGGCGGTGGTCTTGCACAGGTGGCCAGTAAGGCTCACAGGTGTGGGAATGACAGGGCTGTACAATGCAGCACCACTACGGGATGGTCACCCTGTGTGGTCAGTGTCCAGTCACAACACGATATCTGCATACACCCTCTCAACAGGCAGCAGACATACACACATGTCGACACACTGACATGGTGGTGGCCACACATGTCTACATGGAGGGATGACGTGTTGCATGTACCACACCATCCACATCGGTGCACCCCACACTGAGGTAGGTACAGAGCTCTACCATGGTGTACAGTGATGTGTGGCACGTGGCACATAGTTCCTCCGATCTGTGGCATACATGGGCACACATTCCTGCACACATGTTGGTGCTAGGAATGCCACACCGCTACATGTGTTTGTGCAGGCGTGCAGCGGTATGTGGTGCATCCTGCGTACTACCACTGTATCCGGCAGCTGTGCCAATATCTGCACTTGGGTGGTGGTAGGGGTTACAGTGGCAATGTGACATATGGTCGAACCCGCATGGCGATGGGTATGCATCATGGCAGCGCTGTCATGTAAAGGCGACATAGCAGACTGTATGCACATGTCAGGGTAGGACGGTGTGTGACACACCTGTGACCAGCACCTGCACACATGCATGTGGACAGGTGTTTAAACAAATGGTGTACACACAGACTGCCATGCGTGCTGTTACTATGCCACCAAATGACGGCCCCCATGATGGGTATGCATGTGGGAGGGGGTTGCAACTGTCTTACGGACACCAGACACCGCCCCTGCATGGCTGCACCGTGCACAGTACACGTGTCACATGTATCCCCTGTTGCCATGTGTGTATGCATTGCTACGTTGTGACATGTGTGTCAACATGCATGGAACATGGACTGTGGTTTGGTATCACAGCTGTCACAGGCAAACTGTACAAGGGTATGTGTCCCTGTGAACACCGCCACACCCTGTAGGGGGTGCATACCACAGACATGTGTCCGCCTTCCCTTCGTGTGTGTATTACCGCGTATGCCTGTGTCATGCATGTGGTCCATCACAGGCCTCGTATGTGTCCTGCGTGCAGTCCATGCACACAGCCTGGAAACCACATATGTGACATATCCGGACATTGTTTCACTGTGGTACAGCTGCAGTCATGTGTCATACCTGTGTCAGGCCCGTGGCATGTGTGGATCACGCCTGTCCATGTATACCGATGCGGGTGGACTACATCACACCTGTGGGATCATTGATAGTACATGTGTACTCTGCATGACGGGCGTACACCGCCACATAGTCTTCTGGACATATGTCACATGCAGTTTCTGGACCGTGAGGCATACTGCTGCACCGATAACAAGGTGCTGGCATAGCAGCTACAGTGTTCGCCGGTGTGTACATGTTCAGCCTGCACCCATGGCGCCTGTGCTGTCATCTGTGTGTGTGCGTGTGACTGCATGTGTGTCCACCCTCTTGGCGTGTGCGGGTTTACCTGTCCGTGACTTGCGGTGTGTGCACTCCGTCTGCATGCGGACGGCGTAGCACATACTACGTGTGTGAGCATGGCGGGTCGCTGTTGTGTGGCTGGACACACGGCGGTCCACAGTCTGCCTCCCATGCCGTCGCCCCATGTGTATGCATGTCTGCTCTGTGCCGATTCTAAGTGTCTGAGCATGCCCAGTAAGCAGCTGTGTAGATGGACACACAGTACAGTGCACACCGCCCGACTGCATTGATACCCGGGTGCATGCCTGTTTCCCCTTCGCAACTGCCACGTCTGTGGCATGGCGGGTTGCTGTTGTGTGGCTGGACACACCACGATGGTCCACAGTCTGCCTCCCATGCCGTCGCCCCATGTGTATGCATGTCTGCTCTGTGCCGATTCTAAGTGTCTGAGCATGCCCAGTAAGCAGCTGTGTAGATGGACACACAGTACAGTGCACACCGCGCCCGACTGCATTGATACCCGGGTGCATGCCTGTTTCCCCTCGCAACTGCCACGTCTGTGGCATGGCGGAGTTGCTGTTGTGTGGCTGGACACACGACGGTCCACAGTCTGCCTCCCATGCCGTCGCCCCATGTGTATGCATGTCTGCTCTGTGCCGATTCTAAGTGTCTGAGCATGCCCAGTAAGCAGCTGTGTAGATGGACACACAGTACAGTGCACACAGCGCCCGACTGCATTGATACCCGGGTGCATGCCTGTTTCCCCTTCGCAACTGCCACGTCTGTGGCATGGCGGGTTGCTGTTGTGTGGCTGGACACACCGGACGGTCCACAGTCTGCCTCCCATGCCGTGCGCACCATGTGTATGCATGTCTGCTCTGTGCCGATTCTAAGTGTCTGAGCATGCCCAGTAAGCAGCTGTGTAGATGGACACACAGTACAGTGCACACAGCGCCCGACTGCGTTGATACTCCATGAGCATGTCTGTCTCCCCTTTGCAACCGCTAGGTGTGAGAGGCATGGCCAGTACACCTGTCGGGGCTACACACGACAGTCGGCACCGATGTCTGCTACTAGGCGTGTAGCCATGGCCAATGACATTCTGCATAGCCATGGTGACCATCCAGGTTACTCATATGTGGCTGTCATGCCACATTGGCTGCCTACATCCTGCGCGGATGCCCTCTCATAGGGTATACTGTCATGTGGTGCATCCGTATTCATGTCGTGATGTACTGCTCCGTAGTTATTTGGTATTCCGACTGCAGCACTACCGTGTTACTGTCACGGCCACCGTGGGATGGCAACAGGCTGTGTGACTGCGCACTCTGTCTTCATTCCCTATCGGACGCATTGCCTCTGCAGATGATACCACCCACCTAGGGGTATGCCTCCTGACAGTGCTGTGCTTAGTAATCCCGGTAGCATGTTCTGTAAATGCTTCATGCTGTAGTGAGTTCATGTAGGTAGGCGTAGGTTCGACTCTCGGCCCTTCCCTGTGTGTGTGTGTGTGCGTGTGTGTGTGTGTGTGTGTTTCCAGCTGCCTCTGCAGATGAACATGCTTTAGGCGGCAACACATACCTTGGCTATTGCCAGCTATTCTCTTACGGGTGATGTCACCCGCCTAGAAGTATGCCTCTGACAGCGTTGTGCTCAGTAATCTCGGTAGCGCGTTCTGTAAATGCTTCATGCTGTAGTGAGTTCATGTAGGTAGGCGTAGGTTCGACTCTCGGCCCTTCCTTGTGTGTGTGTGTGTGTGCGTGTGTGTGTGTTTCCAGCTGCCTCTGCAGATGAACATGCTTTAGGCGCTTCACAACACATACCTTGGCTATTGCCAGCTATTCTCTTACGGGTGATGTCACCCGCCTAGAAATATGCCTCTGACAGCGTTGTGCTCAGTAATCTCGGTAGCGTTCTGTAAATGCTTCATGCTGTAGTGAGTTCATGTAGGTAGGCGTAGGTTCGACTCTCGGCCCTTTCCTGTGTGTGTGTGTGTGTGTGTGTGTGTGTTTCCAGCTGCCTCTGCAGATGAACATGCCTTTTAGATGCTTCGCAACACATACCTTGGCTATTGCCAGCTATTCTCTTACGGGTGATGTCACCCGCCTAGAAGTATGCCTCTGACAGCGCTGTGCTCAGTAATCTCGGTAGCGTTCTGTAAATGCTTCATGCTGTAGTGAGTTCATGTAGGTAGGCGTAGGTTCGACTCTCGGCCCTTTCCTGTGTGTGTGTGTGTGTGTGTGTGTTTCCAGCTGCCTCTGCAGATGAACATGCTTTAGGCGGCCAACACATACCTTGGCTATTGCCAGCTATTCTCTTACGGGTGATGTCATCCGCCTAGAAGTATGCCTCTGACAGCATTGTGCTCAGTAATCTAGATAGCGCGCTCTGTAAATGCTTCATGCTGTAGTGAGTTCATGTAGGTAGGCGTAGGTTCGACTCTCGGCCCTTCCCTGTGTGTGTGTGTGTGTGTGTGTGTTTCCAGCTGCCTCTGCAGATGAACATGCTTTAGGCGCCGCAACACATACCTTGGCTATTGCCAGCTATTCTCTTACGGGTGATGTCACCCGCCTAGAAGTATGCCTCTGACAGCGCTGTGCTCAGTAATCTCGGTAGCGTTCTGTAAATGCTTCATGCTGTAGTGAGTTCATGTAGGTAGGCGTAGGTTCGACTCTCGGCCCTTCCCTGTGTGTGTGTGTGTGTTTCCAGCTGCCTCTGCAGATGAACATGCTTTAGGCAGCTTAACACATACCTTGGCTATTGCCAGCTATTCTCTTACGGGTGATGTCACCCGCCTAGAAGTATGCCTCTGACAGCGCTGTGCTCAGTAATCTCGGTAGCGCGTTCTGTAAATGCTTCATGCTGTAGTGAGTTCATGTAGGTAGGCGTAGGTTCGACTCTCGGCCCTTCCCTGTGTGTGTGTGTGTGTGTGTGTGTGTGTGTTTCCAGCTGCCTCTGCAGATGAACATGCTTTAGGCGCCGCAACACATACCTTGGCTATTGCCAGCTATTCTCTTACGGGTGATGTCACCCGCCTAGAAGTATGCCTCTGACAGCGCTGTGCTCAGTAATCTCGGTAGCGTTCTGTAAATGCTTCATGCTGTAGTGAGTTCATGTAGGTAGGCGTAGGTTCGACTCTTGGCCCTTCCCTGTGTGTGTGTGTGTGTGTGTGTGTGTGTGTGTGTGTGTTTCCAGCTGCCTCTGCAGATGAACAAGCTTTAGGCGGCTTTGCAACACATACCTTGGCTATCAGCGGCCATTCCTTTACGGATGTTGTCACCCACCTGTACATGTGCCTCTGATGGTGGTGTGTTCGGTGGTCCATGTAGCGCATTCCATACCTGTGTCATACGTTTGTGCGGTTGGGTATGTGGGGGTGTGGTCAATCACCATGCCTGCCACATGTGTGTGTGTGTCCATGCTCCCAGCTGCATGGGTTCATAGGGTATGGCTTTGAGGTTTCCGCAGAACACTCATATCCTGCCGCCATCCCTGTGTTTGTGGATGGTGAGGCAGCTTCGTGTACTGCTTGTGTGCCTGCTGTGGTTGGCGACCTCCTTGGCGTGTTCTCCACGTGCACCCTGCTATGGTGTGGTGGGGTGGTGCTGTGTACATTACACTCACGGGCCTGCCACATGTGTCCGTCTGTATCTCTGTCATTGTATATCTACGTACCTATGTTGTGCCCGTACTGCTGCTCTAGCATGGACAGCTGTCTTTCCCATGTATCGCATATTTGCACGGCTGACACATATAACTGTGGTATGTTGCATATCCACTCATTGTCCATGCACCGTCCGTATTCCAGAACACCCTAAAGACATCTGCTGGATATCGTGGCAGACAGCTATCCTTGCTGTCCTGACACTGTATACACCTTGTGTGTACTTGCCTATTTATGGTGTGTGTATGTCTACGTGTGCTGCATGCATGGCCGTGTGTGTGTCCCGCTACAGCCATCTGTGCAGGTGTAAGCCACTATGGGTAATCCTTGTGGACCGCTGTTTCATGTGCGTCTGCACATACCTGCAGACCGTACTACCCCTCCTACGGCGGCCTTAGATCGACTGCTGCCCTAGGCTGTAGGGCTCCATGGCCCACCACCACAACACATGGTGCCCCATCTTGGTATACCTACATGACACACCTACTAGACAGGTGGCCCTACTAGTCGCGGCCCTGGGCAGCCGCAGGATTGGCGTATGCCTACGGCTATGGGCACATCACAAGGCATCGTCTACATTCGGTGTTTTCTGACGTCTAGGTTATAATACCAGAGGGGACCTCATCAGCTATGCTATAGAATGCGGATTTAGATGGATTAGTAGGTGGAGGGTTGGCCACACACCAGGGCTGACCGATGGAACACTGATGAGGCCTCTTTTGAGAAGCAGGTGGAGCAAACCCCGTAACAGGAATGTAGTTTAGGTACAGATGTAGAGTTAACACACATTTGTCCACTCTTTCAGTTCTGTACCGCTGTATTACAGTGATATGCTATGCATATCTTCCATATACATTGTTAGATCTTTGATTGATGAGTATTGGCATAGTACAATATCATATAATACATGTGTTAATAGGATGCTTTCTGAGATGTTAACATATGTGTGTGTGGTTAACATTGCGTCTGTGCTTTCTATGCTGTGGTTACATGTTCATTGTTTGCATAGAAAGTAACAAATGGAAGTGTAAGGGCAGATATTTAAAGCCTGGATGCTTCTATGTTATGTGTAAGTCTCCACGAGCCTACGGGTGATAAGCTTACATGTCTATGAAGTAACCTTTGGATACCATATGTGACCTGTCGTGGACAAAATGTCTCGTTGACTGTTTCATCTACCTATGTGTGACTTGGTTTGTGTGCCATAAGGTGCCAGCGGGTCTTTGATGTTGATTAGGTGTATTCCATGGTCAATTGACATTAATCCTATTAATTCACTGAAGGATGTTCTTCATTGGTGGGAGCGCCATAGTTTGACCATCGTATGGCTTTCCTAGCTGACGTTGATATTGTGCCATCGGTATGTGTTCCACAGGTCACCCATTTGTTCCACGGTATGGGAGTGTGTGATCCCCATTTCGGTGCTGGCAGATTGAGTGCTGTATGCGCGGTATTAGCACAGCGGTCTGGCTTTGTATGGGGAGTGTCTACTGTAGTCCCTATCTGTATTTCCTGTGTTATGCCTCACTGCAGCTGTGTGGTTACACCAGGTTTGCAGTTATGGGTGCCATCTTGGTCCTACGCTTGTCCATCCCTGGCGACTGCCTACTGGACAGTGGTATGGAGCAGTACACATTTCACACCTGCATTTAGCATTAGCGGTGGATGCTTTGCACAATCAGTGGGGAGTAAGGCACGTGCTACTCCCACATCCCTCCCAGTGCGGGACAGCGTATTATCTGCCAAACAACACCGAGCCCGTTTCTGCATACCCGGGTCCCCAGGGCTGCAACCCTCGGGGGAACCCATTACACATCCGGCATGTGTGCGGGAATGGGATGTGGGCGCACCTCTATGGACTCTACAATCTGGGAATATCTGTTCATATGTCCTGCATTCCGTGGACAGTTGTCATCAACCCTGAACACGCTGGGGGTGCATATGTCTGGCTGTACCGTAGTCACGGCTGTCAGTTCTTCTGGGTCTCTCGATCGCAGCTGGTTGACATTGCGTACGGATGAATCTCTGGGGTCCTACTATGAACACCATTGTGCATATGTACAGTGTAGACCTTGTTGGACTGTGTCCATCTGGCTAGTGGGTTTGACTGCTGCTGTATGTTCCCCAATCGCGGATGTCTGCTTGCTACCCATATTATGTAGTGCTACGTTAACCAGGTTATTCTAAACTGAAACCGGATGGTGTAAATCCAATGATGCAGGCTAGGAAATGCTTTAAGTAATCCTCAAATGTCCCATTAGGATATGTCCGCCACTGTATTGTCAAAATGACACAACCAAAACATGTAGATCCTATTAATTCATTGAAGGATGTTCTTTATAAGCGTGAGCGCCATTCTTTAAGGATGCTATGACTTTCCTAGTTGTCGTTGTTGGTGTGACATTAGTATGTGTTCCAGAGTCGCCCATTTGTTCAGCGGTATGGGCGAGTGATCCCCATTTCCTTGCTGGCAGATTGAGTGCTGTATGCGCGGTATTACGCGGCGGTCTGACTTTGTATGTGGAGTCTCTACTGTAGTCCCTATCTGTATTCCCTGTGTTTTGCCTTACTACAGCTGTGTGATTCCACCAGGTTTGCAGTTATGGGTGCCATCTTGGCGTACGTTTGTCCATCCATGGGAACTGCCTAATGGACACTGGTATAGGGCTGTACACATTTCACAGCTGCATTTAGCATTCTCCGGTGGATGATTTGCATTATTAGTGCGGAGTAACGCATATACCATACCCACATCCCTCACACGGGCGGGACAACGGATCATCTGCCAATCAACACCGAGACCCATTTCTGCATACCCACGATCCCATGGCTGCAACCCTCGACAGTACCCGTTGCACATCCTCCATGTGTGCGGGAATGGGATGTGGACGCACTTCTATGGACTGGACAATCTGGGGATTTCTGTGCATATCACCTGCATTTCATGGACAGTTGTCATCAACCTTGAACACGCTGGTGGTGCATATATGTAGCTGTGCTGTAGTCACGGCTGTCACTTCATCTGGGTCTCCCGATCGCAGCAGGTTGACATTGCGTACGGATAAATTTTTGGGTCCTACAATGGACACCAATGTGCATATGTAAAGTGTAGAACTTATTGGACTGTGTCCATCTGGCCAGTGGGTTTGACTGCTGCTGTATGTTCAGCAATCACGGATGTCTGTTTGAGTACCCATATTATGTAGTGCTACGTAAACCGGGTTTTCCGCCACTGAACCCAAATGGTGTAATTCCAATGATGCAGGCTAACAATTGCTTTAACTAATCCGCAGATATCCCATTGGGACATTCCGCCTCTGTATTGTCAAATTAACACGAACAAAACATGTAGATCCTATTAATTCATTGAAGGATGTTCTTTATATGTGGATGCGCCATAGCTTAACCATCCTATAACCTTCCTAGTTGGCGTTGTTGGTGTGCCATTAGTATGTGTTCCAGGTCGCCCATTTGTTCAGCGGTATGGGCGAGTGATCCCCATTCTCTTGCTGGCAGATTGAGTGCTGTGTGCCGGTATTACGGCGGTCTGACTTTGTATGTGGAGTCTCTACTGTAGTCCCTATCTGTATTCCCTGTGTTTTGCCTTACTACAGCTGTGTGATTCCACCAGGTTTGCAGTTATGGGTGTCATCTTGGCGTACGTTTGTCCATCCTTGGGAAATGCCTACTGGACACTGGTGTAGGGCTGTACCCATTTCACAGCTGCATTTAGCATTCTCCGGTGGATGATTGTCATTATTGGTGGGGGGTAAGGCATGTGCTATACCCACATCCCTCCCACGGGCGGGACAACGGATTATCTGCCAAACAACACCGAGCCCCATTTCTGCATACCCACGATCCCATGGCTGCAGCCCTCGGCGGTACCCATTATACATTCTTCATGTGTGCGGGACTGAGATGTGGGCGCACATCTATGGACACGCCATATGGGTATTTCTGCTCATATGTTCTGCATTTCATGGACACCTGTCATCAACCTTAAACACGCTGGTGGTGCATATGTCTAACAGTGCCGTAGTCATGGCAGTTACGCCTTCAGCGTCGCTTCCTCCATCACGTTTATCTTGCATAGGGCTAAATTTTTGGGTCCTACAATGGACACCAATGTGCATATGTAAAGTGTAGAACCTGTTGGACTGTGTCCATCTGGCCAGTGGGTTTGACTGCTGCTGTATGTTCCCCAATCACGGGTGTGTGTTTGACTACACATATTATGTAGTGCTACGACATCCAGGTCTTTCAAACCTGAAACCGAATGGTGTACATCCAAAGATGCAGGTTAGCAACTGCTTTACATAATCCTCAGAAGTCACAATACGAAATATCCGCCACTGTATTGTCAAAATAACACCACCATGACATGTGGATCCTATTAATTCATTGAAGGATGTTCTTTATATGTGGAGTGCGCCATGGCTTGACCATCCTATAACCTTCCTAGTTGGCGTTGGTGGTGTGCCATTAGTATGTGTTCCCAGATCGCCCATTTGTTCCGCGGTATGGGCGAGTGAACCCCATTTTCTTGCTGGCAGATTGAGTGCTGTCTCGCGGTATTACGCGCGGTCTGGCTTTGTATGGGGGGTGTGTACTGTGGTCCCTATCTGTATTTTCTGTGTTATGCCTTACTGCAGCTGTGGAATTACACCGGGTTTGCAGTTATGGGTGACCATCTTGGTCGTACGTTTGTCCGTCCATGGGAAATGCCTACTGGACACTGGTATAGGGCTGTACACATTTCACAGCTGCATTTAGCATTCTCCGGTGGATGATTTGCATTATTAGTGGGGAGTAACGCATGTGCTATACCCACATCCCTCCCACGGGGCGGGACGATGGATTATCTGCCAATCAACACCGAGCCCCATTTCTGCATACCCACAATCCCATGTCTGCAACCCTCGGCGGTACCCATTGCACATCCTTCATGTGTGCGGGAATGGGATGTGGGCCTGCGTCAATGGACTCGGCAACCTGGGGAGTCCTATTCATATGTCCTGCATTTCATGGACACTTGTCATCAACCTTGAACACGCTGGTGGTGCACATATCTAGCTGTGCCGTAGTCACGGCTATCAGTTCTTCTGGGTCTCTAGATCGCTGCCTGTTCACATTGCATACGGATAAATTTTTGGGTCCTACAATGGACACCAATGTGCATATGTAAAGTGTAGAACTTATTGGACTGTGTCCATCTGGCCAGTGGGTTTGACTGCTGCTGTATGTTCAGCAATCACGGATGTCTGTTTGAGTACCCATATTATGTAGTGCTACGTAAACGGGTTTTCGCCACTGAACCCAAATGGTGTAATTCCAATGATGCAGGCTAACAATTGCTTTAACTAATCCGCAGATATCCCATTGGGACATTCCGCCTCTGTATTGTCAAATTAACACGAGCGAAACATGTAGATCCTATTAATTCATTGAAGGATGTTCTTTATATGTGGAGTGCCATAGCTTAACCATCCTATAACCTTCCTAGTTGGCGTTGTTGGTGTGCCATTAGTATGTGTTCCATGGGTCGCCCATTTGTTCCGCGGTATGGGCGAGTGATCCCCATTCTCTTGCTGGCAGATTGAGTGCTGTGTGCGCTGGTATTACGGCGGTCTGACTTTGTATGTGGAGTCTCTACTGTAGTCCCTATCTGTATTCCCTGTGTTATGCCTTACTACAGCTGTGTGATTCCACCAGGTTTGCAGTTATGGGTGCCATCTTGGCGTCGTTTGTCCATCCATGGGAACTGCCTAATGGACACTGGTATAGGGCTGTACACATTTCACAGCTGCATTTAGCATTCTCCGGTGGATGATTTGCATTATTAGTGCGGAGTAGCATATGCCATACCCACATCCCTCACACGGGCGGGACAACGGATCATCTGCCAATCAACTCCGACACCCATTTCTGCATACCCACGATCCCATGGCTGCAACCCTCGACAGTACCCATTGCACATCCTCCATGTGTGCGGGAATGGGATGTGGGCGCACATCTATGGACTCGACAATCTGGGGATTTCTGTGCATATGTCCTGCATTTCATGGACAGTTGTCATCAACCTTGAACACGCTGGTGGTGCATATATGTAGCTGTGCCGTAGTCACGGCTGTCACTTCATCTGGGTCTCGATGCAGCCGGTTGACATTGCGTCGGATAAATTTTTGGGTCCTACAATGGACACCAATGTGCATATGTAAAGTGTAGAACATGTTGGACTGTGTCCATCTGGCCAGTGGTTGTGACCGCTGCTGTATGTTCCCCAATCGCGGATGTGTGTTTGACTACACATATTATGTTGTGCTATGAAACCCATGTTTTACTACGATTAACCCAAATGGTGTTAATGTAATGCTGCAGGTTGGCAACTGCTTTAAGTAATCCTCAGAAGGCCCAGTAGGACATATACACCACTGTATTGTCAATATAACACAGCCAGAACATGTAGACCCTATTGATTCATTGAAGGATGTTCTTTATAAGCGGGAACGCCAGTGTTTAAACATCCTATGACCTTCCTAGTTGGCGTTGTTGGTGTGCCATTGGTATGTGTTCCACTGGTCGCCCATTTGTTCCGCAGTATGGCAGCGAGTAATCCCCATGTTGTTGCTGGCAGATTGAGTGCTGTGTGCGCGGTATTCGCCGGCGGTCTGGATTTCTATGGGGAGTGTCTACTGTAGTTGCCATCTGCATTTCCTGTGTTATGCCTTACTGCAGCTGTGTAATTCCACCGGGCTTGCAGGTATGGGTGCCATCCTGGTCGTAGGCTTGTCCATCCATGGGGATTGCCTACTGGACACTGTTATGGCCTGTACACATTCCACACCTGCATTTAGCATTATCCGGTGGATGCTTTGCATTATTAGTGGGGAGTAGGTCATGTGCTACACCCACATCACTCCCAGGCGGGACAATGGATTATCAGCCAAACAACACGAGCCCCATTTCTGCATACCCAAGATCCCATGGCTGCAACCCTCGACAGTACCCATTACACATCCTTCATGTGTGCGGGACTGGGATGTGGGCCACATGTATGGACACGTCGATCTGGGGATTTCTGTTCATATGTCCTGCATTTCATGGACACCTGTCATCAACCTTAAACACGCTGGTGGTGCATATGTCTAACTGTGCTGTAGTCATGGCTATCGCATCATCTGGTGGTGGAAGCGGCTGGATGGAATTCTGTTAGGAGGAATTTTTGGGTCCTACAATGGACACCAATGTGCATATGTAAAGTTAGATGTTGCTGGACTGTGTCCAACTGGCCAGTGGTTTTGACTGCTGCTGTATGTTCCCCAATCACGGATGTCTGTTTGACTACCCATTCTATGTGGTGCTACGTAAACCAGGTGTTTTAGAACTGTGAACAAATGGTGTACATCCAAAGATGCAGGTTAGCAACTGCTTTAAATAAACCTCAGACGTCCCAATAGGACATATCCGTCACTGTATTTTCAACATAACACCACCAGAACATGTTGATTCCCTATGTATTCATTGAAGCATGTTTTCTTTATAGGTGGGAATGCCATAGTTTACATAACCTAGTTGGCGTTGTTGGTGTGCCATTAGTATGTGTTCCACAGGTCGCCCATCTGTTCCGCAGTATGGTAGCGAGTGCTCCCCATTTTGTTGCTGGCAGATTGAGTGCTGTGTACACGGTGTTACGGCGGTCCAACTTTGTATGGGGAATGTCAACTGTAGTCCCTATGTGTATTTCCTGTGTTATGCCTTACTGCGGCTGTGTAATTCCACCGGGTTTGCAGTTATGGGTGCCATCTTGGTCATACGCTTGTCCATCCATGAGAATTGCCTACTGGACACTGGTATAGGGCTGTACACATTTCACACCTGCATTTAGCATTCTCCGGTGGATGCTTTGCATTATTAGTGGGGAGTAAGGCAGGTGCTACCCGCACATCCCTCCCATGGGGCGGGACAACGGATTATCTGCCAAACGACACCGAGCCCTGTTTCTACATACCCAGGATCCCTTGGCTGCAACAGTCGACAGTACCCATTACACATCCTTCATGTGTGCGGGACTGGGATGTGGGCGCACTTCTATGGACTCGGAACTCTGGGGATTTCTGTGCATATGTGCTGCATTTCATGGACAGTTGTCATCAACATTGAACACGCTGGTGGTGCATATGTCTAGCTGTGCCGTGGTCACGACTGTCGCTTCTCCTGGTTGGACGATGAAGGCTGGCAGGTATTCCGTATGGGACAATTTTTGGGTCCTACAATGGACACCAATGTGCATATGTAAAGTGTAGAGCTTGTCGGACTGTGTCCATGTGGCCAGTGGTTTTGACTGCTGCTGTGTGTTCACCAATCGCGGATGTCTGCTTGACTACCCATAGTGTGTAGTGCTACGGAAACCATGTTTTCCAAAACCGGAACCAAATGGTGTACATCCAATGATGCAGGTTAACAACCGCTTTAATTAATCCCCAGAGGTCCCAGTAGGGAAGTATCGCCACTTTATTGTCGGAATGACACCACCATACCAGGTAAATCACGGGCACTTTGGCCGGTCTTACCGACCATTTGCAAGTGTAATTAGCAGACACATGTCAATACATGTATAATAATACATATTGTAATACCGGCGTTAATCTATGTTATTTGGACAATGGCTTCTGCTATTGACATACGTTGCTGTGGGTGTTGCGGTTACCATACACATGGCTTTCTCAAAGCCGAATTCACAATTCTGAACACTACTGTGGTCTCCTTTAAGGACCCTGAGCCAGTGGTCAACAGTACTCAAGCCACTGCATCACTTACATATGCCTTCTACCGGTACCTACAGGACTGCATGGATCAGGCATTCCCTTACCCAACTGTGGTTCATTGTACCAATGCCAAGCATCCAGTGTGGTGTACCCCAGCCATACACAAGCTGTACAATGAGAGGAGGTGGCTACTACAAGGCAGAGCAGACACCTTGTGAGGTATGACACCCTTGCTCATTATATGTGTAGAGCTACAGGCTGTCATGACATGGTCGGGGCAGGTTCCACAGATATATCTCCATGGACTCGGCAGACAATCATACAGCCTTCATTTGCTATGCTGGACACCTGGGAGGTAACTCACACATATGCTCTGACTGGGTTCACAATGATGTGGAGTTTACTGAACATACACACATTGCCAACATACGGGCTGACAGGTTCGGTGAAGACATCTCCACCCCCTCCCCCCCACATGGAGAGATGTCTGTACCAGCGGTTTGTGGTCCCCGAATGTTCTGTAACGCACGGGTGGGACATGCTCTCTCCAGGGTAGTGAACACAGCATCCATGGGACCAGCTGGTGTCCCGACTGTGTACTCCGCGATCTCATTGAGGAATTAGACCCACAGTTAGGACAGCTGTTTATTCTTAGCCTCACCTCGGGTAACGTACCCAAGTTGTGTTGCACGGCGACTGTAGTCCCACTTCACAGGGCCAGTGCCTCCACTGACCCTGGTTATTACTGTCCCATTACCATGAGAAGACTTATCTGCAAAGACATGGGGAGGGATCATACTGCGGCCCGTAGATGACAACATAGGGGACCTGCATACTTTGCATCCAACCCAGTTTGGCTTGGTCAGGGGCGGTTCATGCATTTAAATCCTGGTTGACGTTTTAGGGACAGTCACCAAGGCCATTGATGGGGGTCTTGCAGTCCATACAGCCTACCTCGACCTGGCAAAGGCCTTCAACACAATACCCCCCTCGGGTATCATTGATAAACCCATCGGCTTGGATGTGAACACGTACATCGCAGGATGGGTTGCAAACTGGCTAGGTGACATGACCCACGCGGTCATAGTTGCTGGCAGCATGTCGGACTTACTGCCTGTCACAGGCGGTGTCCCACGGGGCTCTGCCCTGGGTCCACTCTTTTTCTACATCTACATTTCCACAGTACAAGCACACACAGGGGTGTTATGGCTGACATTGTTTGTAGATGACTGCGAACCGGGTGCCATAGTGGGACGGACATCTGACACAGATATCCTTCAAAGGGGCCTCCCAGATATGGATATCTGCTGTCAGGGACATGGCCTACAGCTAAATGCCAGGTAATGCATAGTCATACCCGTTGGGAAGAACGAGGTCACCCCTGTCCGGCATATGGGTGGCAGTCCACTGAGCATGGGGTAATTACCACGGATCTGGGGACCCAGGTTGTCGGTCACCATTCGTTCGACACACGTTGCTATCGTGGTTCGGTAGAACTTCTACATTGCCCACCTGATCGTGCAGGGATTCACATCTAGATCAGGGTAGGTCATCGTCTCCTTGTACTCATTACGTGTTACACCTATGATTGAGTACATTGCCCCATTCAGAGGGTATCTGACCCGACACCTACAGCAGCTGGGAAGGCCCCATAGGTTAATCGTCAGACAGATGCAGGGTGTCAGGGATTTGTGTTATGCTGCCCCACTGTTAGGACTCCTGCTCCATTCAGTCACATACCTCTTGTTCGGTGTTGACCTGTGCCTGACATACGAGGCCATGTCAACCCATATTTGATGACTATGCTTCACCTACTGGATCTACATCCCTCGGAACCACAAGGGCAGGTGACGTGAACCTTGACACGGTCATTAATAGGATGTGTTGGAGTGACACATCGTCACCCAGACACTCACTATGCTGTGGATCTACATCACAGTACATGTGAGGCAGAGAACCTTGCTAGCCTTGTTCGGGGGGATCTTGTCCGTTGGATGGGGGATTGCAGATATACCCCAGGGATTACATCATTGTCACTGCTTGACAGAGGTACAGCAATATAATAGGCATTTTATCTCCGGACCGGAGGGTTGGCAAAGGAATCCTAACTATGGCCTAGGGTTATGGCTGACCTTGGGTAGATAGCCTACTCTGTACCTATGGACCTATGAACCTATGTTCATAGTTTGTCCCATTCACACTTGTCTATCCCTATCCTCTTTCTCATGTGTATATTTCTGTGGCACGTGATTGACCTCTGTATTACCTGCAGGTATGCTGTCTACAGTGCACATACGTCACGGTTGATTACAGTGTATCTGTGTCCCTACCTCTGTGATACTGAGGACTACCACACATCCTTCACAGCATTACATGCATATGTCCATTCTATTATTCTTTGGCCTATGGGGGTGTTAAGGCAACGGTTACACGTGTCCCTGTTTGTGCAGCGTCATGGTGGTCTTTGACCAGCCTCCGTTGATCGTGGGATGGACGGTAGTGTTGGTGTGTGTTTGGCATGTGTTTTCACTGCCGGTACATCTGTGGGAGGTGGGGTTGGCACATGTTCCTCTTTGCAGGGGGCCCCATCCTGGAGTTTTGTGTCATGCATCTACACTTGGCACGTGCCATATGTCCTGTGCTATTCCCACAGTCGTGTATGCCTTCATGCATTACTACTGCGTGTTACTGGCTGTTTGTATGTGGTACACATGGCTATTATGGTGGTTGGCTTGGCCTATTCCCATGCTATGACATACCCATCCATCCGAGCATATGCATGTTATTCCGTCCTTTGCGTTGGCTGTGGGTGTTTGGCCGTCCGGCAATGCTACTCTCAACATGTGATGTCCCACCTTCCCCTTCTGTGCCTGTGGCACCCTGTTAGGGCGTCCTGTTTGGTAGGCAGATGTTCCGCTATATGTGTTGTGTTTGACATGTCTGCATAGCTAATCATCGGTACGGTGGTTGAACATACCGCCTTGTCCAGATGTGTACAGTTATGTGCACCGTGGCGTGTGCACGCCTATGGGGTTTGGACGGGTCCATACCACATGCGGGATGTACACATTCTGCCGACACATTCACATGCAGCCATTTGCATATCTGTACCTGAGGTGGATTGTTAACATGTGGGGTACATATTTGCCCGTGTGGCACTGCCTAAGACAATACTTCTTACCACATTTCAGGTATTCCCATTGTGTGTAGGTGTGTAGCTGCGCAAGGCTGCTAGCTGGGTTGGGTGCATGGTCGTACATGGGTGCGAGATACATGCTATGATGGGGCTATTGTGTATTACATTTGCATGCATGAGTTCTGCTTCTGGATATTACGCTTAGACATACGCCGTCCTGTGTATGCGATGAGCACGTTGCTGGGTGTGGTACATGTTGCTATGCACATGTTTGCCTGTGTTTAGGGTATCTTGTTTCCTTCTTGTTGTTATATCGACACGGCTACCCGGCTGTGTACTCTCACTACTGCTGGTGACCATGCCCATGTCGCTACTTCTATGTCGGTGCGGCGCGCTGACATGCTGCGGTACACCTTCACTGGGTATGCCCACTGACAGTGCATTGTGGGACAGACACGGTATTACGTGTATCCTTTGTTCCTTGGACGGGTACACTTAGGGCTTCGTGGGTTGATGTTTGGTTCTCCGTTTTGTTGGGACGGGTACTATGTTGCATAGTCTGCGTACGTTTCATTCTCCACGGCCCTGGCTGGTGCGGTTACTATTACGGGCGGCCTGTGGAAGTCAGCACTTTAGGTTGCTCATTGCCTGCCGGCTTGGCCACGCCTCCGGACGCATCCTACTTGGGCTCGCTCACGTGCCCTACGCACGTGTCTGTGGTTGCGGCGCACACTCATTACTATGCATATGGCGCTGCTATGCCGACTATTCACTGCACCGCCGGCGCAAGTCTTACACCGGCCTTGCGCCGAGCTTCATGAATCCCGGGGACAGTGTTTACATACCAGTAAGGATAGAAGAGATAGAAGATCAAATTACTACTCAAACCTGCTATTACCCAATCACTTATACTACAGAAGGTCAGGAGGCTTTGTTACTCTCAATAATAATGAAGAAAGACTATCAGCAGAAAATGGCTGCCAGAAACACAGGAAACTCAAACAAAACTAGAAGGCCTAGACTACAGTCCTCTATCAAGATTATGCCACCTGAGTAGAATACAGAAATCTCACTTTAAAATCATAGAAAGAACACTCAGAGAAAATACAAATCTCAGTATGAAAAAGCAATTTACAATTTAGTAATTAAATAAAAATACAATTATAGTAATGCACACTATTACATTTCCTAGCTGTAGCCACTAAATGAAAGACTCTAGAGAATGCTTTTAATTATAAATAGACAATTATATTAATGCACACTATTACCGTCCCTAGCTATAGAAGACAGAAACCTAAAAACATCAAAAATACACAGAAAAGCTCAGATAGAGCACTCACAAACAGAAAATACATCTCACAGTATGAAAAAGTAGTTTGCAGTTATGTATTCCAGTAAACATGCAATTAGAGTAATGAAACAATATATAGCAATGAAAAATACAGTTAAAACAGTATAGAACAGTACAAAAAGGCAGTGAAACAATAAAAAAAGCTTTATGACAGTACAACATGTAGTAGATCAACTGTATAGCACAATTATAACCATTTCAGAAGTGCAGTTCAATGAAATAAGTGTAAGAAATAACTTATTCTGCTCTAAGAATCTTAAGGAATTCCCGCTTAGTTTCAGTAATGAAATACAATCCACAGCCTGATAAATACAAGTACAACCTTTTCAAGACACAGGGTTTATCTACCAGTAAGGATGGAATAGTTAGAAGATCAATTTAATACTCAGCCCCTGGTATTACCTAATCACTTTTAATACAGAAGGTCAGCAGGCCTTGTTGCTCTCAATAATAATGAAGATAGACTATCAGCAGAAAATGGCTGTCAGAAAAACAGGAATCAAAAACAAAACTAGTAGGCCTAGACAACAGGCCTATATCAAGATTATGCCTCCTAAGCAGAACACTGAAACCTCACTTTAAAAGCATTGAAAGAACACTCAGAAAAAATATAAGTCTCAGCATGAAAAAGCAGTTTACAATTTAGTAATTAAATGAAAAAATGCAGTTATAGTAAGGCACACTATCACAGTTCCTAGCTGTAGCCACTAAATGAAAGTTTAAAAACAGATCAAGGAGCAAGCAGACTTTAGAGAATGCTTTTAACTGTAAACAGACAATTATAGTAATGCACATTATTACAGTTCCTAGCTGTAAAGCACAGAAACCTCAATAAATTGGGGTTGGGAGGGTGGCCTAATGGTTAAGGTGTTTGCCTTACAAACACAAGGTGCAGGGTTTGAGTCTCACAAGGGATAACTGGTTAGGCTTAAAATGGTTCGCAAGGGCAGTTAGCTTAGTACTAATCTATGAATCTATAATCTATAAAATACACAGAAAAGCTTGAATAGAGAACTCACAAACCGAAAATACAGCTCTCAGTATGAAAAACAGCAGTTTACAGTTATGTAATTCAGTAAACATGCAATTAGAGTAATGAAACAGTATATATCAATGAAACATACAGTTAAAACAATATAAAACAGTACATAAATGCAGTGAAACAAGAAAAAAAGCTTTATGACAATACAACATGTAGTAGATAAACTGTATGGCACAATTATAACCATTTCAGAAGTGCAGTTCAGTGAAATAAGTGTAAGAAATAACTTATCCTGCTCTTGGAATCTTAAAGAATTTCTGCTTAGTTTCAGTAATGAAATACAAGCCACAACCTGATAAATATAAGCACAACATTTTCAAGACACAGGGTTTATATACCACTAAGGATGGAAGAGTTAGAATATCAAATTACTACTCAGCCCCTGCTATTACCCAATCACTCATACTACAGAAGGTCAGGAGGCCTTGTTACACTCAATGATAATGAAGACAAACTATTGGCAGAAAATGGCTGCCAGAAACACAGGAAACTCAAACAAAACTACCAGGCCTAGACAACAGGCCTCTATCATGATTAAGCCACCTGAGCAGAACATGGAAACCTCACTTTAAAAGCATAGAAAGAACACTAAGAGAAAATACAAGTCTCTGAATGAAAAAGCAGTTTACAATTTAGTAGTTAAATAAAAATGCAGTTACACAAAATGCACACTATTACAGTTACTATCTGTAGCCACTAAATGAACATTTTAAACAGATCAAGGAGCAAGCAGACTCTAGAGAATGCTTTTAACAATAAACAAATAATTATAGTAATGCACACTATTACAGCTCCTATTTGTAGAACACAGACACCTCAAAAAATCAAAAATGCACAGAAAAGCTAGGATAGAGCACTCACAAACAGAAAATATAACTCTCAGTAGGAAAAAGCAGTTTACAGTTAAGTAATTCAGTAAGCATGCAATTAGAGTACAGAAACAGTATCTAGCAATGAAAAATACAGTTAAAACAGTATAAAGCAGTACATAAATGTAGTAAAACAATAAAAAGCTTTATAACAGTGCAAAATGTAATAGATCAACTGTATAGCACAATTATAAGCATTTCAGAAGTGCAGTTCAGTGAAATAAGTGTAAGAAATAACTTATCATGCTCTTGGAATCTAAAGGAATTTCCGCTTAGTTTCAGTAATAAAATGCAATCCAGAGCCTGATAAATACAAGCACAACCATTTCAAGACACAGGGTTTATATTCCAGAATGGATGGAAGAGTTAGAAGATCAAATTACTACTCTGCCCCTGCTATTACCCAATCACTTGTACTGCTGAAGGTCAGGAGGCTTTGTTACTCTCCATAATAATGAAGAAAGATTATCAGCAGAAAATGGCTGCCAGAAACACAGGAAACTCAAACAAAACTACCAGGCTTAGACTACAGGCCTCTATCAAGATTATGCCACCTGAGCAGAACACAATAATCTCACTTTAAAATCATAGAAAAAACACTCAGAGAAAATACAAATCTCAGTATGAAAAAGCAGTTTACAATTTAATAATTAAATAAAAATACAATTATAGTAATTCACACAATTACACTTCCAAGCTGTAGCCACTAAATGAAAGGTTTAAACTGATCAAGGAGCAAGCAGACTCTAGAGAATGCTTTTAATTATAAACAGACAATAATATTAATGCACACTATTACCGTCCCTAGCTGTAGAAGACAGAAACTTCAAAACATCAAAAATGCACACAAAAGCTCAGATAGAGCACTCACAAACAGAAAATACATCTCACAGTATGAAAACATAGTTTACAGTGATGTAATTCAGTAAACATGCAGTTAGAGTAATGAAACAGTATATAGCAATGAAAAATACAGTTAAAACAGTATAAAACAGTACATAAATGCAGTGAAAAAAATAAAAAAGCTTTGTAACACAGCAAAATGTGGTAGATCAACTGTATAGCACAATTATATGTGTTACAGAAGTGCAGTTCAGTGAAATAAGTGTAAGAAATAACTTATCCTGCTCTAGGAATCATAAGGAATTCCCGTTTAGTTTCAGTAATGAAATACAATCCACAGCCTGATAAATACAAGCACAACCTTTTCAAGACACAGGGTTTATATACCATTAAGGATGGAATAGTTAGAAGATCAATTTACTACTCAGCCCCTGCTATTACCTAATGACTTATAATACAGATGGTCAGGAGGCCTTGTTGCTCTCAATAATAATGAAGATAGACTATCAGCAGAAAATGGCTGTCAGAAACATAGGAATCAAAAACAAAACTAGTAGGCCTGGACAACAGGCCTATATCAAGATTATGCCTCCTAAGCAGAACACTGAAACCTCACTTTAAAAGCATAGAAAGAACACTCAGAAAAAATACAAATCTCAGAATGAAAAAGAAGTTTACAACTTAGTAATTAAATAAAAATACAGTTATGGTAATGCCCACTATTACAGTTCCTAGCTGTAGCCACTAAATGAAAGTTTTAAACAGATCAAGGAGCAAGCAGTCTCTAGAGAATGCTTTTAACTGAAAACAGGCAATTATAGTAATGCACATGATTACAGTTCCTAGCTGTAGAACACAGACACCTCAAAAAATCAAAAATGCACAGAAAAGCTAGGATAGAGCACTTACATACAGAAAATACAACTCTCAGTATGAAAAAGCAGTTTACAGTTAAGTAATTCAGTAAGCATGCAATTAGAGTACAAAAACAGTATCTAGCAATGAAAAATACAGCTAAAACAGTATAAAGCAGTACATAAATGTAGTGAAACAATAAAAAGCTTTATAATAGTGCAAAATGTAGCAGGTCAACTGTATAATACAATTATAAGAATTTCAGAAGTGCAGTTCAGTGAAATAAGTGTAAGAAATAACTTATCATGCTCTTGGAATCTTAAGAAATTTCTGCTTAGTTTCAGTAATAAAATACAATCCACAGCCTGATAAATACAAGCACAACCTTTTCAAGACACAGGGTTTATATACCAGTATGGATGGAAGAGTTAGAAGATCAAATTACTACTCTGCCCCTGCTATTACCCAAACACTTGTACTACTGAAGGTCAGGAGGCTTTGTTACTCTCCATAATAATGAAGAAAGATTATCAGCAGATAATGGCTGCCAGAAACACAGGAAACTCAAACAAAACTACCAGGCTTAGACTACAGGCCTCTATCAAGATTATGCCACCTGAGCAGAACACAATAATCTCACTTTAAAATCATAGAAAGAACACTCAGACAAAATACAAATCTCAGTATGAAAAAGCAGTTTACAATTTAGTAATTAAATAAAAATACAATTATAGTAATGCACACAATTACATTTCCTAGCTGTAGCCACTAAATGAAAGGTTTAAACTGATCAAGCAGCAAGCAGACTCTAGAGAATGCTTTTAATTATAAACAGACAATTATATTAATGCACACTATTTCCGTCCTTAGCTGTAGAAGACAGAAACTTCAAAACATCAAAAATGCACAGAAAAGCTCAGATAGAGCACTCACAAACAGAAAATACATGTCACAGTATGAAAAAGTAGTTTACAGTTATGTAATTCAGTAAACATGCAGTTAGAGTAATGAAACAGTATATAGCAATGAAAAATACAGTCTAAACAGTATAAAACAGTACATAAATGCAGTGAAAAAAATAAAAAAAGTTTTATAGCACTGCAAAATGTGGTAGATCAACTGTATAGCACAATTATATGTGTTACAGAAGTGCAGTTCAGTGAAATAAGTGTAAGAAATAACTTACCCTGCTCTAAGAATCTTAAGGAATTCCCGCTTAGTTTCAGTAATGAAATACAATCCACAGCCTGATAAATACAAGCTCAACCTTTTCAAGACACAGGGTTTATATACCATTAAGGATGGAATAGTTAGAAGATCAATTTACTACTCAGCCCCTGCTATTACCTAATCACTTGTAATACAGATGGTCAGGAGGCCTTGTTGCTCTCAATAATAATGAAGATAGACTATCAGCAAAAAATGGCTGTCAGAAACACAGGATTCAAAAACAAAAGTAGTAGGCCTGGACAACAGGCCTATATAAACATTATGCCTCCTAAGCAGAACACTGAAACCTCACTTTAAAAGCATAGAAAGAACACTCAGAAAAAATACAAGTCTCAGTATGAAAAAGCAGTTTACAATTTAGTAATTAAATAAAAATACAGTTATGGTAATGCACACTATTACAGTTCCTAGCTGTAGCCACTAAATGAAAGTTTTAAACAGATCAAGGAGCAAGCAGTCTCTTGAGAATGCTTTTAACTGAAAACAGACAATTATAGTAATGCACATGATTACAGTTCCTAGCTGTAGAACACAGACACCTCAAAAAATCAAAAATACAAACAAAAGCTAGGCTAGAACACTCAAAAACAGAAAATACAACTCTCAGTATGAAAAAGCAGTTTACAGTTATGTAATTCAGTAAACATGCAATTAGAGTAATGAAACAGTATATAGCAATGAAAAATACAGTTTAAACAGTATAAAACAGTACATAAATGCAGTGAAACAATACAAAAAGCTTTATGACAGTACAACATGTATTATATCAACTGTATAGCACAATTATAACCATTTCAGAAGTGCAGTTCAGTGAAATAAGTGTAAGAAATAACTTATCCTGCTCTTGGAATCGTAAATAATTTCCGCTTAGTTTCAGTAATGAAATACAAGCCACAGCCTGATAAATATAAGCACAACATTTTCAAGACACAGGGTTTATATACCACGAAGGATGGAAGAGTTAGAAGATCAAATTACTACTCAGCCCCTGCTATTACCCAATCACTCATACTACAGAAGGTCAGGAGGCCTTGTTATTCTCAATGATAATGAAGACAAACTATTGGCAGAAAATGGCTACCAGAAACACAGGAACTCAAACAAAACTACCAGGCCTAGACAACAGGCCTCTATCATGATTATGCCACCTGAGCAGAACACAGAAACCTCACTTTAAAAACATAGAAAGAACACTCAGAGAAAATACAAGTCTCTGAATGAAAAAGCAGTTTACAATTTAGTAGTTAAATAAAAATGCAGTTATAGAAAATGCACACTATTACAAATACTATCTGTAGCCACTAAATGAATGTTTTAAAAAGATCAAGGAGCAAGCAGACTCTAGAGAATGCTTTTAACAATAAACAAATAATTTTAGTAATGCACACTATTACAGTTCCTATTTGTAGAAGACAGAAACCTCAAAAAATCAAAAATGCACAGAAAAGCTTGGATAGAGCACTCACAAACAGAAAATACAACTCTCAGTTTGAAAAAGTAGTTTACAGTTATGTAATTCAGTAAACCTGCAATTAGAATAATGAAACAGTAGCTAGCAATGAGAAATATAAGTAAAACAGTATAAAACAGTACATAAATGCAGTGAAACAATAAAAAAGCTTTATAACAGTGCAAAATGTAGTAGATCAACTGTATAGCACAATTATAAGCATTTCGAAAGTGCAGTTCATTGAAATAAGAGTAAAAAATATCTTATCCTGCTCTTGGAATCTTAAGGAATTTCCGCTTCATTTCAGTAATGAAATACAATCCACAGCCTGATAAATGCAAGTACAACCTTTTTAAGACACAGTGTTTACATACCAGTAAGGATAGAAGAGATAAAAGATCAAATTACTACTCAAACCTGCTATTACCCAATCACTTATACTACAGAAGGTCAGGAGGCTTTGTTACTCTCAATAATAATGAAGAAAGACTATCATCAGAAAATGGCTGCCAGAAACACAGGAAATACAAACAAAACTAGCAGGCCTAGACTACAGGCCTCTATCAAGATTATGCCACCTGAGTAGAATACAGAAATCTCACTTTAAAATCATAGAAAGAACACTCAGAGAAAATACAAATCTCAGTATGAAAAAGCAATTTACAATTTAGTAATTAAATAAAAATACAATTATAGTAATGCACACTATTACATTTCCTAGCTGTAGCCACTAAATGAAAGACTCTAGAAAATGCTTTTAATTATAAACAGACAATTATATTAATGCACACTATTACCGTCCCTAGCTGTAGAAGACAGAAACCTCAAAACATCAAAAATACACAGAAAAGCTCAGATAGAGCACTCACAAACAGAAAATACATCTCACAGTATGAAAAAGTAGTTTACAGTTATGTAATTCAGTAAACATGCAATTAGAGTAATGAAACAGTATATAGCAATGAAAAATACAGTTAAAACAGTATAGAACAGTACATAAATGCAGTGAAACAATAAAAAAAGCTTTATGACAGTACAACATGTAGTAGATCAACTGTATAGCACAATTATAACCATTTCAGAAGTGCAGTTCAATGAAATAAGTGTAAGAAATAACTTATCCTGCCCTAGGAATCTTAAGGAATTCCCGCTTAGTTTCAGTAATGAAATACAATCCACAGCCTAATAAATACAAGTACAACCTTTTCAAGACACAGGGTTTATCTACCAGTTAGGATGGAATAGTTAGAAGATCAATTTAATACTCAGCCCCTGGTATTACCTAATCACTTGTAATACAGAAGGTCAGCAGGCCTTGTTGCTCTCAATAATAATGAAGATAGACTATCAGCAGAAAATGGCTGTCAGAAAAACAGGAATCAAAAACAAAACTAGTAGGCCTAGACAACAGGTCTATATTAAGATTATGCCTCCTAAGCAGAACACTGAAACCTCACTTTAAAAGCATTGAAAGAACACTCAGAAAAAATATAAGTCTCAGCATGAAAAAGCAGTTTACAATTTAGTAATTAAATGAAAAAATGCAGTTATAGTAAGGCACACTATCACAGTTCCTAGCTGTAGCCACTAAATGAAAGTTTAAAAACAGATCAAGGAGCAAGCAGACTCTAGAGAATGCTTTTAACTGTAAACAGACAATTATAGTAATGCACATTATTACAGTTCCTAGCTGTAGAGCACAGAAACCTCAATAAATTGGGGTTGGGCGGGTGGCCTAATGGTTAAGGTGTTTGCCTTACAAACACAAGGTGCAGGGTTTGAGTCTCACAAGGGATAACTGGCTAGGCTTAAAATGGTTCGCAAGGGCAGTTAGCTTAGTACTAATCTATGAATCTATAAACTATAATCTATAAAATACACAGAAAAGCTTGGATAGAGAACTCACAAACCGAAAATACAGCTCTCAGTATGAAAAAAAGCAGTTTACAGTTATGTAATTCAGTAAACATGCAATTAGAGTAATGAAACAGTATATATCAATGAAACATATAGTTAAAACTATATAAAACAGTACATAAATGCAGTGAAACAAGAAAAAAAGCTTTATGACAATACAACATATAGTAGATAAACTGTATGGCACAATTATAACCATTTCAGAAGTGCAGTTCAGTGAAATAAGTGTAAGAAATAACTTATCCTGCTCTTGGAATCTTAAAGAATTTCCGCTTAGTTTCAGTAATGAAATACAAGCCACAACCTGATAAATATAAGCACAACATTTTCAAGACACAGGGTTTATATACCACTAAGGATGGAAGAGTTAGAATATCAAATTACTACTCAGCCCCTGCTATTACCCAATCACTCATACTACAGAAGGTCAGGAGGCCTTGTTACACTCAATGATAATGAAGACAAACTATTGGCAGAAAATGGCTGCCAGAAACATAGGAAACTCAAACAAAACTACCAGGCCTAGACAACAGGCCTCTATCATGATTAAGCCACCTGAGCAGAACATGGAAACCTCACTTTAAAAGCATAGAAAGAACACTAAGAGAAAATACAAGTCTCTGAATGAAAAAGCAGTTTACAATTTAGTAGTTAAATAAAAATGCAGTTATAGAAAATGCACACTATTACAGTTACTATCTGTAGTCACTAAATGAACATTTTAAACAGATCAAGGAGCAAGCAGACTCTAGAGAATGCTTTTAACAATAAACAAATAATTATAGTAATGCACACTATTACAGCTCCTATTTGTAGAAGACAGAAACCTCAAAAAATAAAAAAATGGACAGAAAAGCTCGGATACAGCACTCACAAGCAGAAAATACAACTCTCAGTTTGAAAAAATAGTTTACAGTTAAGTAATTCAGTAAACATGCAATTAGAATAATGAAACAGTATCTAGGAATGAGAAATATAAGTAAAACAGTATAAAACAGTACATAAATGCAGTGAAACAATAAAAAAAGCTTTATAACAGTGCAAAATGTAGTATATCAACTGTATAGCACAATTATAAGCATTTCAAAAGTGCAATTCATTGAAATAAGTGTAAAAAATATCTTATCCTGCTCTTGGAATCTTAAGGAATTTCCACTTAGTTTCAGTAATGAAATACAATCCACAGCCTGATAAATGCAAGCACAACCTTTTCAAGACACAGTGTTTACATACCAGTAAGGATAGAAGAGTTAGAAGTTCAAATTACTACTCAAACCTGCTATTACCCAATCACTTATACTACAGAAGGTCAGGAGGCTTTGTTACTCTCAATAATAATGAAGAAAGACTATCAGCAGAAAATGGCTGCCAGAAACACAGTAAACTCAAACAAAACTAGGAGGCCTAGACAACAGGCCTCTATCAAGATTATGCCAACTGAGCAGAACACAGAAACCTCACTTTAAAAGCATAAAAAGAACACTCAGAGAAAATACAAGTCTCAGTATAAAAAAATAGTTTACAATTGAGTAATTAAATAAAAATGAAGTTATAGTAACGCACACTAATACAGTTCCTAGCTGTAGCCACTAAATGAAAGTTTTAAACAGATCAAAGAGCAAGCAGACTCTAGAGAATGTTTTTAACTTTAAACAGACAATTATAGTATTGCAAAATATTACAGTTCCTAGCTGTAGAACATGGAAAACTCAAAAAATCAAAAATACACAGAAGAGCTCGGATAGAGAACCCACAAACAGAAAATACAACTCACAGTTTGAAAAAAGAGGTTTACAGATGAGTAATTCAGTAAACATGCAATTAGAGTAATAAAACAGTATTTTGCAAAGAAAAATACATTTAAAATAGAATAAAAGAGTACATAAATGCAGCGAAACAATAAAGAAAGCTTTTTAACAGTGCATAATGTAGTATATCAACTGTATAGCACAATTATAAGCATTTCAGAAGTACAAATCAGTGAAATAAGTGTAAGAAATACTTGTCTTGCTCTTGGATTCTTAAGAAATTTCCACTTAGTTTCAGTAATTAAATACAATATACAGCCTGAGAAATATAAGCACAACCTTTTCAAGATGCATGGTTTATATACCAGTAAGGCTGGAAGAGTAAGAAGATCAAATTACTACTCAGCCCCTGCTATAACCCAATCACTTGTACTACAAAAGGTCATGAGGCCTTGTTACTCTCAATAATAATGAAGACAGACTTTCAGCAGAAAATGGCTGCCAGAAACACAGGAAACTCAAACAAAGCTTCCAGGCCTAGAAAACAGGCTTCTTTCAAGATTATGCCACCTGAGCAGAACACAGAAACCTCTCTTTAAAAGTCTAAGTTTGAAAAAGCAGCTTACAATTTAGTAATTAAATAAAAATCCAATTATAATAATGCACACTATTACAGTTCCTAGCTGTAGCCACTAAATGAAAGTTTTAAACAGACCAAGGGGCAAGCAGACTTTAGAGAATGCTTTTAACTGCAATCAGTACAAAATGTAGTAGAACAACTGTATGGCACAATTATAACCATTTCAAAAGTGCAGTTCAGTGGAATAAGTGTAAGAAATAACTTATCCTGCTCTTGGAATCTTAAAGAATTTCTGCTTAGTTTCAGTAATGAAATACAAGCCTGTTAGAAAAATATGTAATAGTAATATGCATGCTTAGTGCATTTGAGATTTAAAAGGGTTAATACATTTATTCTGTTCACACTGCATGAATCTGCACATCTATTAGGAACTTAACAAGAAGCATTCTATTTCTGCTAATGTCATGAAAATAATAATACGTATTTCATGTGCTGAACAGCCCAGAACAAGAACTGTCGACCCAAACCATTAACTTACAAGGTACTGCCCTGTAGCCCTGTACCTCCCCTGGCCATCCACAGAAAATCGCGCTCAAGAAGTTAGCGTTTCCAAAAAAGTGCTGAACAGCAGGTACTTGCTTAGAGGTAGCGTGTACACTATTGGAAACGTAACCTGTTAAACTAATACAACTAGCCTGTGTGAATGTCCTTATAAAGTACGCTAAATTTAATGTAGACATATTCTGTTTCTGTTTGGTTTAAATTAAGAGTTACGACTGTGCTTCAAGTTGAACAAACAGAATTTAGCCTGTGCGTATGTCGCTCTAAGGAACTTTATAATGAATGTAGACATGTTCTGTTACAGCTTGGCTTAAATTAACAGTAGCATCTGTGTTAAAGGTCTTATGAAGATACTAATGCGCTGTATTTCTGGGAAATCCTAAATGGAACTATCTCGCACAGCGAGGTGTCCTCCTAAAACAAAGTGATTATTTCGTTGAGATTGGTGTTGTTTTTTGGGGTTAAAATAAGACTGTAATGTGCGTATATTGTACACTTGTATAACCGGGAATTTCTAACTCGCACAGCGAGTGTGTCTTTCTAGCTAGCTTGGTATATTGTTATGAGCGGTATATAGTAACGCTAATGCTTGCTCTAGTCTCTACTACTGATGAATTGTAACACAATGAGCTACTCTAATACTGTTTAACTCTCAATGCATTTAACAAACTCCACAAGCAAGCTGAATATTTCTTCTTATATTTGTTCAGGTACTGCCCTGTAGCCCTGTACCTCCCCTGGCCATCCACAGAAAATTGCGCTCAAGAAGTTAGCGTTTCCAAAAAAGTGCTGAACAGCCCAGAGCAAGAACTGTCGACCCAAACCATTAACTTACAAGGTTAATATCGTACTATAGCACAAGCTACTAGTGTTTTACGCTGTAAAGTATCCCCTCATCTAGCTTGTGAACTGATTCCATACACAGCAGTGAAAACCACTAAAAACAGTATTCTCTACAGAAAACTGGTGTTAATTCTGTGTAAACCAGAGAATTTGGAGTTAGCCCCAAACAACAAGTACAGTTACTATCTCTTTCTTTCATTTTTAAAACCCAGTTGCAAGGTAAAAACACTTACTACAGTATTACCTGAACTTGATCAGCCTGGAGTGGTATTAACCCTGCTCCGCTCGCCCTCGCTGCACTCGGGCCCGCTCCGAGCCTCACCCTGCCCCCATATCCCACCCACCCCCAGTGGTCCTACATTTATACTTACCTAACCACACCTCTCCAATATCCCTAGCCACACAAATCACTTAGCCCTCCCCCTCTCTCCACGCCCCCCCAGGTTTCACTTACCTCACATCCTTCTCTCCATCCCCCTCTCTTTTAACCAACAACAAACCATTCACACTAGCCTATCTTGCAGGCAATCACTATACATTATGAAATCCTTAACACCCCGGTTCACAATATCAGCCCTAAAATCTGTAACACTCACCCTACCAGTGATTATTACACTATACATACTAACTATATACGAGAACCAGACATACTCAGGTTTTCATTATCCAAAGTGCCAAACAACTACCCCTATAACCCTGATCAATACAAATCACCCCACTCGACACCTAATCAACAAAACAACGTTTACTTATTACCACTACTCATATAAACCAAACATAAGCTATCCAAAATCCAATAATATAGGTAAATTATTAAAAAAACTTATGAAACTTATAGAGTATCTTAGAAAAAACATTAATAAAGATGGGGACATACACCCAAATCCAGGCCCCCCAATAAAGGACCCTTTAAACAATACATCCTTAGTTCCGTGACCTCCAGACTCCCTTCTTATATGCCACCTGAATATCAGAAGCCTAAACAACAAAATTCATAACCTACATGCCCTCTTAGCAACCTACCTCCCTGACATTATGTGCCTCACAGAAACCTGGCTCAAACCAGAGACCAAAGACAATGAAATCCTGCCACCTGGCTATAACATATATAGGACTGACCACCTCAAAAAAAGAGGTAGTGGTACTGCTGTGCTTTTTAAAAGCACACTCAATGTTATACCAAACCCCATTCAACCACTCCAAATGCCCAACGTAGAGTTAACAGCCCTAAAACTACAACTAAACAAAGACAAAAGTATTAACCTTATTGTGATCTATATCCCCCCCGGGAAAAACTCAGACACTCTTGAAAACACTCTAAGTTGGCTGACCAATAACCTCCCACAAGAAACCATAATCTTGGGAGATGTCAACATCAACTGAAATCTTTGTGTGTCAGAGTCTGACCCAACTAATATTAACCTCCATGGTTTTTCACAAATTATAACCACCCCTACCAGAATAGGCAGCAACAAACAAAAAGAAAGCATCCTAGACTGGATACTCACCAACCATAATCCCGAAACGTAGGAATCTGGGACCATTCCAAATGAACTCAGCGATCACCTAATCACTTATATGGTAAAATGTAAAATAGGCAGCTCCAAACTCCCAGTCCTCAGGACTGTTAGGAGCACCAAACATTTTGACCTTGCTAGCTTCTGAAACGAGCTGCAGTCCTATAACTGGTCAACCCTTAAACACCTCCCGCTAGAAGAGGCAGTAACAAATTTTAACTCCACATTTCTAAATATACTTGATTTACATGCCCTCAAACGCTCAATCAAAATAAAAGCTCAAATAGCACCATGGCTATCAAAAGACTCTATATCCAAAATGAAATCCAGAAATAAAGCATGGAATAAATGGCGTGCTACCAAGACACCCCTAGACCATTACAACTTCCAACAACTAAGAAATGAAACAAAAAAGCATATCTTAACTGACAAAAAGAACTACTATCTCCAACTACAACATAAAAACCAAAATAACCCCCAAAAGTTTTGGGCAGGAATAAACAAACTACTCCATCCGGGTAAGTCCTCCACACCTACACCAGCAGACCTAACTATGAAAAACCCAGAAGAAGTCGCTACATCCTTTAACACCTTTTTTATTGATGTTATCAAATCCTTAGCCAACCAACAATCTAC
Organism: Protopterus annectens; assembly: GCF_019279795.1. Classification (NCBI taxonomy): domain Eukaryota; kingdom Metazoa; phylum Chordata; order Ceratodontiformes; family Protopteridae; genus Protopterus; species Protopterus annectens. The sequence continues at coordinate 189,250,498 of NC_056736.1, read as the reverse complement.
TCCCCACTCCCCAACTACAGGTCCCACCCTGAAGACTGTGCCAATTTTCAATCTACAACCTGTCCCTACTGCGTACATTCGATCCTTGCTAAGGAAACTAAAGCCAACCACCCTCGCCGCAGACCTACTTCCAGCTGACTTCCTACAAAAAGCTGCAGATATCATAGCCTATCCCATCTCTATCTTAATTAATCGCACCATAATTGAATCCAAAATCCCCTCTATATGGAAAATCTCCCATGTCATTCCTCTCCATAAAGGTGGCCCATCCACTGACCTTTCAAATTACAGGCCAATAGCCATTTTGTCACCACTAGCAAAATTAATGGAAAAATGTATTCACAAACAACTCATCCAGCACTTAACTCAGAACAATCTGCTAACCGACTCTCAACATGGCTTCAGGCCCAAACACAGTACTACTACTGCTCTCCTTTCATTCACAAACACTATTAATCTTAACTGGAATGACAAAAAAATATCCTCAGCTCTCTTCTTGGACCTTTCAAAAGCTTTTGACATGGTCAACCACAAACTCATGCATGAAACCCTTAAAACTCTCTACCTGGATAACAAAACCCTTGACTGGTTTCATGCCTATCTTTCTGATAGGCAACAAGCTGTGCTCTGGCATAATAAGCTCTCAGACCTCCTACCAAACACCATAGGAGTCCCCCAAGGATCCATACTTGGCCCCCTCCTATTTTCCATCTTTATTAACGATCTTAACAAAGTAATTCCAGAGTCCACATGTATTCAGTACGCGGATGACTCGATATTAATTTGCTCAGATACATCCCCAATTACTCTACTCTCCAAAACTCAAGACTGTTTCACTGCAGTAGAAAAATGGCTATCTGAACGCCAACTTATCCTTAACCCAAAAAAAAACAAAATGCTCCTCTTCCATCCTACCCATAAAACACCAACCTTTCCCTTTTTTATTCAATCCAACAATGGAACCATCATCTCCCCCGACCCCCACACCAAGCTACTAGGAGTTACCATCGACAACAAACTCAGATTTGATGTACACATCAGCCAGACTATTAAGACTGTTCACAAGAAACTGGGCTCCCTCTACAGAATAAAACCCTTTCTGACTCCCATGGCAAAAGTTGCTATTGCTCACACCCACCTCCTATCCACCCTCTTGTATGCCTCCCCTATACTTACAAACCCCAACAAATCGGATCTGTCCCAACTATCTTGCTGTTATAATCACAATGCCAGATTTGTAACTGGATTACCCTACAAAACCCATCACTGTACTAATCTTCAGAACCTAGGCTGGATGGAATTACCCAACCTAATCCTACAGAAGCAACTTATAGTTGCTTACAAAATACTCTCTCAACCGGACAACATCCCTTATCTGAGTAGATTAATCACCCCTTACACAAATCTAAACAGCCTTAGATCATCACACAGATTACTTGCTCAGACAGTCAAATCCTGTAACTCAGGAGGCGACTCTCTGTTTTCTAACACAGTAGGTCAAAGATGGAATTCTCTTCCACCTAGTTTCACCACTTCCAGCTCCCTAAATACATTCAAGAAAGGCCTCTCCCACCACCTTAAATCCCACTGGCTCTGCCAATGCTCTAATCCAGACTAATCCATTTTTTCCCCCATCCATTTCCACAGGAATATTACTTTCTTCATAAGCATTAAGCCAACTACTCTCTACAGGAAACTAACAAAATGAAGGTCTTGTTTCTTTTTTATAATTGTTATTGTACATACTAGTGTACTTGTTTCCCATTTGTGTATTAACTGTATAATCAACAACTGTATGCTATTTGTTATATATTATTGTAACCTTTTTGTCCTATTTGGAGCTTTTCTCCCCGGGCCTCCGCTGAAAATGGACATGTGTCCAGTCGGACTATCCCGGTCAACAAATGTAAAATAAAATAAATAAATAAATAAACATTTCTGCTAATATCATGAAAATAATAAGAAATAATTCATTTATGCTAATATCATGAAACTTAACAAAGGGATATTCATTTCTGCTTATGCCATGAGAAAACATGTAGCTGCTAGAAGCTATTGAGAAAACAATAGATGCTTGAAAGTTTAAACCGTAGTCAGCATTACTTGTACTAAAGCTAGAAATGTACCTTGAATCTAGACAAAATGTAACACCTGTATTAGAACGGGTCTACTTTACATTACCGAACCGACAATTCATCGACACACAAAACACCGACCCCAAATAACCGAAAACACACAACACCGACAACTCACAAAACCGAACACCATTACACCGACACAAACAACGTAAACTACATGACACACAATGACATATCCACTAACCTTAACCCAAACCCTAACCCTAAGGTCCAACACTACCGCACAGTTACCCTACCCGCACCCTAACCCTAACTCACTTAACCCACCCCTACACCTAAAGACTGTCACTATCGCACACTTAACCTACCTGCACCCTAACCCTAACTCACTTAACCCACCCTAAAACATAAAGCCCGTCACTATCGCACACTCACCCTACCTGCACTCTAAACCTAACTCACTTGACCCGTCCCTAAACTACAGTCCGTCACTATCACACACTTACCTTACCCGAATCCTAACTCCGACACTGCCGCACACTCACCTTTCCCACACCCTAACCCAAAATCCCACAATATCGCACACTTACCTGACCGCTCCTAAATCCGTCACTATCACACACTTACCGAGTCGCGCTCACGCGTTACCCTTGTCGGTCTTTCAGCTGTCGGCAAATCACCATTTCGGTCAACTTACCTGTCGGTCGTTTTGTCTCGGTCTTCTGCGTGTCGGTGAAGTGTCGGTTCGGTAATCTAAAGGAGACCCATTAGAACAGTACAATAGAAGAATTGAAATGTTGAAATGGACTGACATAAACCCAAGGCCAGGTTGTTTTTCTCAAAATGTTTTGCAGAACAGCAGATAATTTAACTTGGTCAGCAATAAGTCTAGCAGCATTTTCTGTAGAACATACAGAAAGGTGTGTCTAACTACATCAGCAATAGAACGGTAACATTTTCTGTGTGACAGGAAGAGAACTGTATAAGAATAACATATTAATCACTAATGATTCAGACAAATCCTGTGCCTACATGCTTTGTCTCCTTGCTGCAAGTAATAAAGGGTGCCTTGCTTGAACCTAACGTGAATTGGTCTTTGAAGTTTTTTCCTTTGACAGATTGGTCCTTCGGACCGGAACCCTCTCTTCACCTCGGATCAGATGGGCCAGGTGGTTGAAACCGTACGGGGAAGAAACCAAATCGGTTCTTCTTATCTGAAAAGCCCCCCGACTGAATTGTCGTTCAAAATAGGCCAGCCACTTTCTGATCTGCGACTGAAGGATGGGTCTCCACGAATTGGTGATCAATCACGTGGGCTCAGGTAAGGTGAATTTACTTTTTTCTGTTTTCTGTTTTAGATCAGGGACTAGAAATGTATTGTTTTTTTAGACTGTATTTTTCTTACAAGTCAGGAACAAAAAAGATTGCTGTCTTGTCATAGATCAGGAGAAACATAATAAGTAGGCAGTCATTCTGAAGAGACTATAACAAAGTCCGTGGTAACATGTTAAAAAACGAAGAGATTTTATGTAACGATAAAAGGGTAGAACAAAATGGGTAATAATTGCACAAAAAGACCCCAAAATCCGCTGTTAACAGAAGACGCAAAATACATGCAGTCACAGTGCGCCGACAATATTAAATCTTATTCAAAATGGTTCAATAAGTACGAATTTGACGGAAAATTAGAAAAATCCTTGCTTATCAAACTTGTCAAACAACTCAAAACCGATTCCAAAGGTCGGGTAAAAAAGCAACGTAAATTAGGAATTCCTCAGGCACACAGGTGGATTGAGGAAGTAGACCATAGGGAACAAAAGAACAAGAATTCAAAAGCAATGTTTTTAGATAAGGAGGACAATAACTTAGTAATAGCATCAGCACCTCCGCCTCCCTTACCCGAATATGAAGCAAGTGAACAGGTTAGTCTACCCCCAAGATATCCTGTGGTCACTGAAGATAGAAACATTATGAAAATAAAACCATTTAAAATTAGAGATCCCATCGGGACCAGGTCCCGAACAAAGGCAGGTAACTCAGATGAAGGCATCGAGTTATGGCAAATGGTTAAAACTTCACGATCTATAAGTGACGAAGAAGAAATATGTCCACTTATAGAAGTACCCAACCCCCAGGCAGGTCAAGACAATCAGGACCCAACTATTTTAGTGTATAGACCTTGGACTCCGGAAGACATCCGGAAAGCCACTGAGGGAATCCACCATCCAAAGGTTAATTTTAGAAAATTCTCTGAAGATTTACAAGGAATGAGGCTGAGTTATAATTTAAATGGAGAAGAGGTAGAAAAGGTAGTTTGACAAATTGTAGGGCCAGTTTGGAATATGATTAGTGGGAACTGGAATCCCAGTGATGCTGCACAAAGACCCCTCCCACATAGCAGTGCAGAATTAGACACCAGAGTAAAAGGCATCTCTGAAAAATGGAAACCTAGGGCAGACTGGACTTGCATTAATCAATGCATCCAACAAGAAGGTGAAACTATTGACCGGCATTATGCCAGATTATTAGAGTGTTTTAATAACCACTGTAGAATGCAGGTTCCTGAAGATCAAACACAAGATTCCCCATATGAACAGTAGTTAAAGAATGCATTTTTAAAGGGCAGTATTGCACCTATAAGCAGTTTTATTACAAAACACATGGTAGATCATCTTACAAGCAGGTTACAATCATTACTTGAATATGCTAGGCATGCCAAAAGGTATTTTAATAGCAAAAAGAAAAAGAAAGCTCAAGTATTTTCTGTAGAAGATGGAGCAGAAGTTTACATAGTACAGTCCAGGAAAAAGGGCAAGAAAAATGCACAGGGAACAAACAATCTGATCAACGATCAGAGGACTTTGAAGGGCAAAAGAAAAGGGGATAATGTTTTAAATGCAGTAAAAAGGGACACTTGGCAAAGGGTTGCAAGAAAAACAAGAAGGCAACGATGGAAGACAAGGAGGGTGAGGACTGACTATATGGTAGTCAGGAATCACTAGAAGGGGCTAGCGAAAAAGGGACAAATGAGAATGTGATAGAGGGAGTAGAGGAAGTGCAGTTAGTGACAATGAAGAAGATGAAATATTATACCTAGCTTTATTGAGCTTGAAGCTCTATTTAGCAGACACAAAACCAGAAGTTACACTTTTGGTAGAAGGGAGGGAAGTCAAATTCTTGTGTGACTCAGGGGCATCACGAACCCTGATACATCCCTCCAAACTACCAGAAAACACAGAGACACCTGATTACATACTGGTCAAAGCAGCTAATGGGCAGCTGTATCAGGAGCCTCTCTCCCATGACATCACAATAACTGATCCAGTTTCAGGACTGACACAAAAAAGCAAAATTGTTGTTTCTGCAAAATGCCCAGTAACCCTCTTGGGCAGAGACCTCATGCAGCTATTTGGTATAGCAGTAGTCCCAACCATGCAGGGTATGGAAGCACAGCGACAAATTGATACTTTGCAGTGCAATCGGAGGGTGAAATGTTTTATTGGTACAGCCAGGACTTGGTTACGACTGGTCCAGGGACTGTAACCGAAGAGTTAATGAATGTAGCCGTCAGCAAGTTCCCCTCCCTTGACATTGATAAGCAATACCTGTTGCACTAAACCCTGTATTATTGTAATACACCAGGACCTGATAAGGAATATGAGCAAGAATTATTAAGAATCATGCAAACAGATTGATATTGCGTAACCTGTACTGGGACACAGAAGGGAACAGTGTAGCCAGCTGTTCGTTGCCCCAGGAGTTCTTTGCACTCTATAAATCTAATCAATTACCACATGTTAGCTTAACCAAAAACAGAAATATAGAATGGGCAGACCTAGGAGAAAAAGTCACAAGATGGGAGAAACAGACAGAACTAGAACTGTCAGAACAGGGAATACAAATACAGAAGTTGAACTGGATAACTCAGACCAACCCAGCTGTGCACTTACAGTTTGGTGAGGACAGCTGATTGACACTCCTGTTAAAGGAGGAGGAAGAAAATGCCTTATGAAATATACCAGAGACTCTCTGGTCAACAGGAAAATCAGATGTAGGACTTATTCGTACAGCGGGCCAGTTACTATCATGCCAAAGTCAGCATTTAGACCACAAAAGAGGCAGTATCCCTTAAGAAAAGATGCAGAGGCAGGGATAAAGCCTATTATAGCAGCCTTACTTAAAGGAGGGATACTAGTAGAATCTCCCGATTCACCATCCATCCACAATCCACCCTTATTTCCAGTCAAAAAAGCAAATGGAGAATGGCGTATGGTCCAAGATTTACAAGCTGGAAATGATGCAGTAATACCAAGGGCACCTACGGTGCCAGACCCACACACCCTGTTGAATGATTTAAAACCTCAACAGAAGTATTTTTCTGTGGTAGACATCAGCAATGCGTTCTTTTCGATACCGATACACCCTGATAGCCAGTATTGGTTTGCATTCACATTTCAGGGAAAAGGTATACATATACGTGACTAATACAGGGATATTGTGAAAGTCCAATGATATTCCCACAAGAAATGGCAAGCAACTTGGTGGGATTCACCCCACCAAGAGGAAGTCAGATTATTGTAGAGAAGATACCATAGCACTTCTACAATTTTTAGCCGTTGAAGGACATAAGGTAAACAAAAGTAAACTACAGCTTTGAAAAGAACAAGTTAAATACCTGGGATATGTAATATCCAAGGAAGGCAGAACATTAGATGAGGACAGGAAGGTAGCAATTTTGCAAGCACCAAAACCCACTACCAAGAAGGAAATGATGTCCTTCCTGGGTACAACTAATTTTTGCCGGAGCTGGATTCCAAACGATGCTTTGGAATCTGCACCGCTGACTGACCTTATATATAAGAAGCATATGGCAGCTCAGGATTTGTTACAATGGACACCAGAGGCAGAATCTGCTTTTTGCAAACTGAAGCAGTTAATAGCACCCTCATTAGTTCTGGGATTGTCAAATTATCATAAACGTTTTTTCCAAACTGTAGATTGTAAGCAGGGTTACATGACATCAGTACTGACACAACAGCATGGGGGTAAGCAACGCTCCATTGCTTACTATTTATCACAACTAGACCCAGTGGCACGATCCTTACCCCACTGTGTACAAGCAGTAGTTGCAGCTGCAATGGCAGTACAGGTTTCAGCCTCAGTAGTCTTATTCCACCCTCTCACTTTGAGACTACCTCATGCAGTCGTGTTATTTTACTACAAGAAAAGGTGGCATATCTTTCCCCTACTAGGCATCTTTCCTGTATGACTATATTGTTGAGCCAACCTCACATGACAATTGAGCGATGCACGACTTTGAACCCTTCTACTCTGCTCCCGACCTCTGCAGATGGCACACCGCACCGCTGCCTACATTTGATTGAGCAAAAGACACTACCTAGAAAAGATCTCACGGATATCCCCTTGGATGATGCCGAGGTGACATACTACGTGGATGGCTCATGCAAAAGGGGTCCTGCAGGACATTACCTAGTAGGATATGCAGTAGCTTCTGATACTGAAATTATAGAAGCAAAACCTTTACCACACAACTTATCTGCACAGGCAGCAGAATTGATCGCCCTGACATGGGCATGTACCTTAGCAAAGGGTAAATGTGTAAACATTTTTACTGACAGCCAGTAAGCTTTTTCTACTGTACATGTTTTTGCGCAACAGTGGAAAAACCGAGGAATGATAACATCTACTAGCAAACCTATCAATCATGCACAGTTTATTTTAGATCTTTTAGAATCTATTCAGTTACCTCAGAAAGTAGCCATTTGTAAATGCACAGCTCACACCAAGCAACAAGATAGGATTTCAAAAGGCAATGCGAGAGCTGATACAGCTGCAAAACAAGCAGCCACAGAAGTATTTATTTTAAATGAGGAGCTACAACCCTCTGAGATTTTAGAATTAGAAATGTTAAAAACATTGCAGACATTCACTACACAAGCTGAAAAGCAATGATGGATAAAGCGAGGAGCAATTCTCGAAAAGGGGCTGTACATCTCTAGAGAAGGGAAACCGATACTACCCTCTAATTTGTTTCGATATGCAGCTTTGTTGAGCCACGGGCAGTGCCATGTCTCAACAGTGGGGATCGTACAGCTGGTGAACCAGGTGTTCACAACGTATGGATTTACAAGCTACTCTAAAAAATTTTGTTTGACGTGTCAGATTTGTAACAAACATCACGCGCAGGGGGCATTAAAGCCCAAGCAAGGGAGTTTCCCTACACCACCATATCCGTTTCACACTATCTGTATGGATTTCATAGAATTGAACAAATGTGAAAATGAGAAGTATTGTCTTGTCATTATAGATATGTTTTCCAGGTGAGTGGAAGCCTTTCCAACCAAAAATCCAGGTGCAGCTTTGGTGGCAAAAGTACTTGTCAAATAAATCATTCCTAGATTTGGCATTCCGGAAAGGATCTACAGTGACAATGGTACACACTTTGTAAATCAAACCATACAACAGTTAAGTAAGCATTTTGGTATTTCTTTAAAAAATCATTGTGCATACCATCCGCAATCTGCAGGGCTAGTTGAAAGGCATAATGGTATATTAAAAAACAAATTGAGAAAATTGATAGCTGAGACAGGGAAAAATTGGTTATACTGTTTACCCCTGGCACTGTTGAGCATGAGAACTGTCCCTACAGCAAAAGGATTGACTCCTTTTGAAAAGTTATTTGGAAGGGCTTATTATACACCCCAGTGGAAACTTCTCATGTCATCAGACCAGGAAGCTGATTTTACACTAGCTGAATATATGAGGAAATTAATGAATTCTAAACATCTGTTGCAGTCAAATTCTGTTTCAGATAGAAAACAAACCGAGACATCAGAAGTGGCAGTGACACCTGAAGACTGGGTGAGAATAAAAGTTATCAAGAAGAAGAATTGGTCATCGCCAAGGTGGGAAGGTCCCTACCAGGTGCTTCTTTTGACACCCACTGCAGTCAAGATAGCAGAGCGAGCTTCGTGGATCCACCTGACACACTGAAAACTAGTTAAGAACTTTGAACTGGACAAAAATCTTACCTCTCCATCGGGGCCCTGAGCACAAAGTCTGGCTACAAACGGGGGTCAGATCAATAGGACTGATCCATCTCAACCCCAGTGAAGAAACCATTGGTGCTGAAGGTCCTATTAGGGCAGAGGGTAAGAACATATGTCTGAAATAAAAATGACAGAATCCAGTAAGATCCAAATGCACCTATTCGGAAGAGTTGGAGAAAACAGAAATGCAGAACAACTGTTTCCTCAGAAGTATTGCATAACCATCCTGTTGACTGTACTAGTGACAATAATATTTTTGTTGTGGCCATTCCTTTTCTCAGCCAAACAAACTGGACTAAACATGCGTGCAGATTTGTATGCAGAGTGGCACCCGAACTTCAACACTTACCAGGCAATCAAATATGTGTATGCTGAGACCTTCAATGTTTCGAATTGCTGGATTTGCACAGCTTTGCCAACAGCATACGGGGGGTTATTGCTAACTTCAGTCCCCCTAGGAGCCAACCAGACCTGAGAAAACTTAGTCTATGATACATCAGATGTCACATCACAAGATAAAGTAGCATTGCACTTGTCTGTTAGACAGAAGGGGACTGTGTGTTTTTACAAAAATGATACAGTTCAGGTGGGTTGGAGCAATTGCAATGTGACTGTTCCCTATAGATGCTACAATAAAACTGATAACACAGGATCCTATTGCAACATGAGCTATGATTCATTTGTTGAACAGATGCATAGGACAACTGATGAAGTAAAACATAATGCTGACCTTTACAGACAACTGTCTATGATAGACAAAAACATGTTTCATTCAGAGCCAGGACATAGTAAAGTTACTACCAAAGTAGAAGAGTGTTACTTTGTATGTGGTAGGAAAGCATATAAGTGGTTACCTGAGAATTTGTCCGGCAGTTGTTATTTGGGGTACCCGGTTCCGGCCATACGACACACAGCAGTTTTACCTCAAGGGAAAATTCAGAATGTTTGACGAGAAATCAAGAAGCCTGTCAATCCAGTGGGGCAAATCAATGCGGGCTGGAAAAACCATCATGCTGAGGGATTTGGGAAAAATGGACTGTCACATATGGACATGGGTGATACCATCATCTCGTGGGCAGGTGTACTGCCAGCATATGGAGCAACAAAATCAATCTGGGAATTGAGAAAATTGTCTAAACTTCTTGAAATAATGAGCAATGCAACCTTTTCTGTCCTAGAATTGATGACCAATGAACTGACTGCCATGAGAACTGTAGTGCTTCAAAACCGCATGGCTCTCGACTTCACCCTAGCGGCGAGAGGAGGAACGTGTGCTTTAATCCAGGAGGAGTGCTGTTTGTATATTCCTGACCACAAACACGAGATAGGAAATCATCTTAAGGTAATTCAGCAGGTGTCAGCCATGACCAAACCAGGACCAAATCCATTGACGGACTTTTTCCAGAGATTGTTTGGGGGGTGGGGCAGTATTCTGATGAACATCCTGATTGCCATCTGTGTAGGAATGATCCTACTGGTGGTATGTGTGTGCTGCTGCATCCCCTGCATGAAAAGACTGATTAAAGGCTTTATAGACATGTCAGTTTCAGAAACCTTATACCAAGGTGCTGAACTTGAAGAATTGTTAAAAAAACTGAAAACGCTTTCATAAGTTTAAACTGAATGACTCTCTTAACTGCAAATCCTGAGTAGGAAGAGGTTAGGGGAAGAAAAACTGTTTATGCTTATCTTGAAAGTAGAATAAAAGTATTAAAAGGGGGGAAATGTTAGAAAAATATGTAATAGTAATATGCATGCTTAGTGCATTCGAGATTTAAAAGGGTTAATACATTTATTCTGTTCACACTGCATGAATCTGCACAGCTACTAGAAACTTAATAAGAAGCATTCTATTTCTGTTAATGTCATGAAAATAATAAGAAGTATTTCATTTCTGCTAATGTCATGAAAATAACAAAAAGTAATTCATTTCTGCTAATGTCATGAAACTTAACAAAGGGATATTCATTTCTGCTTATGCCATGAAAAAACATGCAGCTGCTAGAAGCTATTGATAGAGAAAACAATAGATGCTTGAAAGTTTAAACCGTAGTCAGCATTAATTGTACTAAAGCTAGAAATGTACCTTGAATCTAGACAAAATGTAACATCTGTATTAGAACAGTACAATAGAAGAATTGAAATGTTGAAATGGACTGACATAAACCCAAGGCCAGGTTGTTTTTCTCAAAATGTTTTGCAGAACAGCAGATAATTTAACTTGGTCAGCAATAAGTCTAGCAACATTTTCTGTATAACATACAGAAAGCTGTGTCTAACTCCGTCAGCAATAGAATAGTAACATTTTCTGTGTGACAGGAAGAGAACTGTATAAGAATAACATACTAATCACTAATGATTCAGACAAACACTTGATCCTACATGCTTTGTCTCCTTGCTGCAAGTAATAAAGGGTGTCTTGCTTGAACCTAACATGAATTGGTCTTTGAAGTTTTTTCCTTTGACAAGACCAAGCCTGATAAATATAAGCACAGCATTTTCAAGACACAGGGTTTATATACCACTAAGAATGGAAGAGTTAGAAGATCAAATTACTACTTAGCCCCTGCTATTACCCAATCACTCATACTACAAAAGGTCAGGAGGCCTTGTTACTCTCAATGATAATTAAGACAAACTATTGGCAGAAAACGGCTGCCAGAAACACAGGAAACTCAAACAAAACTACCAGGCCTAGACAAAAGGCCTCTATCATGATTAAGCTACCTGAGCAGAATGCAGAAACCTCACTTTAAAAGCATAGAAAGAACACTCAGAGAAAATACAAGTCTCTGATTGAAAAAGCAGTTTACAATTTAGTAGTTAAATAAAAATGCAGTTATAAAAAATGCACACTATTACAGTTACTATCTGTAGCCACTAAATGAAAGTTTTAAACAGATCATGCACACTATTACAGTTCCTATTTGTAGAAGACAGAAACCTCAAAAAAATCAAAAATGCACCGAAAAGCTCAGATAGAGCACTCACAAACAGAAAATACAACTCTCAGTTTGAAAAAGTAGTTTACAGTTAAGTAATTCAGTAAACATGCAATTAAAGAAATGAAACAGTATCTAGCAATGAGAAATATAAGTAAAACAGTACAAAACAGTATATAAATGCAGTGAAACAATAAAAAAAGCTTTATAACAGTGCAAAATGTAGTATATCAACTGTATAGCATAATTATAAGCATTTCAAACGTGCAGTTCATTGAAATGTGTAAAAAATATCTTATCCTGCTCTTGGAATCTTAAGGAATTTCTGCTTAGTTTCAGTAATGAAATACAATCCACAGCCTGATAAATACAAGCACGACCTTTTCAAGACACAGGGTTTATATACCAGTAAGGATGGAAGAGTTAAAGGATCAAATTACTACTCAGCCCCTGCTATTACCTAATCACTTGTTCCACAGAAGGTCAGGAGGCCTTGTTATTCTCAATAATAATGAAGACAGACTATCAGCAGAAAATGGCTGCCAGAAACAAAGAAAACTCAAACGAAACTACCAGGCCTAGACAACAGGCCTCTATCAAGATTATGCCACATGAGCAGAACACAGAAATCTCACTTTAAAAGCATAGAAAGAACACTCAGAAAAAATACAAATCTCAGCATGAAAAAGCAGTTTACAATTTAGTAATTAAATAAAAATGCAGTTATAGTAATGCACACTATTACATTTCATATATGTAGCCACTAAATGAAAGTTTTAAACAGATCAAGAGCAAGCAGACTCCAGAGAATGCTTTTAACTATAAACAGACAATTATATTAATGCACACTATTACCATTCCTAGCTGTAGAAGACAGAAACCTCAAAACATCAAAAATGCACAGAAAAGCTTGGATAGAGCACCAACAAACAGAAAATACAACTCTCGGTATAAAAAAGTAGTTTACAGTTAAGTAATTCAGTAAACATGCAATTAGAGTAATGAAACAGTATCTAGCAATGAAAAATACAGTTAAAACAGTATACAACAGTACATACACGCAGTGAAAAAATAATAAAAGCTGTATAACACCGCAAAATGTGGTAGATCAACTGTATAGCACAATTATAAGTGTTACAGAAGTGCAGTTCAGTGAAATAAGTATAAGAAATAACTTATCCTGCTCTAGGAATCTTAAGGAATTTCCGCTTAGTCTCAGTAATGAAATACAATCCACAGCCTGATAAATACAAGCACAACCTTTTCAAGACACAGGGTTTATAAACCAATAAGGATGGAATAGTTAGAAGATCAAATTACTACTCAGCCCCTGCTATTAACTAGTCACTTATACTACAGAAGGTCAGGAGGCTTTGTAGCTCTCAATAATAATGAAGATAGATTATCAGCAGAAAATGGCTGCCAGAAACACAGGAAACTCGAACAAAACTAGCAGGCCTAGACAACAATCCTCTATCAAGATTATGCCTCCTGAGCAGAACGCAGGAACCTCACTTTAAAAGCATAGAAAGAACACTCAGAAAAAATACAAGTCTCAGTATGAAAAATGAGTTTCCAATTTAGTAATTAAATAAAAATGCAGTTATAGTAATACACACTATTGCAGTTCCTAGCTGTAGACACTAAATGGAAGTTTTAAACAGATCAAGGAGCAAGAAGACTTTTAATTGTAAACAGATAATTATAGTAGTGCACACTACTACAGTTCCTAGCTGTAGAACACAGACACCTCAAAAAATCAGAAATGCACAAAAAACTTGGATAGAGCACTCACAAACAGAAAATACAACTCTCAGTATGAAAAAAGCAGTTTACATTTAAGTAATTAGAGAAATGAAACAGTATATAGCAATGAAAAATACAAATAAAACAGTATAAAACAGTACATAAATGCAGTCAAGCAATAAAAAAATATTTATAACAGTGCAAAATGTAGTAGATCAACTGTATAGCAACAATTATAAGCATTTCAAAAGTGCAGTTCAGTGAAATAAGTGTAAGAAATAACTTATCCTGCTCTTGGAATCTTAAAGCATTTCCACTTAGTTTCAGTAATGAAATACAATCCACAGCCTGATAAATATATGCACAACATTTTCAAGACAAAAGGTTTATATATCAGTTAGGATGGAAGAGTTAGAAGATCAAATTACTACTCAGCCCCTGCTATTACCCAATCACTCATACTACAGAAGGTCAGGAGGCCTTGTTATTCTCAATGATAATGAAGACAAACTATTGGCAGAAAATGGCTGCCAGAAACACAGGAAATTCAAACAAAACTACCAGGCCTAGACAACAGGCCTCTATCATGATTATGCCACCGGAGCAGAATACAGAAACCTTAATTTAAAAGCATAGAAAGAACACTCAGAGAACATACAAGTCTCAGAATGAAAAAGCAGTTTACAATTTAGTAGTTAAATAAAAATGCAGTTATAGTAATGCACACTATTACAGTTCTTACCTGTAACCACTAAATGAAAGTTTTAAGCAGATCAAGGAGCAAGCAGACTCTAGAGAATGCTTTTAACTATAAACAGGCAATTATGGTAATGCACACTATTACAGTTCCTATTTGTAGAAGACAGAAATCTCACAAAAATCAAAAATGCACAGAAAAGCTCAGATAGAGCACTCACAAACAGAAAATACAACTCTCAGTTTTAAAAAGTAGTTTACAGTTAAGTAATTCAGTAAACATGCAATTAGAGTAATGAAACAGCATCTAGCAATGAGAACTATAAGTAAAACAGTACAAAACAGTACATGAATGCAGTGAAACAATAAAAAAAAGCTTTATAACAGTGCAAAATGTAGTAGATCAACTGTATAGCATAATTATAAGCATTTCAAACGTAGAGTTCATTGAAATAAGTGTAAAAAATATCTTATCCTGCTCTTGGAATCTTAAGGAATTTCTGCTTAGTTTCAGTAATGAAATACAATCCACAGCCTGATAAATACAAGCACAACCTTTTCAAGACACAGGGTTTATATACCAGTAAGGATGGAAGAGTTAAAGGATCAAATTACTACTCAGCCCCTGCTATTACCTAATCACTTGTTCCACAGAAGGTCAGGAGGCCTTGTTATTCTCAATAATAATGAAGACAGACTATCAGCAGAAAATGGCTGCCAGAAACAAAGAAAACTCAAACGAAACTACCAGGCCTAGACAACAGGCCTCTATCAAGATTATGCCACACGAGCAGAACACAGAAATCTCACTTTAAAAGCATAGAAAGAACACTCAGAAAAAATACAAATCTCAGCATGAAAAAGCAGTTTACAATTTAGTAATTAAATAAAAATGCAGTTATAGTAATGCACACTATTACATTTCATATATGTAGCCACTAAATGAAAGTTTTAAACAGATCAAGAGCAAGCAGACTCTAGAGAATGCTTTTAACTATAAACAGACAATTATATTAATGCACACTATTACCGTTCCTAGCTGTAGAAGACAGAAACCTCAAAACATCAAAAATGCACAGAAAAGCTTGGATAGAGCACAAACAAACAGAAAATACAACTCTCGGTATAAAAAAGTAGTTTACAGTTAAGTAATTCAGTAAACATGCAATTATAGTAATGAAACAGTATCTAGCAATGAAAAATACAGTTAAAACAGTATACAACAGTACATACACGCAGTGAAAAAATAAAAAAAGCTTTATAACACCGCAAAATGTGGTAGATCAACTGTATAGCGCAATTATAAGTGTTACAGAAGTGCAGTTCAGTGAAATAAGTATACGAAATAACTTATCCTGCTCTAGGAATCTTAAGGAATTTCCGCTTAGTCTCAGTAATGAAATACAATCCACAGCCTGATAAATACAAGCACAACCTTTTCAAGACACAGGGTTTATAAATCAATAAGTATGGAATAGTTAGAAGATCAAATTACTACTCAGCCCCTGCTATTAACTAGTCACTTATACTACAGAAGGTCAGGAGGCTTTGTTGCTCTCAATAATAATGAAGATAGATTATCAGCAGAAAATGGCTGCCAGAAACACAGGAAACTCGAACAAAACTAGCAGGCCTAGACAACAATCCTCTATCAAGATTATGCCTCCTGAGCAGAACGCAGGAACCTCACTTTAAAAGCATAGAAAAAACACTCAGAAAAAATACAAGTCTCAGTATGAAAAATGAGTTTCCAATTTAGTAATTAATTAAAAATGCAGTTATAGTAATACACACTATTGCATTTCCTAGCTGTAGACACTAAATGGAAGTTTTAAACTGATCAAGGAGCAAGAAGACTTCTAACTGTAAACAGATAATTATAGTAATGCACACTACTACAGTTCCTAGCTGTAGAACACAGACACCTCAAAAAATCAAAAATGCACAAAAAACTTGGATAGAGCACTCACAAACAGAAAATACAACTCTCAGTATGAAAAAAGCAGTTTACATTTAAGTAATTCAGTAAACATGCAATTAGAGAAATGAAACAGTATATAGCAATGAAAAATACAATTAAAACAGTATAAAACAGTACACAAATGCAGTCAAGCAATAAAAAAATATTTATAACAGTGCAAAATGTAGTAGATCAACTGTATAGCAACAATTATAAGCATTTCAGAAGTGCAGTTCAGTGAAATAAGTGTAAGAAATAACTTATCCTGCTCTTGGAATCTTAAAGCATTTCCACTTAGTTTCAGTAATGAAATACAATCCACAGCCTGATAAATATATGCACAACATTTTCAAGACAAAGGGTTTATATATCAGTAAGGATGGAAGAGTTAGAAGATCAAATTACTACTCAGCCCCTGCTATTACCCAATCACTCATACTACAGAAGGTCAGGAGGCCTTGTTATTCTCAATGATAATGAAGACAAACTATTGGCAGAAAATGGCTGCCAGAAACACAGGAAATTCAAACAAAACTACCAGGCCTAGACAACAGGCCTCTATCATGATTATGCCACCTGAGCAGAATACAGAAACCTCACTTTAAAAGCATAGAAAGAACACTCAGATAACATACAAGTCTCAGAATGAAAAAGCAGTTTACAATTTAGTAGTTAAATAAAAATGCAGTTATAGTAATGCACACTATTACAGTTCCTACCTGTAGCCACTAAATGAAAGTTTTAAACAGATCAAGGAGCAAGCAGACTCTAGAGAATGCTTTTAACTATAAACAGGCAATTATGGTAATGCACACTATTACAGTTCCTATTTGTAGAATACAGAAATCTCAAAAAAATCAAAAATGCACAGAAAAGCTCAGATAGAGCACTCACAAACAGAAAATACAACTCTCAGTTTTAAAAAGTAGTTTACAGTTAAGTAATTCAGTAAACATGCAATTAGAGTAATGAAACAGCATCTAGCAATGAAAAATACAGTTAAAACAGTATACAACAGTAAATAAATGCAGTGAAACAATAAAAAAGCTTTATAACAGTGCAAAATCTGGAAGATCAACTGTATAGCACAATTATAAGCATTTCAGAAGTGGAGTTCAGTGAAATAAGTGTAAGAAATAACTTATCCTGCTCGAGGAATCTTAAGGAATTTCTGCTCAGTTTCACTAAAACAATGCAATCCACAGCCTGATAAATATAAGCACAACCTTTTCAAGAAACAGTGCTTATATACCAGTAAAGATGGAAGAGTTAGAAAATCAAATCCCTACTCAGCCACTGCTATTACTCAATCACTTGTAGTGCAGATGGTCAGGAGGCCTTGTTACTCTCAATAATAATGAAGACAGACTCTCAGCAGAAAATGGCTGCCAGAAACACAGGAAACACAAACAAAACTACCAGGCCTAGACAACAGGCCTCTATCAAGATTATGCCACCTGAGCAGAACACATAAATTTCACTCTAAAAGCATAGAAAGAGCAGTCTGAGAAAATATGAGTCTCAATATGAAAAAGCAGTTTACAATTTAATAATTAAATAAAAATGCAATTATAGTAATGCACACTATTACAATTCCTAGCTGTAGCCACTAAATGAAAGTTTTAAACAGATCAGGGAGCAAGCAGCCTCTAGAGAATGCTTTTAACTGTAAACAGAAATGTATAGTAATGTACACTATTACAGTTCCTAGCTGTAGAACACAGAAACCTCAAAAAATCAAAAATGCACAGAAAAGCTCGGATAGAGCACTCACAAACAAGAAATACAACTCTCAGTATGAAAAAGCAGTTTGCTGTTAAGTAATTCAGTAATTATGCAATTAGATTAATGAAACAGTATCTAGCAATGGAAAATACAGTTAAAACAGTATAGAACAGTACATAAATGCAGTGAAAAAAATTTAAAAAAGCTTTTTAACAGTGCAAAATGTAGTAGATCAACTGTATAGCACAATTATATGTGTTTTAGAAGTGCAGTTCAGTGAAATAAGTGCAAAAAATAACTTATCCTACTCTTGGAATCTAATGGAATTTCTGCTTAGTTTCAGTAATGAAATAAAATCCACAGCTTGATAAATATAAGCACAACCTTTTCAAGACACAGTGTTTATATACCAGTAAGGATGGAAGAGTTAGAAGATGAAATTACTACTCAGCTACTGCTATTACCCAATCACTTGTACCACAGTAGGTCAGGAGGCCTTGTTACTCTCAATAGTAATAAAGACAGACTATCGGCAGAAAATGGCTGCCAGAAACACAGGAAACTCAAGCAAAACTGCCAGGCCTAGACAACAAGCCTCGATCAAGATTATGCCACCTGAGCAGAACACAGAAACCTTACTTTAAAAGCATAGAAAGAACACTCAGAGAAAATATAAATCTCTGTATGAAAAAGCATATTACAATTTAGTAATTAAAGAAAAATGCAATTATAGCAATGCACACTATTACAGTTCCTAGCTGTAGACACTAAATGAAAGTTTTAAACAGATCAAGGAGCAAGCAGACTCTAGAGAATTATTTTAACTGTAAACAAACAATTATAGTAATGCACACTATTAGAATTCCTAGCTGTAGAACACAGAAACCTCAAAAAATCAAAAATGCACAGAAAAGCTCGGATAGAGCACTCACAAAAAGAAAATACAACTCTCAGTATGAAAAAGCAGTTTACAGTTAAGTAATTCAATAAACATGCAATTAGAGTAATGCAACTGTATATAGCAATGAATAATACTGTTAAAACAGAATAACACAGTACATAAATGCAGAGAACCAGCATAAAAGCTTTATAACTATGCAAAATGTAATAGATCAACTGTATAGCACAATTATAAGCATTTCACAAGTGCTGTTCAGTGAAATAAGTGTAAGAAATAACTTCTTAATGAATTTCCTTT
>NC_056736.1:189216083-189228583 GCF_019279795.1 Protopterus annectens | reverse complement strand
TACAAGCCAAAAATTTACACTTAAATATTCCAAAGAATGCAACCCCTCCCATCAATGAAGCAACCATCTCAAATGGGTGACAGTAAAAATTGCCCTTTCTTCATGTTACCTATTAAATACATAAAAAAGATGTACAAAATACTAAAAAAAGACATGGAATGCCTGGTTTAAAGAGTCAGCTTTAAGTTAATACTTATTTTATTTTAAAAAATTGGTTAATTCCATTAAACTTATATAGCTCTGTATTACCAAATACAACCTTAGAAGTGCTCACCATTTTTTTTTACATCTTTACAATGATGGACATAAATGAAAAGCACAATGAAAATTGTTTGGGGGAATTAATTGAAACCTACACAATTTCTTTTTTTGCATATGCATCACACCACGATGCATAGATGAGTAAAAATAGTTTTAGATTAAGTAAGAACCACTTAGCGGTCGCAAGCACGTGCAACAAGGAAAGTTCTGTGTAATGCAAATTACCTTATAAGCAGGTGAATCTTATGCAAATGATCCAGGTGGACTGATCCAACAAGCAGAAAGGTATCCATGTAGACCCTGTGTCCATGTCCATAGTGTACAAGGCAATTTTCCATGTACAGGAGTTACACAGAAAAAAAAGGATATAAAAGTCCACAAATATGGGCATAATTCCTTTGAAATGGTTAGATCGCATACATTGATGTGTGAAAATTGCATTGTGGATATATGAAAATGCAATGGAATATGTAAAAAATTAATTTCTTTTACTTATTTTAGCATATTTGTGCTGTGCGCCACAGTGAGCAAACATGTCTGATTGAAAAATTAAAAAAAAATAGGAATAAAATGTATTTTGTAATATTTGTCAGAAATGTATTATAGAACATTGCGTTGGGTTCATACAATGGTGCATTGGTGCTGTTGCCTAGGTCATACGGCTATGAACTGTGTAGTTACCAGGCTGTCAGCACAGATATGTATGCAAATGAAGTGAATTTGTTGAATCAGTAAAACGAACAACCATGTCTGCAGATCCTTTTTGTTTAGACTGCAATACCATGTTGATTTTTCCACTGGATGTGGATGCCAGCGGCGGGGTGTGTTATGTTAGTTTTAAGAATTTTTAAATTCCCGGTGAGTTTGTTTGCATGGTGTACCACACAGCTGAGCGTGTTCTAATGAAAAAGACCACCCAGGTCATAGTGATGACGTAGGCAGCAAGAAATTAAAACTGGATATATTCAATTATTGATTTTGACTTTTGTATGAGCCATGCTGCGTGGCGCAGCCTAGACTGCTGTGTTACGCAATAAAGTACATAAATACATACATACATCCATACAAATATTTCAAGCATAGGCATTAAAAGCCCTTCTAACTTGCCAATATACCAAAATACTTCTTCCCATAATAAGTGAATGGCTGTTCTTCAAAATATCTAAATTATTACTTGCTTTAATATAATTTGGTAGCCTGCTCCATGCATCAGCTACTCTGTCAGAGAACCAAGTAGTACACTTCTCATTCCTACAGAATTGTCTACATAGGTTGTCTGATGATTCTCTAGTACTTTTTGATAACCCCAAACATTCCCAGAGGTAGTTGTCTCTAAATGACCTATATACCTGAATAAGATCTCCTCTTAGATATCTGTAAGAAACACTGTATAAGGTCAGATAATTTATTATTTCATAATAACATAAATGTTCAGATCCATGGGTGGCCTTGGTATATTTCTGATGTACTATTTCCAGTTTACTCATACTTGCTTTCTTATAGGGTTTCCATATTTTTATTCCATACTCAAGTTTGGGTCTAATGTAACTAACAAGCAATGACTTCATCATTTTTGATTTCCTAAACATTATAAATCTTTTTGTAAAACCTATGATTCAATAACTATCATTAACCAATTGGTTGATATGATTAGAAAAAGTCATAGCTGAATCTACTGAAGCAACAAAATGATAAGCAACAAAACTCATAGCTGAATCTACTCATATACCCAGGTCCTTAAATGAGTCTACACTTTCAACCACTGTGTGCTGTATTAAATATTCACCTTTCAATTTATGTCTCTCAAATCTCATATGCTTAGTTTGTGATGTATTTATCAACATATTATTCTCCTGTGCCCAAATGGTCAATTTAGTCAAGTTATTTTGCAGACATGCCTTATCTGGGATTATCTGAATTCAAAGAGAACTTAAATCAACTTCTATGACAAAAACTCAAACCATCAATATACAACTAAATAATAAATTAAGTACAGTAAAGTTATTCTGACCATACAGGTTCTGCAAGCTAGACAAAAGTTATAATTCCTTTACGTCACTATCGCTTCCAGTCGCACTTCTTTTTAACAGTAAAGATCAATAAATCACAAACCAAAGTAGGATTGTTTAGACATACTCAGGATTTTCTTCTCTGCAGTCTGTGTGAATTTATAGCTGGCTAAGCCCTTGGGGTGGCTAGAGCTTGCCTTTCTAATGCCCGACAGTGAAATTAAAGGTAAAACAACAAAATGTGAATCAAAGTAAGTCTTGTTAACAAGTGATCCCTTCATACATATAAACAGTTAAAAAACAGTGATAACAAATACAATATAAATTCAAATAAAACTCTTTTTACCAGTCAATTCCACAGTAAATCACAAATCAAGGTAAGATTGTTTATATATGCTCAGTAAATGATGTTCATTACAATCTAGGCAGGTGAAATGCATAATAATTAGCCAATCACACATGCTGGACCTACAGCAGACCTGTATAAAGTATGCATACACCCTACATTCTGATTTTCCCTCAGTTCTCTGGACCACTGAAGTACAGACTTGGGAGTTCTAACTGAGGTAATGCTAAGGGCTGTTGCAGGTCTGTTACATCTCTATGTGCGAGATGCTGAAGTCAATGCTTCTGGTCATGGTGACAACAGGCCTAGGCCAAGAAGGAGATGAGTGTTCAGGCCCATGGTAACCATCCAGGAGCTACATAAGCTGGAGATTGTAGAGCACTACAAAGGTAACAGGGACATATTGCAAGAACTCACTGATCTCTGCCACCCTCAACGCAGAGTCACAGTCAACAGAGGGGAACCCATCCCAGTGGAAAGAAAGGTATGTATAGTCCTTAGGATACCAGCTACAGATACATTTCAAAGACCAACTGGGGACACGATGGGAGTGTCACAGGCATCTACAAGACCAGCAATATAAAACAATTCTGCCATGTAGCACACTACCCTGAGGTGCTGGGTGCCAAAGATTACATCCATGTATGCATCAAGGTTCCACCTGGTGAGCAGAGTAGAATCTATGTTAACCACAAGGGCACCACTCCATCAATGTCCAGGTCATGTGCAGTACCCAGGGGATGATCCTGAATGTGTGTGTTGGAAACTCTAGCAGTTATCATGACTCCCATGTCTGGCACACCTCACAGCTGTACCAGATGTTTGCTGTGGGGACACCCCACATAACACCCCACATGGCCATTTACTAGGTGATGCTGGCTATGCCCTGGAACTGTGGATGATAACACCCATCAGAAATGCACCCACACCCACAGAAGAATGCCATAGTGAAGCACACGCACAAACTAGGAACATCATAGAGCATGTATCTGGGCTTTTGAAGTCACGTTTTCAGTGCCTAGATATATCTGGTAGAGCCCTGCAGTATTCTTCAGCCACATCTGCACATATATTCACAGCATATGCTATGCTACACAATCTGATCCTGTGGAATAAGCTGCAGCAGGATCAGCAAAGGGACGGGATACACAGCCCCCCACCAGTACCTACATCACCATAGCTACAGTCACAGGAGGACTCAAAGGTGGAACCCCATGCTGATGTCTCTGTAGACAGACATAGGCATACTCAGTATGCCCTGGCTTTAGCTAAGAGGCAACACATAGCAACATTAACTGACAACCTAGGGCCCTAGGACTGACACTTTCTCCCAGTCAATTACAGAAATTAAAAATGATGGCAGGGAACTCATACATCCTGTACCTACTCATGTATTGGCTGTGTACTGTTTGCATCAGACAGCGTCTGCCCTCAACTATGGTTGTGTCAGCTGCTGGATTTGCAAGGTAAGTCTATAAACTACACAGTACTCGTAAGGATTATTATGATATGGCATTGTATGTATGGATCTGGTACATTATGCAAGTAAATATAGTGGGCTACTTGAAATAAAATTGCATCCACATGGGACTACAGACAGCCATTCCACAACCTTGTTTCCATGAGTATTCACTAGGCCTCATGCATGGAATAGTCATGCAGTCCTACTTCAACAGATTACTGGCACACCTGTTAAGGGAGATGTTAGACAGTGGGGTAACATGATAATCAGACTACTGTGTATCCCAGCAGAACATGTCGTAGTGTTCTACCTCCCCCAACACAGCAGTGTTCCATTGTAATTGCTGTAACACAAATTCATCAGTGTTATATCATTTTTCTAGGCAGTCTCAGGACAGTAACATAGGAAGTGATTAAACTTTCTATATCTTACTTAGTGCAGGAATAATATACGTATGTATGCAGTTGATTTTGTGATGAATTATCACTGTTTGTCAAGCAAGTTGAGTGGATTAAAGGACTAGGACAATTAGCTTGTGTGGGGTGTTGTTTAAGATTGTAATCTAGATGTGACTACTTATTTTGGATGTCAGGTAGTGTTACTTTTAGTTTTACAGACTGTCAGACTGTGTGTGGTGCAATATTATTAACCTTTGTAACATATTAATTACATCACACAACTGAAGAAAGTCGTAGCCAAGTTCAGTGATGTGCAGTATTGCTGAAACAGGGACAGATGTCATTTTGTGTAATACACAAATCCTGGACTGGAGTACAGGTAGATGTAGGCTAGAATCAGTTTTTAGCTAACAAAAATACCACTGGTCATGCTCATACACATAGTTAAGCAGACTGCTCATGTGTTCCCCACTCAAAATGACTTGTCATATATAGATAAGTCTACAGATACATACTTATATGTATACATAGCTGTCTGTCAGTATCTCACTCTGCTTATGTGTGTGTGTATGTGTGTGTGTGTGTGTGTGTGTGTGTGTGTGTGTGTGTGTGTGTGTGTGTGTGTGTGTGTGTGTGTATATATATATATATATATATATATTATATATATGTATATATACATATAAATCTACTTTATTACTTAATACATGTACTATTCCACCTACAGATATGCTGCATTTCCAAAACAGCAGGGTCAGACATTGCCCTGTATGCAAGGCAGAGATCACTTCTGAGAAGTCTATATGTTGTTTGAGGATGATGTTTCCTCTAAGGAATGTTTTCCCATGAGGCACCACTTATAAGATGCACTATAATGTTTTTCAACTTTGTCATTTAACTGATCCAGGGTATCAGCAATGCAGTTGAGGCAGTCACAGATGTCAGACTGTGCTGCATCCATAACACTGAGAATTCATCTGGAGTTCCTTTCAGAACATGCCTGTGCCTCCATATTGGCCCTAAACATACACTGAGTGACACGTGAACAGACACCTCCAACAGGAGGTGGAAGGACAGCAGTCTTCCTATGGGCGCACTATCAATCTGCCTGTGTGGAACCTTGACATCTCTTTGGCTATGGCCAGTATCAAAACTCATTGCAGCCATAGTAGCCACACTTTCCTGTTGAGTGTCCCCACCCTCTGACTGTCCAATATCTGTGACCTCAAGGAACTAGTATGCGTAGGCATGCTCACTGTGTACGGTGATAATGAGGGCAGAAGAGGGATGTCAACCTCTGTAACAGATTCAGCCCCTGCAACCCCTTCCGGTGCCTCACTTTGGCCACCATCATCATTAGAGTCTGAAGAGACACTGGCAGGTTGTGAAGGGGACAGAGACCAATGCCCCAGTCACCTGTGATAAAAAGTGAAACGCGGTACATTAATACATGCACTACTATGCTCTGCAGTACTATATTGCAATATATGCTAAGCTGTATACAATGCTGTCAGTATTACAGACCTGTTTAACCCCCAACCTCATATACCAGAACCTGAGGACATTATTTTATAAAAAACTTCTGTAGTAACTTGTAAAGAAAAAGCTCCTTAATCAAGAATCTCATGACCAACAATGATGTACACTGTTGACATTTGTCAAAACTCTGCACAGTTGACACATATGGCAATCTATAATTTCCTGCAAATACTGCAATTCTATCAGTGTGGTTACAATTACAAAGCATAGGTATGACTCTAAACTGTGTTCCATTGAAAACAATCTGTGCAGTTGGCAATCACACAGACAGTAAATCAATCTAGCCGGTCGGCCTGGAATGACAGTTTAGTGAATACAATGCACTAAATCTAGATCTGTAACACAACAATGTTACGCTTACCAAGGGCAGTAGCATGGCCACATCTGATTCCTGATGGTCCTGTGAAAATTTGAATGAGAAGAAATGTAAACAGCAACCCGTGTTGCACTATAATAGGCTAATATGTCCAAATATCTCACATTTACCATACATACTATGTTAATTGGTATGTTGGTCACAATCTGAGCATGAGAGTCAAACTGCATCTAACCCCCCCCATAAAAATACCTGACACCCACATAAAACTATGTAGATGCTGACACACTGAATGCTACAGTATTACAGTGCTGATCCAACTAAGCATACCTGGACACTCCTTTTGCATGGAAAATTGTGGGACCCACATCCACAATGTACCATGTGATGGATGCCTGGGAGCTGTCCTGTGTTTCTAGGTTCACCATGAATTCCTCAGTGGCTGACAGTGGTTGTTCCTCTGCAGGTCCTCCACTGGTGACACCACGATCCCTGACCACATTTGCTACTCTTCTGCTTAAGGCATTGATCATATTAGTGGCACTGTGTTGCACCTGCTCACATGTCCTGCTCTGGTGACCAATAGCACTGACATTGCAAAACAGGTCATCCCACAATGCTGCCCGCTGTTCACTTTTTGTCCTCTCCAAGAGAGCAGGAGTTGGTGGTGCTGATGCAAGATGCCCAGGATAGTGTCATTCTCTGTCTCTGTTAAAGGGCCCCAGCATCCGGGATACATATTTTCTAAAAGACAACAAAATGGGAACACATATCAGGAATACATATGTAGGAGTATAGTATGGAGAGATACAGCAATAACAGATGTTTACCAGTAGTCACTGCTTGGTTGCACATCACATATTCAACAGCATGCAAGCATAGTAAGGGTGTGGATGTGAGTAGGATAGTAGCAGTAGGCATCTATTCCTGCTTGTGCCATAACATATACTGTTGTATGATCACACATCCGACACAGCAGTCCATGAAGTTGTAACTCTAGGTGTAAACCCCCCTTATAATAGCAGTGCCAAACAAATAGCAGTGTAGTATTACCACCGGTATTAATAGTAAATTTCCAGGACAGTGGTATACCTAATTAACAAAGAGCATTGTACCTGTACTGTACTGTAGTTCCTCTGTAGGTGTAATACATGTGCAGATCAATGGCATGTCATCAGTACAGTTCCAAGAAAGGCTTATTGCTGTAATCCCCACCCCCCCAACTAAATTAAAACATTTGCATCATGTTGGAAACAAAATGGTTACATACCTGATGGAGTACAATACTCTTCTGATGAAGAGTACAGATATATAAATGTGCAAATGAGTTCACCTTGCAAAGTAGCTCTCATACACAATGTTTCCCCTAGCTAGCTGTTTGCCTTTTAAAAATGGTTCTGTATTAGCAAGTGATTGCCTCTGAACCTATCTGTGCTTCTGAAGTGCTAACTGTAGCCAACACAGCTGATTTGCAGCATAATTAGCCAATCCCATGCAACCACTAAACGAGATATAAGGCCTCAGTGTAGATTACAACTCCTTTCTCATAGCTTGGGTGGGAAAATAGTAGGGGACAGATACTACATCATGGCAGAGAAAATGTCAGTAGTAGCTACTATTTACATACAAATGTGTGTGCTACAGGCTGAAGCTGAAGATGATAATGCAGGCAGTAGGCATATGCAGAAAGAGTGAATGATCTGCTGGACAGCAAGCTTTAAGAGTAGGTGTGGGACCTGTGGCATCCTTGTTGTTTAGGCGGAGCCAGATTGTGAGTACCCACCCCGCTGGAAAGTAAGGTATGTATGTCAGGTAAGTCTGTCAGACAATGGTAACAGTAACACAATGCAAGGCAAAATGCTTGGCGTGTTCTAGAAAAGAAGTAGGTGTACATTAACCATAATGTCACCCAGTTGGTCAGCTGTCAAGTCATGTGTTATGGCATGGTAGTCCCCTGTTGAGTGTGTGTGCTGGCAACCCTTGCATCTAGCTCAACCTGCATATGTGTATGTTACTTGTGCAGATGTGGTTGTCTGTGATAACACCAGCAAAACATTGTGGGCTGCAGTGTGATATTACTGGGCCACAATTTCAGTACATACTTTAACAGCCTGTGGAAATTCAGGCTACTACATTACCTGACATTCTCTGCACTTTATAGGGTTGTACTAGAAGTAGGTGAGAGTGGTCCTTTCTGTAGGCTTTTGCCCTCTGTTATATAGATGCAGACATTCCAACCGTACTGCTTTGGGTTGGATAAATAGGAGATGAGACAGTCATACATATCACACTTTATAATACTGATGGACCGATGAATCCAGGACTATGTGTATCTAAAAGTAATGTTTCTAGTGCATTTTACAGACTAAGCTACAGAGTCACTGCTATAGGAGGAGAATTTTTACATGCTGTAGTTATCATTCCACCGTTATCTGCTGTTCAATACCACAATTACATCTATTATTATGTGCATGGCTTTAAAGTGCTGTATTTGTATACCAGAGTTCCAGTAAAAATCCTATTTTCCATTAATGTTTTATCAAGTGTTTTCTTATATGTCATACACATAATTGTAGGGTTGTCTGCTATCAGATACCTCACTTATGTCTAAGCTTATGTGTGTTTCTTTATAGTGATGTATTTGTGTACTAGAGTTCCAATTACAGTACTATTTTTCTATTAATCTCTTAGCTGAGTTGCGCAGTGCGGTGCGATGTGCAGCAGTGTTTAAATGCGCTTAATGAGGGGGAACTTCAGCATTTGTATGTTTTGCTTAAAAGAGCCATGTTCATTAACAGCTGTGTGGCTTGCTGGGATGATCCACTGTTCTGCAGGTGTGATGGTTGTGGGTTTGAAATAGGGTGCAGGTGTACAGTTTTTGAATGTGATTATATTGTTCCAAAACCATATATCAATATAGCACTTTTTAGCATAGCTAAGCAATGTGGCACACCGTGTTGGAGAAAAAAATCTTTAAAGAAAAGAAAAATGGGGAGATAGGACACTGGTGAAAAGGGTGCAAGCAGGGGCAAAAACATAGTGAAAGGCAGGTATGAATGTGCAAGGAATGTGCAGGATGGGTGTTGGAAAGAACCATAGCTATCAATTTCTTCAACAGCAACAACTGCACTTTCACAGATTTAGTAGATGAATTTGGACTCTCACCCCCAGAGAGGGGTGGTGACTACATAACTGCTTTGTCAAGCCAATTGGACCAAATCAAGTGTTTCCAGTGGACACGTGTGAAATAGAGAACTATGTATGGGACGGTATATATATTTTGTTTGGGGACAGGTGTCCATTTTTCTTTTTTAAGTGAGAATGGGATGTTGAGGAAGGGACATAGGTACATGTGGGGGAGGTAAGTTGGGAAGGTGAGAAAACTTTTTCAGACAAACAAGACAGCAAACAGGGTTGGTGTGTAACACAAGAGGGGGGTGAACACCTCAGAGAGGTAGGGTATTGTGGAAATCCACTACAATAAGCATCCACGTGGTAACAGTGCAATTCAAGTCCTCACCTATGGGACTGTCAGCCCTGCTCCTTCACTGCCACTGTGGAGGCAGTGGTGGAAGAAAGTATCCAGGGTGAGGCTACCCCCCCAGGATGGCAAGCATGCTCTCCATCTGGTTCAGGCATTCACTGGCAGTTTGGTGGAGCAGCCTACATACCATACCTGGCAGTTCTTGATGGGTGACAAAACCACCCCCTCCACCTTTGCTACCGGGGGGGGGGGCCAGCCCCAGCCTATGGGGTGAAACTACCCAGTGCCACAGGTTGTGCAAGGCCAGCAGAGGGGGCACCACCGGGCTGTGGCCCAGATGTGTTGGGACCTGTTGCATGGCCAGAGGAGCCAAAGTAAGTGGATCGTCTGAAACTGGCCTACCTTGTCACGCTGTAGTAAATTAAATATAAACATAAGGTAAGATAAGTAATAACCAAACAAATGTTAGTATTAATGTAGTGGAAGATAACGTTGATTAATCAAAATACATATTAAGGTATATTATGAGGAACACAACAATAAATAACATAACGGTAAGTATGTTAACAGCAAACCAGTATGAAATAACCCATAAGGCCAACATAACAGCTAGTTTAAAATAATATATTAAAATCAAATCATAATACTAAATAACATTATTAAATTAAAGAAGATAAGGGGTGGGGAGAGAGAGAAATACATACCTATATTAACCTCTCAGGTGATATTACTACACAGACTAATAATACATACTTCAAAAGGTGTGCAGTGTCAGTTGTGAGTGCAGTGACTCCAATTCTTTTATAGATGATGCTGCACATACATACCTCTCAACCTGTTAGCATGGGGCAGTTTGGACTGAGCACTGACAAGTGCAAGTATACAACTACAGGAAATTGTTTTACATAGTTTGCTCATATATTACTACCAAGGTGCTCTGTAAATGGATTTGCCAATAAATTGCATTCCAAGTAATGTCATTTATCTGCTAATCCAGGAGTAGGCATATGGGGCATTAGTCATTACATTCTGAAAAATCATGGCAGTTGGGAGGTACATGCATGTACACTAAGGAGACTAGATGGCCAGTGATTTCTTAGTTGGCTGCTATGAGATTAGAAGCCACAAACTGTGACTCCATAGAACATGTGGACTTAATTTAACAGTTGACTGCTGTCAGAATAGAAAAGACATGCAGTTCATACAGAAATACTCCACACTCATTGGAAAGGATTATTTATCAAGGCACAATCCTGCTTTGCACTTTATTGATATTTTTCCTTAAAATCAGGTACTTATATACATGTATATTTGGCCAGAACATGAGCTACCTTACCCATATACCTTGTTCCTGGAATGGGAGGAATATACAGCATTATTTGGCTAAAAATGGACATAACACAGGCTTGAACCTTACTGTGGGTACTGTATTGCATTTATCAAACACTGTTTTCCTATAGTCCTTATTCATTTTCTTTTTACAGTTGACTGGTGTCAGATTAAAACACACATGCAGTAAATACAGCCATAGTGCATGCTTATTTGAACAGAGTACTTATCAATGCACAATCCTGCTTTAAACTTTATTAATAATGTGCCTTAAAATCTGGCATTTATATACATGGATATCTGGCTTGGATATCAGCTACCTTACCCATACACCTTGTTCTTCAGGTGGGTGGAATGTACAGCATTATAGGACAAAAAAATACCAGAATACAGGCTCGAACCTTACTGTGGGTAATGCACTATATTTGTCAGACATTTTTTTCTGCAGTCCTTATTCATTTCCTTTGTACAGTTGACTGGTGTTAGATTAGAAAACACATGCAGTGACTAAAAGAGTAGTGAGCAATTCTTTGTTTGAAAACAGTACAAATCACAGTACCATCACACTTTAAAATCTATTGATTACTGTTGCTTCAAGTCTGGCATGTACAGCATGGATACCTGTATCAGACTTCTAATAAATAACACATATAACGTTGTCATTACCTGAGAGCAATCTACAACATATTTCATACAATGAGCACAGCAGAACAGTGACTGTTATTCTGGGTAGACCCCAACATCACCTAAGGTTTGTAAGCTATAGCACACAGTAATGTATGTTTACTTGACTGAACTTGCTTTACCATTTCCAATAGGCAGTGACACATTACTAAACATATTGCATTTCCCAGGTATGTTATACCTGACTGTTACAACTGCAAACTCTGTAAATAATTTATCTTGACAGTAAGTTATGCATTAGGTTATTGCTTTGATGTTTCCCTACTTACTATACTCATGAATTCCTGCATGAGACTGGACATTGCAACTTTCTTCTGCAGTTGTTGTAAGAGAAGCAAACCATTATGCATACCAGTTTTGCACAGATTCAGCTTGAGCATTTCTAAAGTAATGCCAAATATACTTACATATCTCTGGTGTCTGTCCAAAGTTCCCCTCTTTCTATGCTTCAGGTCATCATAGTGGTGACGACACTGCTCACCAGTGTGGGGGATACCAGTAGCACTGGTAAGTCCCCTAGCCAACCATTCTCAGGCCTCAAGCTTACATTCTGAGCCATAGTAATTGCTGTGCAGCAGTCAGGGTTCATAGTTTTTCACCAGGAGTCCAACAACAAACAATCTGGACTCCTGCACACTCCACCTCTGTGCCCAAAAGCATGTTCCCTCTCCA
>NC_056736.1:189041083-189203583 GCF_019279795.1 Protopterus annectens | reverse complement strand
TGATATTCCAGATTTTGATAGTAAACTGAGTCAAATCATAACAGCAGTGATATGTTTGCAGATGCAGTCTAATACTTGCATTCCTTACAAGTCGGTGAAGGACAACTGGGTTTTCAGCAATAAGCCAATTTTCTTTGGCCAACATGTTTCAGTTGCTGAAAAACATACTGGCAAACTGAATTACACAAATTGGAGGAGTAGGTACTAGGATGAAAATTTTGATAAGGTTGAGGAGGTTAAGTTAATGAATGGTAAGATTCATTCCTGAAAATAAATAAATAAATTATATATATATATATATATATATATATATATATATATATATATATATATATATAAATAGAGAGAGAGAGAGATACACATGCACACACACACACACACACACACACACACACACACACACACACACACACACACACGTACACATAGCACTTAACCACTATAGGAATTTAGTGAGTTGCATACACATAGAGATGCAGTGCTAACCACTTTAGCCATGATCTCCACAAATCCCAGTGGAGGGTAATTGTTCACCATAGCACCCTACAGCCCTAGATATTGTCTTACATTGTTGCCTGGCCCTGTGGAAATAATCTCCTGCAAAACCACAGTGACTCTGTTTATATGCAGGAAGGAGCACAGAAGCTAAATATTGCATTTATACATCTGTTACAGAGGTCTGACTTTGTGATATTCTAAGTATAGTGCACAAACTTCCCTTAACCCTGGTTGTTCTAAATATTCAGTAATCAAGATGTGAGGACTTGGGCATGGATGTGCTTTGTGTGCTCAATATCTGCTATATAGAAGCATCCTTTACTTTTAGCAGTTAGCATATAGGAATTAAGGCTCATTGTAATGAGTTAACCAGAGTTCACATTCATTTGTCACCATTGTCTTTCAGGGTATACTAACATTCTTCTCAATAGTCTCATTGTGTTATGCCTTTCTCTCATAAAGTTTTTGAGTATGTGATATATCGCTGAACAATGTAGTCAGTTAATAATTACAGGCATTAGAGTTTCAAACTTCTTACTGATCTGAAAATATTTTCAGATGCAAAACCTTTTCTTCTGTTCCCTTTGCCAGTACATAATAAAGAAGTCTTTGATGTAGGGCCTTTGTTCTACCATTATTTATGGCTTTGTACATAATTCTTAAGCAACTGTGATGGTGATGCTGTGGTAGCGTTGTCGCCTCACAGTAAGACGTTGCCCTGTTCGATTCTCAGCTAAAGTGTCCTCTGTCTGGAGACATGCATGAATGGGTGTACCTTCGTTGAAGGTTGTGCATCAGGGCTGGCAACTCAGTACGTAAAAATCTACTGCCAATCATTAGCAGACCGGACTTCCTCTGTGGCGACCCCTAACCGGGAAAAGCCGAAAGATACAACAACAACATAATTCTTAAGCAAAGAAGTTGAAAGGTATGGCAGTACATGTCTACCCTATATACTTCCTAGCATGGCCTTTCTGCACATGTAAAGACTTTGGTTCACCACCAGTCATGTCGAAAACAGGGGATTTGTTGTTGCCTGTTGATCAGGTGACCTGGGTTCTATGACCTTCCTCTTCTTATAGTCATGATTTAGAGGAGCATTGAACATTGCAGTGCAGGATCCTCAAAAACAAGAGGAGTGCCTTAGCAGAGCAGGGCAGTACATCCCTCTTGCAGCCTCTTTCAGGATATCACAAGTCAGAGTATGTTCTGCAAGAAATGTATCAGATTACTCCATACTCTCATTAAACTATGTGTTCTCCCTGCAAATTTATACTTCCTTTAAGAGCTTTTTTACATTAATTGCACTTTCCACCCATTTGATTAAAAATCACTTATATTGTGTATTTTACAGTCACTTGGCTGCTTTTGTGATATATAGCTCCGCCACTTTGTTATACTGAGTGTTGTCCTTTGTTCTTTCATTAGATAATATCGCCATGTTGCTAACTAACATATTCTCCCTGTGACATTTCATCTTTTCCCCACTTTTACATTTAATTTTAAATTAAATTGCAGTTTCAGTTGATTTTCTAGTCAGGTTGTAAACTTGCTGAGTACCACAGTAGTTATTCTGTAACAGGGAATAATTTGCAGCTGTTTCTGATGAGTGGAAATTATCAGCTGGAAAACTCACTTGTTTTTCCCCTCACTTTATCTCCTCAGTTTAGCAGTACTTGTAGCCATTTTACTGGCATCTTTTCAATAGACATCAAGAATGCTGTGTTAATAAGAGTTTTTCCTGATATTTGCAAACTCAAACTTCTTATACAAATCAAGAAAGTTCTTGTTTTACTTTGACCTTATTGTCGTTTGATGGTTTTATGTGTTGTATAGCTTATTTTATTAAATGTTACACCTTATTATAGTTTGTTTGTCTAAAGTTGTTGATTTTGTGCTTTAATCAGTTGTCTAGTTGTTATTGACTGCACCTCCTTCTAGAAGTACTATCCCTGAAATTTTCATTCTTACAATTTTTTAATATTAGATTGCTGTTTCAGTCTGATATAAAATCACTTATATTACGTATTTTCATCCATCTGCCTCTGTGACAAATACCTATTGCAATTTGTTATACTGAGTGTTATTTTGTTAAATGTCATGCGAATTTTGATAAAGTGCTTTCTATCTGACTTTATACTTTTTCCTTCCTCTACATTTAATTTTACATTAAATTGCAGTTTTAGTTTATTTTCTAGTGAGGGTGTAATCTTGTGGAGGGCGGTGATTGCTATTTTATGTCAGGAAATAATTTGCTGACCTTTTTCAGAAGGGGAAATTATTGGTTGGAGTTTTAGCTGTTCTTTTACTTTTTTTTTTTTTAATTTACCTCCTCGGTTTAACAGCATTTGGCAACTCTTCCCGCAGTATTGTGAAATGCTGAATTTGACAGATGCAGGCATTTTCAGTCTGAAATTCTTTCTTAGGAAAAATAGCCAGCTCCACCTTCTCTTATAAAGCTGTAGTGCAGAGTGAAGCAGTAGTGAATCATCGGCTTCTAAGCCAATCTCATAGCAAATTTAGACCAAATTATTTATAGCATACTTTATGCTAGTACTGGAATCTAACTTTTACCGATGTATGTTATTCTATGCCAACTCTGTACCTCAACTAGAAGCTGAAATGCTATTATCATCTCTTATTCACCTTAATATCCATGAAACTGACTATGTAACTACGACAGACTGGAATATTTATTGCACACTGTTAATTTAGTGCTCAAACCTAAATTAATGTACATCTACTATTTTTCTTTGAACAAGAATTTTAATCCTGGACTTGAAGCACTATTACAGTATTTTATTCGTCCATTTTACACCTTTTACCCTTCATCTGAAATGTAATGTCTGTCAGGTAGTCTGACTGCTGCTGCTAGTCTCAATGCACTTAGTATACTCTGGAAATGTAAGACCTACCTGATGCTCACATGTGCTGATTTTTTACTTAACTTATTACTCCCTATTTGTGACAGATGTAAGCACCAAGCCAAATTTAAAATCTCATAAACACATCTTGTGGCCATCATTCACCTACACCAGAGTCTGTACATAACCAGACTAAATTATTATATGCAGAAGCACTTTCAGCATTCTTGCCTAAGCCACAGCAGACACACAGCTGCAAGGCCCAGCACAAAGGAAACATTGCAATGCTAATTAGTGATAACATAGCTGGGAGTCATCAGGAAACAGCGCATCCTGGATACAGTACACCACATCAATATTCAGAAACTAACAGGAATGAATTCGTGATTGGTGACTTCATAGTTAAGCATACATGAGCTTACATTCATAAGGCTAGGCAAAAGCAAGGTCACAATGAGTTGTGTTTCAGGGGCTAAGATTGCCAATGCTACAATGGCCCTGAGAATCCCTAAACCAGATTAATGTGAGTACAGCAAAGTGTAGGTCATTGAGTAGGTAAGCAGCTTGGCACACAAAACATTGAGTAATATGTGGAGAAACATGCCACTGCTCTCCATGCATGTCACCAGAAGAGTGTTGTCCTTTGTTCTTTCATTAGATAATATCTCCATGTTGCTAACCAACATATTCTCCCTGTGACATTTCATCGTTTCCCCATTTTACATTTAATTTTACATTAAATTGCAGTTTCAGTTGATTTTCTGGTCAGGTTGCAAACTTGCTGAGTACCACAGTGGTTATTCTGTGGCAGGGAATAATTTGCAGCTGTTTCTGAAGAGTGGAAATAATCAGCTGGAAAACTAGTTTGTTTTACCCCCACTTTATCTCCTCAGTTTAGCAGTACTTATAGCCATTTTACTGGCATCTTTCCAAAGACATTAAGAATGCTGTGCTAATAAGAGTTTTTTTTCCTGGTATTTGCAAACTCAAACTTCTTATAAAAGTCAGGGAAGGTCTTGTTTTACTTTGACCTTATTGTCATTTGAGGATTTTACGTGTTGTATAGCTTATTTTAGTAAATGTTACACCATATAATAGTTTGCTTGTCTAAAGTTGTTGACTTTGTGCTTTAATCAGTTTCCTAGTTGTTATTATATTTGACTACACCTCCTTCTTGAAGTGCTATCCATGAAATTTCCATTTTTGCAACGTTTTTAATATTAGATTGCTGTTTCAGTCTGATATAAAATCACTTATATTGCGTATTTTTATCCGTCTGCCTCTGTGACAAATACCTATTGCAGTTTGTTATACTGAGTGTTATTTTGTTAGATATGTCAATTTTGATAAAGTGCTTTCTGTCTGGGTTTATACTTTTTCCTTCCTCTACATTTAATTTTACAGTTTGTTTTCTGGTGAGGGTGTAATCTTGTGGAGGGCGGTGATTGTTATTTTATGTCAGGAAATAATTTGCTGACCGTTTTGAAAAGTCGAAATTATTGGTTGGAGTTTTAGCTTTTCTTTTACTTTTTTTTTTTTTTTTTTAATTTACCTCCTCAGTTTAACAGCATTTGGCAACTCTTCCCGCAGTATTGTGAAATGCTGAATTTGACAAATGCAGGCATTTTCAGTCTGAAATTCTTTCTTAGGAAAAATAGCCAGCTCCACCTTCTCTTTAAAGCTGTAATGCAGAGTGAAGCAATAGTGCATCATCGGCTTCTAAGCCAATCTCATAGCAAATTTAGACCAAATTATTTATAGCATACTTTATGCTAGTACTGGAATCTAACTTTTACCGATGTATGTTATTTTATGCCAACTCTGTACCTCAACTAGAAGCTGAAATGCTATTATCATCTCTTATTCACCTAAATATCCACAAAACTGACTATGTAACTATGACAGACTGGAATATTTATTGCACACTGTTAATTTAGTGCTCAAACCTAAATTAATGTACATCTACTATTTTTCTTTGAACTAAAATTTTAATCCTGGGCTTGAAGCACTATTACAGTATTTTATTCGTCCATTTTACACCTTTTACCCTTCATCTGAAATGTAATGTCTGTCAGGTAGTCTGACTGCTGCTGCTAGCCTCAATGCACTTAGTATACTCTGGAAATGTAAGACCTACCTGATGCTCACATGTGCTGATTTTTTACTTAACTTATTACTCCCTATTTGTGACAGATGTAAGCACCTAGCCAAATTTAAAATCTCACAAACACATCTTGTGGTCATCATTCACCTACACCACAGTCTGTACATAACCAGACTAAATTATTATATGCAGAAGCACTTTCAGCATTCTTGCTTAAGCCACAGCAGACACACAGGTGCAAGGCCCAGCACAAAGGAAACATTGCAATGCTAATTAGTGATAACATAGCTGGGAGTCATCAGGAAACAGCGCATCCTGGATACAGTACTCCACATCAATATTCAGAAACTAACAGGAATGAATTCGTGATTGGTGACTTCATAGTTAAGCATACATGAGCTTACATTCATAAGGCTGGGCAAAAGCAAGGTCACAATGAGTTGTGTTTCAGGGGCTAAGATTGCCAATGCTACAATGGCCCTGAGAATCCCTAAACCAGATTAATGTGAGTACAGCAAAGTGTAGGTCATTGAGTAGGTAAGCGGCTTGGCACAAAAAACACTGGGGAATATTGGGAGAAACATGTCACTGCTCTCCATGCATGTCACCAGTAGAGTAGAATAGGTGGAGCAAAGGAGGCAGCTGCCAAAGGACTAATGTGTTAGGGGGTGGGATTGAAAAGTGCAGAAGTTTCCTTCATTCATTTTTTTTTTTTTTGTTACTAATAAAGTGTCTGCTGAAGGAAACAGATTGGTACAAATCTAGTACCAATCAGCTTGCTACAGTGTAAGCCAAACTCTTTTTTGCTCTTTGCTGAAGAGCTGAGGGGACATGACTAGCTGTTCAAAGTAGGAAGCTGACTGATATGGGTCTATATTACTTCATTGATGAATCAATTCATCCAACTCATCCACTAATTTTATATACATATATATATATATATATATATATATATATATATATATATATATATATATATATATATATATATATATATATATATATATATATATATATATATATATATATATATATATATATATAAACTCTGAGATCACACTACACTGTGGAATGGACACATTTCCAAATACCCACTGTAATGTGAACTCATTTAGAATGGTTTAGCAAATTACATATTTGATAAAATACCATCCAAAATGCCATTCAGTGAACCAACTCTGACGATGTAATAGAGACAGGAATGATACATACCAAGCAACTTGCTACTGTGTAAGCTGAATACTTTTTTGTTTTGTTTTTTTTTTGTTCTTCAGTTGATGAGCTGAGTGAGCACTATATCAGAAATGGGCACTGGGAGCTAGATAAGCTAGTTATGAATCTATATGGCACAAGATAAAGAAAATACTAGTACTGAGTGGAATCCTTACATCACCAGAAATGTTTCTGAGGTATAAAGAAAAAATTATTGGCTTTAACAATTACTGAAATTCCATGTGTCATTCCAGGTGAAGCCAGTAAGTGTCAACATGTAGTGAGTAGCTTGACAACTGTACTTGCTTTGCCAAGGACAGTTTTTACTTCTCATTCCAAGGCTTTTGCATACTGGCAAAAGCTTTTGCTACCCCCATCGTGCCTTGTTTAGGCAGTTTCTAGCTGACGAACCTCACAATGTAACTCCCAAAGCAAATCAACCACTGAACCATATCAAGGTGGCTTTGCTTATTGCTAGATGCCTGAACAATAAATTTTTGGATCTTGAGGCCCTCCTATGTTTGGAACACATCCATGTATGTGAGGAACAAGTGAAGCTTATAGAGATTAAAATCATACTAAATGGGATCCAGTATCAGATAATTATATGACACAAGACCCCTTCTGCATCTCCAGAAAGTCACACAACATTCTCTTCTTGATGAACTCCTTGTGAGTAGGAACAATGTAATTCAGTGTGCTTTTAAATACCAGTGATTAACTCGGAGACCTATGCCACCAATATAGGATATGCACACAAATTCTTAGAATTTATAAACAAGAATTTCTTGGATCAGATAGATAATGAACCCACTGGAGAACAGAATTGACTTGACCTGATCCTAGCACACATAAAATCTAAAAATAGCATCCCCAAGGGATCCCTGTCACTGGTCAAGTCAGACTTAAATCTAGTAACCTTCTGCATGCAAATCTCCAAACTGACACAAACAGGTATCACAAAATTCAATGACTTTAAAATGCACTACTGTATTTCTATGTTGAAGTCTCCAAATATGAGTACACTGGTATTACACATAATGGTGATACTCCAAAGATTTAAAAAAACAAGTTCTACTCAAACCAGAACAAATGTATTAAACTGGCAGTCCCAACTAGATCCAAAAGAATGGTGGTTGTGATGATGTGAAGTAGTGCCAGTTGTACCAGTAAGAATGGGGCAGCGCATGTGTAACATATACCAGCATAGCTATCTGGAGTGTTGTAAAGAATTTTATGTCATTTGCATATCAAACTGATTTATAGAGATGCTTGTGTTAAAAATGTATTTGTAAAGCGTTTTGTGTTAAAATGTATCAACAGTGGGTCCTGCTGGACAGAAAAGAAATATACATTTATATCAGACTGCACTGTTGTTAACTCTGGAAATGTATATATGTTAACAGAGGCTGCTAGAAGGGAAGGGGTTAATCTCAGCTCAGCTTGCCTTAAGAAAAATAGCCAGAAATTAAACAACTTGGTTTAAGCTATAAAGATTTTATCTCACAGGCCTGAATTTATCCAGAGAGTCAATGTCTGAGAAAAGCCTGGGCTCTTATTGTCCTTAGTGGTGAGCAAATTGTTACCCTGAGGTGCCAGAGAATGGATGGTTAGTCTCTCCAGGAAGGATGAAAGTAGTGAAATTGTTTTGCATTCTCCAGATGTCTTAGCAAAACTCT
The DNA here is from genome assembly GCF_019279795.1 of Protopterus annectens. Classification (NCBI taxonomy): domain Eukaryota; kingdom Metazoa; phylum Chordata; order Ceratodontiformes; family Protopteridae; genus Protopterus; species Protopterus annectens. The sequence goes on along the minus strand of NC_056736.1, from coordinate 189,195,226 downwards.
AGGTGTGTTTTGTGACATATCTGTGCTAGATCCTGGTTCAGCTTCTAGGTGACCTGATATGATGTCATTCTATAGCTAGCACTGAAACTGTATTTAAATAGTAGTGAGAGATGGGATAGTGACATTCAACACTCTGTTTCTGGGAACCTGACAACAAAGACAATTAGTCACTTCATCTTACCTTGCTCTAGCAAGTAAGTAGGAAACAGTCATTCTTCACTCAGTTAGGAAAATGTAGTGAGACTAGTTAAAAATGTTTTTCTCCATCTGTCTGAATCTTTCCATCTGTGTTGTTTTTATATTCCCTGTGACTAAAAATCTGGTGTTTATTGTAAATAGATATTCAGTATTTTCATGTTTTTATTTTATTATTTATTATTAAATATATCTATACCTTTCACTGTGGCTAGTCCATTAGAAAATAATTTAACCTTGGAGAGTAATTGCATTTATTTGTTGACACTGTAGCTTCATGCTCCTGAAAGTCTTACTGCTTAAAAACACTACCATTTTTATAAGTATTAATTTTACTAAGAGTAATTGGGTACACTGGTCAGAGCCTTAATGAAGCTGGGGCTGGTGATGTGGCAATTTCATGGAGGGAGTTACCCTTTAATGTGAGCCACAGCTGCTGATAGGCACTGATGTTCCCTTGAACAGAGTGACTTCAAGGACAGAGGTGAGTTGTAATAGCCAGGCTGACAGTGATTCACTACTGTAAGAGGATGCCAGATATCCTGTGGAAGGGAAGCTAGGAAGGGTCACAAGGGTAGAGTTGAAATATGCTCCACTTTCAGACCCTACATTACAAGGCTTGAGGGAGGTAGCTAAGGAGGCGCATTATTCTCCAGGAAAAGGAGAGGCTGTATACTGGAGCAAATAGTTGCTACATAGAGAGTGGACCCCTGAGAGAGGGCTAGAAGGTGAGGTAATACAGCACTTGGCAGTACCCAGAGCCTACCATCTGGCACTTCTAGCCATAACCCATGACATTCCTTTTGCAGGTCATATGGGCATAAAGCATGTGAAAATATCTATTATGTAGAACCTTTATTGGCCTGGGATTGCAAGGTATGTAACAGGGTAATGCAGAACCATTGAGCAGTGCCAAAAAGTAGACAAGGCAGAAGACAAGGTCAACACTTCTTTGATGCCTTTGCCTGTGATTGCGTAGCTATTTCAGAGGGTAGTGATGGATATTGTGGGACTTCTGAATACCTCAAGTTCCACAGAGAAGAAATATATCCTAGTGGCAGTAGCTTATGCTACTAGATAACCTGAGGTGGGTGCTCTGTCCTCCATTGAGGCAGAGAAGGCAGCAAATGCTTTGTTAGAGATTTTCAGCAGGGTAGGTTTCCTAAGAGAAATACTGACTGACGAAGGAGCCAATTTCATGTCAAACCTGCTCGCTTGTCTGTGAGAGTGCTGTGGGGTGAAGCACCTAAAGACCACCCCAAACCACCCCCGACTAATGGTCTTAAGGAGAGGTTAAACTCTACACTAAAACCATGCTAAGGACATTTGCAGTCCAGTTTAAGTGAGAGTAGGGCAAATATTTGCCACATCTGCTGTTTGCATACAAAGAGATACTCCACGAATCCACATGTTTGTCACCCTTTGAGGTGCTGTATGGGCATAGGGTGAGGGTGGACATTGGATTTGATTCGTGATGGGGGGGTGAGTGTGAATCTGACAAGGAGTCTGTTGAGGCTTATATCCTAAACCTCAGGACAAAGCTTAGGGAGCTCATGGGCTTGGCATAGGATAACATGGCTGGAGCCCAGTAGCAGGAAAAGGTTTGGTAAGAAAGGAATGCTCGAGCTTGAGAGTATGCTGTGGGACAGGAAGTTATGGTGCTCATTCCTGTCAGACACAATAAGTTGCAGGCAGCTTGTGAAGGACCCTTCAAAGTGATAAGGAAGGTCAGTGATGCCAACTACATGGTAGGACTGCTAGGCAAGAGACAGGGTCACATATTGTACCATGTTAACATAATGAAGCCTTACCATGATAGGGAGGCCTTGTGCTAAGTATTTGCAGTGGGTTATAGGAGGAGTCTGAGGAGGATCTGCTGACTGATCTTCGCAGTGCAGCTCGGACTGACAGCTCAGTCAAAGGTATAGCAGTGTCCCAGTGGCTATCATCTACCCAGGTTCAAGAAATCTGAGCAGTGTTACAAGAGTTGGGGACATGTTCACTGGTGCAGCACCATGTGAATACAGGACCCCAAAGGCCTAATAAGCAGGCCCCTTAAAGGGAGTCTGAGCAAGTCAGACAGACTCTGAGGGAGGATTCAGGAAATGTTGAAACTGGGAGTAATCCAGGAGTCTATCAGTCCCTGGGACTCCCCAGTGGTGCTGGTACCAAAGAAGGATGGCAGCACCAGGTTCTTTGAGAACTACAGAAAACTAAACAGTCACACAGAGTCAAATGCTTACCACATAGCTAGGACAGATAAAGCCTTGGAACAGCTTGGTGGGGCTACGTATCTGACTACTATTGATCTGACCACAGGCTTCTGGTAGGTGCGCTTGACTCCCAATGCTAGAGAGAGGTCAGCTTTTGTGACTCTGTTTGGAAAATTCGAGTTCACAAAGTTGCTCTTTGGGATGCAAAATGCCTCAGTGACCTTTCAGAGGTTGGTAGAGCATATCCTAGCAGGAGCAGGAAATTATACCCTTGATTACCTGGATGATATTGAAATCTACAGACATTCCTGGCAAGAGAACCTACAGCATGTCCTGGACAGACTGCAAAGGGAGGGTAGACCACTAAGCCCAGTAAGCTTCAGGTGGGTATGGCAGTGTTCTCCTACCTAGGACATAGAGTAGAGAGTAGTAAGATCAAGCCATAACCTGACAAAGAGGAAGCTATTCAGGCATGGCCTGCCCCTGTTACCTAAAAACAGTGGGTTACTATGGAAAGTTTGTTTCCAATTATAGTACAATAGCTGCTCCTCTCACAGACCGCCAGGCAAGGTAGTGTGAACCCCAGCCTGCAAGCAGGCATTCCAAAAGCTTAAAGGGACATTAGGAGGACCCCCTGTGCTAGCTATTCCATATTACTCCAAGACATTTGCTGTGCAGATGGATGCTTCAAACCATGGGGTGAGGGTTGTACTTAGCTAGGTTTCCTCAGAGAGAGAAGAGCATTATGTTGCATATTTCAGCTGCAGATTCCAACCCATTGATGAGTGCTAAGCAGCTGTAGAAAAAAAATGTCTAGCCATAGTATGGCCACTAAAAAGAGTTCAGCCCTATCTGTGTGGAAGGAAATTCACTTTGGTTACAGACCACAATCCCTTAACATGGCTACATTGAACCAGCCAACAAAATGCCAAGTTAGTGACTCTAATGCATTTTACTAACCCAAAACATTAATTTAAAACCAGTTTATCCTCAGAAAGAATGTTTTTAGAATGCTTAATTCAACTTTTAAACCATAAAACACAAATGTGCACTCCTGTTTAAAAGTACAGTAAGTTGCATGATAGTCCATAAAAACACAGATACTGGCTGAAAATATACTTTCCTTACCAGGGAAATAAATTTAAACAAAACAACAAAAGTTCTACTGAACTGCACAAAAGGAGTAAAGGAGTATCAGATGCTGTGTTAGATTAACCCTTTTCATTCTTTTAATAACCACCAAGAACTTCATCAGGATCAAAACACTAAGCACATCATCAAGATTTAAAAATGGTAACTAAAAAAAAAAAAAATGGTTGAAATCAACCACTCACTCCACACAATAACAAATGCAATTAATTAAAGATATAAAGTTAAAACATCTATAAAAGTGTAACATTCCATTTTTAAAAAAACAAGTACCAAACTGAATTACAGCTTCAGTAACAAAATGCCTGCTGGTTTTATAACCTTTGCGCTAGCAAAAAACATTTGATGTTAAGTGACTTATTTAAACCTGGGTTCTTGTCCGATCTCATTTACCATTGAAATTTATGACATTCCAGTAATACACTGAAGTTTCCTGAAAAGTCTCTCATGTCCACTGCATCACGGACAGAAAAATTGAAATTTGTTGAAACTGAGACAATTCAAGGAATGTTTAGCTAAAGAGTTGCTTGTGTCACCCATCTTAATTGCCAGCCTTTTCCACATAATAACTGGGGCAAGAACCACACAGAGCTGGGTATACTACCCCTTGAGAACTGCAACTGTACCTGTTGTTCGACCAAAGCTATACATTACTTTCTATTCCGCCTACTAGTAACACTCTTCCTATCCCTAATGTGACACATTCTATTGCACCAGTTTACACTTCTCATTCACACAATCTTTTAATTTATCATAACTTTTCCTTCAATCTACTTAAAACATCCCTCACTCCACTCAGCTTTCCTATCATTCCCTCTTAAACAACACATAGATGTTATCATACAGACTACTCACTTTCTAAATGAGATTTCAATCGGGTTTTACAAAAATACAGAGTACAAAGGATTAGCCCAAACAAAATTATTACAGCTAGCACATCTATTAGACTCTTTCTGATACACTCCTTATGGGAGAAATAAAGAGGTCTTGTTGAAGTTTCAAGTACATTATTGAGTTAAGTAGGTAGAAAGATGAATACTGAATAAACTACTTGAAACTTCAAAAAGATAGAGTTTGTATTCTGTTTTTTGTTAGTCCTGTCACCCTCTAGGTCACAGGTGGGAATCCAGACTTGATTCAAACCTTCTGGATACCTTCTGGCTACAACAGTTTGAGCATTGCTAAGCTTTGCTAAAAGCATGGTTGTGTAAGTTTTCATTCTTCTTAGCTCTGCTTAGCTGGTTTGAGCAATGCTAAGCAATGCAGTTCTTTTCTGAATGTTGCTCAATGACACGTAAGGGCAGGAAAACATCCTATATTAAGCACAATAGGTGGGAATTCTGCACCATTCCTTGGAGTCTAATCATCTGTTGATATTGCAGACGGTGCTGGTGAAGGTCTGCAATTTCAGGCACAGAGATGAGGTGTTCAGGAGTCAAGAGACTTTGCTGGGTAGGTGGGGGGGTGCCCCCCACATGAGGACTTTTCAATGAATAGCATTTATGTTGTAATGCTATTCAATGCTTTTACCTTTCGATGAATAACCATAGACCCAGTTTGTCCATCACGATTTCATGTTTCCACAAAACAAGTTCTACTTTGGGCATTTGAAAAGATGGCAACCCAAGTGGCCACACAAATATTGCTTTTTTTTATTTTTTATTTTTATTTTTATCTGATAGCTAGTGAGCTAGTGATAAACTCTTTTTAAATATTTTCTTGAAAATATGGAGTCTAACAGATCAACATAAAAACATAATAAAGCCATAAGAACATTTAGTGTCACTGCTTACCATTACTATAGTTTAGTATCACTTTTTTGTCACAAGTGGAAAACATAATAAAAGGTAGTTGATTAGCTCTTCTTTCCTTGAGAAAAGATGAGCTTTGTGAACTAGTCATTCTTGTATTCATTTATTATTGCATACATAAATCGTTTCACTGCTGAATAATGCTTTGATACAACATAGAGACAAAATATAATTAATCATCCCACAAGTACCCTAACTGCTATAAAATGATATAAATTTGACACACACCTGTTAATTGGTACTTGTTTCCATTATATGCATGGTAGACCTCTAACTTACTTGCTTGACTATATGCATTGTCATCTTAGGTAAGGATTTCAAATCCATTACCTGACAAAAATGTCAGGTTAGATATCAACTATAGATAACTATACAAGCACATTAACCTTCCATTTGAAATAAATGGAGGCTGAGTTTGAATAATTACCATGCTATACATAATTTCTGTAGCTCAGAAAATAGCAGTATGGATAATATCTGTATTTTTCAAAACCTTTCTATTTCTACTGGCTTCCTTACACAACCATGAGGATCAGAGAAATTCCCAAAACATCAGTAGCTTACAGGAAAAAAACGCTGAACAGCATAACACTGAATGCCTTTTCATATAGGAAATCATTGTTGGTATGATTTTTTAATTGTTTATTGGGAATGTTTCTAGGGAGCTTTCTGCCTTCTTTGAGTACGACCATGGAGTGATACTGTACAGTCATACTAGACAATACAGAGAATCTGCCAGAGAAAAGCATCAGGAAATTGTAACAATTTTACATCATCCAAAATAGTTTGCAGTGCTATAAAAAGGGCAGGAATAAGTTGTTAGCTGATTTTAAAGCTGAGCTGCTAGTCCATCTGGCAGACATTCTGCTTCCGCCAGTGACTGTATGACAGTGCTGTTTTACAACTGAAAAGCACGCCATGGTCCCACACTTTGTTTTGTAACTAGTAGTACATTAGAGCAGCTGAAACTACATTACTACAAACAATTATGCCTGGATATTTTCAACAGTAAGTAATTAGTTATGGGCTCTAAATATGGATGTCAGTAGTCACCTCTTGATCTTCATTTGTCTCTCTCTGTCTCTGTCTCTGTCTGTCTCTCTCTCTCTCTCTCTCTCTCGTTGCTCTTGAATTGAATTTCATAGTAATCTGGTTGGGATCAGAGACTTTGTCATAGTCCTTTACCTTCTCTATGACCTTTACTACTCTTTCCTTTTCACTTCTCTAATACCAAACTTGCAGAATGGAGGCATTCTTCTGTTAAAAGCAAGGTTCTAATACAAAGCACTCGAGTCCCGAGTATTCAAAAGACTAATGTCTCAAAGCCAGGAACTCAAGTGTCTTATAGTTGAGGTAAGCCTATCAGCCATGGGGAGGGAGTGGAAGAGGGTGGGAGTGCACATTAGGGTAGAAATTGAGAAGGAGATTTAGATTTGGGGAGTGGAAGGAGATTTTTTGGTTGAGGGATTGGCATGGTAGTTTTATGGTTAGGGTGCAGGAAAGGAGTTTTAAGGTTACTATGGGAAGAGATTCTTAGGTTTAGCGAGCTGGAGAGGATCTTAAGGATTAGGCAGTGATCAAGGGATTTAGTTTTAGTGAGGGGTTTGGAAATGTAGGATAAGGAAGCAATGACTGGGTAAAACTGAGTGGAGTTTTAGGGTTAGATTTAAGACTCTGGAAGTGCAATACAATTTTAAAGTTTAGAGGATTAAGTAGTTACAAGAGATCAGGATAGTAGGAGTTAAAGCACCTGCATTTTCAAAGAAGTGGCAGAGAACAAGTTTGTAAAGAGCTACAAGTGTGCAAATATTTGTAGTAGGACCATAAAATTAGCTCACTTTAAACATTGTTGTCATCTGTGAGGCTTCTTCTCTATACTTGAACTTGCGTATCATATTTTAACTGATCAGTTGAGCACTTTTTTATTTATTTATTTTTATCATTTCCAGTTTCACATTTTACATTAAGTACAAATCTATAGTTTTGACAGTGCTAAGGACAATTAATCCACTTAGAAAATTGCTTTTTCATCTCTACTGTTAAACTGCTTCTAGGATTCAATTTGTAAAAACATTTATTTCCAATTTAGAATTAAGAATCAAACAACTCCCTTTTAGAAAACAGCTAGACTAAAAAAGTTTTAAATACTGAGGTGGGGGTGTTCAGTAAGGCTTACACAAATTTTTTTTGGTGTACGCATCGCTGTATGATGTGTACACGAGTGCAAACAATTTTAGATTTGATAAGTATTGCTTAGCAGTGCGCAGCCATGTAAAAACAGGAAAAGTTCCATGGAATGCAAATTACATCATCAGCAGTTGAATCTTATGCAAATGACCCAGATGGAATGATCTATCAAGCAGAAAGGCATCCTTGTAGAATCTGTGTCAGTGTCCATAGTGTACACAGAATTTTTCCATATACAGGAGTCTATATGGACAGAAGAGGATGTAAAAGCTCACAAATATGAACATAACTCCCTAGTAAATGTTAGCAAATGTTAGATCACATGCAAATATGTGCAAAAGGTGCATTGTGAATGTCTGAAAAAAGAAGGGAATATGTAAAATTAATAATAATTTTTTAAATAATTTCAGCATATTTGTGCTATGCACTTTAGTGTGCAAACATGCTTAAAAAAATAATAGTTCTAATATGGTTTTGACAAATATACTGCAGGACCTTGCATCGGGCCCTTACAATGGTGCATATGTGCTGTTAACAACCTCACACAGCTATATGAACCATGTAGTATCTAGGTTCTCAACACAGATATGTATGCAAATGAGGTGGACTTCCTGAATTGCTAAAAGGAGCAACTGTGTCCACATATCCACTTCACGTAGACCCTTACATGACGTTGATATTCCCGGAGGATGTGGATGACATCAGGGGCGGGGGGGGGGGGTCTTACTATTTTCATGTATTTTTTGTTCCCATCTCACATGTTTATGCTGCACGCTGCATACCTTAGTGTGTTCACGTGGACAGACTACCCACGTGACAGTGATGACATAGGCAGCAATAAACTAGATATCTTCAATAAATATTTTTGACTTTTGTATATGCTGCAAGTCGTGGTGCATTATGGTGTGGTACGCACTAAAGTAGGGCTTTTAAATAATGTTAATCATATCCTGATCAGATGAACTGCATAATACTTAGCCAATCCCACATGATGGACCTAAAGCAGAACTGTATAAAATATGTATACACCCTACATTCTGATTTTTTCCTCAATACTCTGGGCCATTGGAGTAGAGACTTGGGAATTTTAACTAGGATAATGCTAGGGGTTGCTGCAGATCTGCTACCTCTGTATGTGCTGGATGCTGAAGTCAATGCTCCTAGTGCTGCTGACAACAGGCCTAGGCCAAGAAGGAGAAGAGAATTCAGGCCGAGGGTAGCCTTCCAGGAGCTACATGAGCTGGAGATTGTACAGCACTACAGGTTGGACAGGGACATAGTACAAGAACTCACTGAGCACTGCTGCCTTCAACTCAGAGCCAGAACTAACAAAGGGGAACCCATCCTGTGGAGACAAAGGTATGTGTAGCCTTTAGGATACTAGCTATAGGTACTTTTCCAAGACCAACTGGGGACATGATTGGGGTCTCACAGGCATCTGCATCCATGATACTCCACCAATTCATGGTTGCTATGCTTCCACATGTGAGCACATATCTTTTTCTATTATCCCTGAGGTGAGGATCAGCAATATGCAACACTTATTCCATGTAGCAGACTATCCTGATGTACTGGGTGCCATAGATTGCACACATGTACACATCAAGACACCACCTGGTGAGCAGGGTACAATCTATGTTAACCACAAAGGGTACCACTTCATCAACTGCCAGGTCATGTGCAATGTCCAGGAGATTATCATGAATGTGTGTGGTGGCATCCCTGGCAGTTATCATGACTCCCATACCTGGTACATATCACAGCTGTACAAAATATTTGCTGGGGGCATCCCACAGTGCCATTTACTGGGGTATGCTGGCTACACCCTGAAACCGTGGATGATGACACCCATCAGAAATGTACATACATCCACAGAAGAATGTCATATTGATGTACACACACTAGCTAGGAACATCATAGAGCATGTGTTTGGGCTTCTGAAATCACAGTTTCGGAGCCTTGGTATATCTGGTGGATCCTGCAGTATACTCTAGTCACATGTGCACAGATATTCACAGTATGTTCTATGCTACACAATCTGATCTTGCGGAAACAGCTGCAGCAGGATCAACAAAGAGAAGGGATACACAGCCCCCACCAGTGCCTAGGTCACCACAGACATAGGAGAACTTAGAGGAGGAACCCCCTGCTGTCTCTATTGACAGGCGTAGGCATGCTCAGTACACCGTGGCTTTGGCTAACAGACAACATATAGCACATTCACTGACAACCTTGGAACCTAGGAACTAACACCTTACTCCTACTCACATACAGGTATTAACATTGATGCCAGGCAACTCACATATTCTGTACCTATCCATGTATTGGCTGTGTACTGCTTGCATCAGACAGAGTCAGCCCTGAACTACAGTTGTGTCAACTGCTGAATTTGCAGGGTAAGTCCTTAACCTATACAGTAATCTACTGGATTATGATATGTCAGTCTATGTATGGACTGGGTACATTACACAAGTAAATACAGTAGGCTAGTTGGACAGAAATGACATCCACATGGGACTACAGATTCCCATTCCACTAACACATTTCCATTTCTGTTCAGTAGGCTTCATGCATGGAATATTCATGCAGTCTTACTGCAACAGAGATCTGGTACATCACTGAAGGGAGTAGTCAGGTTAAATGATAGTCAGACTATCGAATAGCCCAGCAGAATATGTGGTGTTGTTCCCCTACCCCCAACACAGTAGTGTTCCCTCGTAACTGCTGTAAGAGTAATGCATCAATGGTGTATGAGCATTTCACTCAGTATCAGAACAGTACTGTAGAAATTGATCATACATTGCATGTCTTAGGTAATGGAGGTATAAACAATGTACTTATTTATGTAGGTGACTGTGTGATGAATGAACCCCTGTCTCTCAAGCAGCTTCTGCAGCTTAGCTCATTACATCAGAGTGACACCTCTGGGTGTATCTGCAGTTAACTCCTACTGACATCTCTAGGGGTCAAATATTTGTTCACTCCATTTGTATCAATAATTCTAAAGCCATGGTATTTACAATGTTTTAAAAGACTTCATCTTAAAGGTTACACAATGGCATACTCAGCCGCATTAATATTTGATGTCTGTCTAGTGCAGGTAAATAGATGGAAACTGTTGTTTTCAAGATATTTATAAAGATATAATTTTCACATTTTTCTAAGTATCTTAACAACCAAGTAGCACAATGTCTCAGCCTCATAAGAAAGCTCTCAGCTAGATGAATAAAATGTTGCTAATAGTATGTGTGTAACTTCAGGGGTTGCTGAGATATTGTAAGTTGTTTACAAGATATTACAAATGTGACTTACAAAATTAGTTTAAGACCTAGAACCTAAAGAATACTACCACTGTAAAAATAGTTTGTGCTGAAGGGATTGCCATTTATACTACTTTAATAATCATTATGATTCCTGAGATATGAACATTTGTTTGAAATGTGAGGACATAATTTGATTCTGTCAAAAGGCTTAGGCTCCATCCATTGGAAGTTACATTGCAAACTTCCTGTGCTCTACTGGAGTAAATGAGTTAAAGGACTAAGCCAATTACCTTGTATGATGGCATTCATGATTCTTATCTAGACATATCTACTTGTTTTGGATGTGAGGTATCAATAATTTGTGTTCTACAGACTGTCAGTCTGTTTGTGCTGTACTATTTTAACAGCTGTCACATATAATTACATAAGACAACTTTAGAAAATCTTAGCCAATGTGAGGGAAGTGTAGCAAAGCAGAAACAGGGACAGATGTCATATTGTGTAATACACAAAATCACGGACTAGAATACAGCTATGTGTGGACTGGAATCAGTTTATAACTCACCAAAACTCCCATTAGGCATGCTCATACACTTACTTAAGCCAAGCAAAAATATGTTGCTCCTTGCACAAATACATTTACAATATATATATATATATATATATATATATATATATATATATATATATATATATTTTTTTTTTTTACACTTCAAAATCTCGAGCTACTGAAATATCGATCTTCAGTAGCTCGAGACTGAAGTGTCAAAACTGCACCTGCGGGAGTGTGGAAGTAAATGCGGAACTGTTGAATCTGCTGTGTAGATGTAGCTGGAGATTCAGGTAAGTGATGTTTTACTAGGGGTTTTGGGTAGGGATTTTAGTGTGTGTGTGAGTGTGTTTGAAGTTTTGAGGTGTGGGTTTGGATAGGTAGGTAATATTGTAAGTGTGTAAGTGTTGCGAATGGTGGTATTTGTACGTATGTGATGTGTGTTTGTGCAAGGGGAGTGTAGAGTGCCTAGTGGGGGTTTTTGTGTGTTTGTGTTTTTAGTGTGACCTTGGAGTTAGTATATATAAGTAGGGTGGTGTGGGCGATGCAGCCCCCCACATGGGGAGTAAAGGGTGGCTTGCCCCCCAGCTTATATTTAGGGTTAGCGGTTGTGTTTTGTTGTGTTTGTGTGGTTTATAGTGTAGGGATAAAGGTGTATGTGTGCTCGTTTGTGTGTGGAGTGTGTATGTGAGTAGTCGCAAATTTGAATTTCGCACTTTTGGGGTTTCGGGTTTTTCAGTTATCTGCTTTGCAGTCTCAAGATACTGGATTGCAAAGTGAAATCATATATATATATATATATATATATATATATATATATATATATATATATATATATATATATCACTATCTTTCTCTCTCTCTCCCTATATATGTATGTGTGTGTTTGTGTGTATTTATATATATATATATATATATATATATATATATATATATATATATATATATATATATATATATCCCTGTTTTATGCATAAATATATATGTATATATGTGTATGTATGTCTGTACTGCCTGACATTCTCAGATTATGGTGATTAAAGCTGCAGTATGACACATATATATAATGTTGCTCAAAGGGTCAAAAGTAAGGGCTCAGCGGTAGATAATGCACTTATTTACAGCCCCTGTGCCAGATGGATGTCACAACACATACAGCAACAAGTGAATAAGTTGGGTAATGTAAATGTATAATATTGTGTACTCATGCACTGACAGGGCAACTTGTTTTTGGCCACAGGCTTGCCCATGCAAATGCAAACAGACACATATGGCCAAAATGGCTATTATTGCCACATAGCTAGGATATAAAAAAAAAAAAACAGTTGTTTTACTGCTAGGCTACTAGATGCAGATGATAGTAAGAAGCAATGTCACTCTGCAGGCCACACACACTGTTCAACACAGGCCTTGTGTGTCATCTACAAGTAGTTTGCCTGCAGTCATAGCTCTCAACCTTCCATCGCCAAAATGAGGAACACTTGCCTTCATAATGTGGAACAAATGGGCAAAATGTGGAACACATACTAAGGGTTTGCAAACAACTTCAACTAGGAAAGTTATAGGATGGTTAAAATATGCTGGTTTTACTTATAAAGAAAATCATTTAATGAATTAATATGATTCATTTCTATTTACCATGGATTTCACTTTAAAAAATTCCTAACACTGAAGGTGTAACAGGCTCTTTCAATGTGGAACTTTGAGGAACTTTGAGGAACATTAACTTTTTAAGACCCCAAATGAGGTACATTCCTCGTAATGAGGTACACTTGAGAGGTATGCCTGCAGTCATTTATAAGGCAGATTTAGGCTGTAGCACATGCATTAGGTACCATGCTCTCTAGTGTGTAGAACTAGATAGGTAGGGGTTCTAATCTCAGCGTGCTTTATGTGCTGTGATCTGTAGTGTGTAGGACTAGATAGTTAGGGGTCCTAATATCACTCCAGCCCACTTGCTGTGTATGTGCATTTCCCTACAAAACAAATATGATTACCACACTGACATAGAAAGAGGCTGAGGTTTGCACTATTTTGGGTGGACGGGTGAGTCAGGCCTCAACATCCCTGTCCTCTACAAGGCTTGCTTATTTCAGCTAGCATAAGAGTACCTAAAGACATGCTAACATCAGACTTGAGCTGTGGTGCATGCATTACATAATGTGATCTGTTGTGTATAAGACTAGATAGGTAGGGGTCCTAATGTCATTGTAGCTAACTTGCAGAGTGTATGCACTGTGCAGTGTTGTGTAAACATTAAGTGGTAGTGATACCATTCTCATTGTTGCCAAGTTGGTGTGTGTGAATGTCATTCAGAGCATTTTACATCAGCCTATTGGAGCATAGAATCATTGGAATTTACTAGGCTAATGGACCAAGGGTCCTTGCAATCCTAGCCAAGTTCTGATCCTTATTTACATGGTCAGCACCTATTTCCCCTGTCCAAGGGGGACACAGGCAGAACCCTTGTGATGAACTTATGGTCACCCATCCAGTTATGCAGATTGCATCTGAAGAGGGCCAATGAGTTGCACTGTTTGTTATTAAGTGTGAGTCTGTTGCAATGGTTTGAACAACCCAAAATAATGAAGCAAGCATCCACAGGAACCAAGCAATATGGTCCACAATGTAGTAAACAAAATGAGCAATACGCGGACTAAACGAAAATGTCCAAGATTTATTAACAAAAGTTAGCGCTTTCACCTTTCGGCTTCATCAGACATGAACAAATAAATAACACATTATTTTAAATACTCTGTCTCCACATCTCATTGGTTTAACAAACAACAACGTCACTGAGGTATAAGACTTTAAAAATACTGGAAATAGAAGCACGATGATGCATTAATAACATATATGCATAAATAAATAAACATGATAAAATAAATCAAAATATATTCATGAAAAGAATTCATGAAATGAAAACATGAAAATAAAAATGATAAAAACCTACAACATCTCTAATATTAAAACAATAAAATATACACATAATAAATATATGCAAAGAAAAACTAATACAAATAGGTGGTTCAGGCAGACACTGTGACCCTTCTCTTTCGTAAAATAGGTTTAAGAGAGGATTTATCATTAAGTCCAGGCTCTCTGTCTTCTTGACATCTAATGATCCACCTCAATTCATTCTCTTCCATTAAAGTCTCAATGTCACCGCCACGTAAATTAGGTTTAAAAACTTGAATAACAGAAAACACAAATGTGTGACTAGAACCCTTATCCATGAAATGTTTAGCTAAGACATTTGTATGGGTGCCTGGACTTAATGATAAAGCCTCTCTTAAACCTATTTTACGAAAGAGAAGGGTCACAGTGTCTGCCTGAACCACGTATTTGTATTAGTTTTTCTTTGTATATATTTATTATGTGTATATTTTATTGTTTTAATATTAGAGATGTTGTAGGTTTTTATCATTTTTATTTTCATGTTTTCATTTCATGAAATCTTTTCATGAATATATTTTGATTTATTTTATCATGTTTATTTATTTATGCATATATGTTATTAATGCGTTATGCATTAGTTTAAGTTGATTTAGTTAGGTTTATTGAGATGTCATCGTGCTTCTATTTCCAGTATTTTTAAAGTCTGTTACCTCAGTGATGTTGTTGTTTGTTAAACCAATGAGATGTGGAGACAGAGTATTTAAAAGAATGTGCTATTTATTTGTTCATGTCTGATGAAGCTGAAAGGTGAAAGCGCTAACTTTTGTTAATAAATCTTGGACTTTTGCGTTTAGTCCATGTTTTTGTTCATTTTGTTTACTACGTTGTTGACCGTGTTGCTTGGTTCCTGTAGATGCTTGCTTCATTATTTTGGGTTGTTCAGTGTCTTCATATATCCACAGGTTTCTTTGCCCTCTGGTGTCATGCCTGCTTATTTTTGTTGCAATGGTTTGTTAAACCCTGGTAGACATAACTCCCTCCAGCCTGTTTTATTGATGTCACATACCAGGTTAAGGTCCTTACAGTGAGTAATCCATGTACCCATGTACCATTTGACTTACAGATATGCGGCATTACCAATAAAACAGGGTCACAGATTGCCTCATATGCAAGGCAGAAATCATATCTGAGTAGTCTGTATGACACAGACTAAAGTTAGAGTGGTTTCAGATGATCCCCATAAGACAGATGCTGAAGACTTGAATTTCCCTTGTAAGGAACCTTTCTGGTCTCTGCAATTGCCGCTGGTGCTTGGAAACGTACATAACAAAATTTCCATTGCACTCACATATTGGCTTGATGAGTGAAGAGTACATGGAAGTTATAACTACTTCATATTCTGGTGACAGTCTCCTCAGTTATGACATGTGCAAGATTTAATGCCCTTCCCACTGTGGAGACATGGTGATCTAAGGTAAAGAAGGTATAAACCTGTGTGCCCAGGTCTCTCACCTCTGGGTATTACTTAAGATGTTGCTGTTGATATGCTAGTTAGTAGGGTTATTGCTGGTACTAAACGGAATGATACTACATATATTTGCATGGAGTTTAATGCCATGATTGTGTCAACAATCATTTGGTCATGTATGACCCTCTTGTAGGATGTTGACATCATGACTGCTCCCACTTTGCAGGCATCCGCAAACCTTGTCAGCCAAAGACATTCACTTTGCATTTGTACATTGGAGAAATGGATTTCAAACCTTAGAGGACCCAGGACTGAACCCCGTGGAACACCACTGGTTACAGCTCTGCTATTGTAAGGGGAATACCCCTATTCTGACTATATGAATGCAATCAGTGAGTCAGTTAGTTACCCCTCTAATGATATTACTGTAGATAGATAGCTTGTCAATGATGCCTGAGTGAGAAATAGTGTCAAATGACTAGGCTATGTCCAGGTGGTTGTATGCACATATGTCCCCTCATCCAGGTCATTGGTGACTGCCTCATAGATGTCTACCAGGTTTAAAAGGTATGCTCTCCCTTTCACAGATCCAAATAGTGTATGATCAAGTGTCTTTTAGATTACCTATATCTTTGTTGATATTGTCCATGACGATTTGTCACATGGCCTTACAGATATAGCTAGTCAGGCTAATAGGCCTACAGTTCCCATGGTCAGTGGATGTGCCACCTCTGTGCAAGGAGGATAATAGTGGCCAATTTCCAGTCAGCTGGGTTGCAGCCGCTGGTTACACTATGATTGCAAAGAGTTTCCAGTGGTGTTGGTAATTCATGTTGGATACCATGTAGGATTCAGCCTGGGATACTAGCAGGTGCAATTGACACTGTGTTTGTCACCTTAGAGAGGCCATTTACTGTCTGCTCTTTAGAGGCATAAAGTATAGGACAGGTTGTAGGGATGTCATGGTGTGTGTTTGGTTAGGAGACGTGAGTGCAGTTGTCACAGAACCTGTCAGCCAACAAGTTAGCTACGTCTATAGGCTCATAATATGAGGTATCATTAAGTAGCAGTTTGGCAACAATATGGGGCTTTCCTTTTATGTTACACATGTAACTACACAATGCCTTGTAGTTGTCCTTCTTGGAGGAGGCTAAAATTGTCCCATACTTTGTTTTGCAGGACTTCACAACAACACTTATTTGCAATTATAAGCTGAGGATGGAGTACTACCATTTTTGTGGGCTCCATTCCTCCTACTGTAAGACATCAATGTCTATCTCTTGTTGTAAAGCCTGCTAATAGATGATGTTACCAGGCAGGTTTGCTTTTCCATGAGGAGCTTATTTTGCCCATGTCATGTACAGATGAGTCAATGCAGTTGTAGAGGTGCTTGTATAAAGCACTAGTGCAGAGCTCGGCATAGTTGTCTGTTACATCTGAGGGTGTGGTGCAGTCAACTTATTTATACCATCCCCTAGAAGGTTATAATTTGCTTTGCTGAACTTTATTACTTTATATGCTACAAGGAGAGGGGTTGTCAGGTGTGATACTTACTTTGAATGAGACAAATTTGTGGTCAGATTTCACTAGGGAGGACCTCACAGTGGAGGATCTGCAGTGGTCACACATATGGGTAAGCACCTAATCTATTACATTGTCTCTGTTTGTGTGGATGTCAAGCCACTGGACTATGGCATTGTAGTTAAAGAGGTCAACTAACCTCTGGGCAAGGGAGTTTAAGGACGACTAATCTACCCAATTGGTGGGTAGTTAAAGTCAACCAAAACCATCTTGTTTTTGATGGATCTTGATAGGTTCAAGTAGATCCATTTAATCACTGTGGGTGTCTTAATTCATGGACTTGCTCCTGTAGCTGGCAATGGCTCAATTAAGTGCCCAACAAGCAGTCAATATCACCTGCAGTTTCTCCAGGGAATAATACTCTCTAACCAATCTGGGTGTGTATCTATCCTTAATGATATGGATACACCACCTCCATTACTTTGCACACTTTAAGTTTGAGGTCAGAACATGTGAAAGGAGATGTAGTCTGGTATGGCTTTGGTGTTCTCCGCAGTGTTGATGCAGTTGTCTGTCATTGCACAAATGTCTGCATCTTCCAAGGTGGGAACAGCTTCCAGTGAGTGGAGTTTAGTGGTGACATTCCTAGCATTTATCAGCATAATTGTGATGTTGTTTGTAGATGGTGTTTTCTCATTGGGAAGTTTTTTCTTGAAACACCACCTAAAAGGCACACTAAGGGGGTAGCAATAGCCTTGGCCAGTAACCAAAATTCCAGGGGTGGCAGATGAAGACCACCTCTGGCAAAGCACTGAGGTCTGTTGTGCAGATAATCCCAGGCTGATAGGTAGTGGATCCCCTTACATTGACACCACACACTATGGGAATTACTGAAGTCAATCATTTTCTATTTGTGTTGAGCTATCTTCCTAGGCAAAGGTAAAATGCAGTCAAGGCCAAGGGCATACCTGCTTGAGACACATAGTCTGTCAGCCTAGTCATTTCTTTGCATACAGTCCAGACAGGTATGTCTCAAGTCATACACACCATCAGGGACTATGATGTAGCCATAACTGTACCTAATGTTGACAGACTTGGGTGCATGTGTGATATGGCATATCCTGGCACCTCACAGAAAGCTGACTGTGACATTTCCTTATGTAGCCTGATGAGAGACACACAATGTGTCTCACAATGTAATCACCTATGAGTAATATGTTTGATTTTGTGTTTTGCCTTAGGTGTTGGACCAGTGAGCCAGTGGTGCATGAGCTATTATGTGTACTTTGTTCTGTAGAGGTATGATTATGTGTAGCAAGCTTGCGTTTAGGTTTCTGAGGTCTAGTGTTTACTCGTGTTTGGTAAAGAACTCTGCACATGTAGGTATGTATGATCTGGGTTTGGGTGGGATAGTAGGTGCTCCTTCTAGGTGTTTACTTCTTTGCAGTTACAGCCACTGTCACTGGCCTCTGACTGACTTAATTCACAGAAAATTGTAGTTAACCAGGATGGGCTGACACAGACATTCAGTTGTTGTCACTGTCATGGACTAACAGTAAATGCCAAGGAATGCACAATACTATCCATTGGGAAGTAATCCACCCCTGTTAAATAACATATTGACCACACACTTCCAACAGTTGAGCCAGTAGTCAGGGACTTATGGACACTTAGTGAGCTAGCCTCTGACTGTCACAGGTTGGTAATATTTGGGGATGCATTCCATGTAATGCAACCTATAAACAAAGGTATGACATGTAAATCCAAGACAGTCATTATTCCACTGTATTCGGTGTTCATCACACCTATCATTGAGCGCAATGCCACCTTTGGTATGTAACTAACCAGGCATATCCAACAACTGCCACAATCATGGAGGTTCCTCAGTAAACCAATACACAGCATATATAACATATCCTGTGCAGACTGCATTAAGCCCGTAACTGTGCATCCTGTCTACAACATGCTTTGGAGGGGAGGTGTGTGCCTGCCATGCAGGGAGGTGTCAGACCCCACTCTTTACATCCTGCATATGCAAGAAAAGACTAGCATGAGAATTATCTATCCTACACACCTACACATTGACAGTGGTATAAACAGGACATGCTGACAGACAGGTATGTAGCCCAGACACTACATCCAATATGTAACAGGCTCCCCATGCATCTGAAGCATAGTTCTGCCCTAATGCAAATCATGTGCAAGTTACATGACAGGATGGGGAACACAACAATGATAACTGCTTTAGGACGAATGTCTCTAATGGCACAGGGAAACTGTAGATGGTTCACCTCACTTGCCCTAGCTTGTCCATGTGTCAGCTCACAAAACCCTGCTTTCACTTATCAAGGGTATCAGACCTTGTCAGAGTTTTAGGGATGCATGGCTAGAATGAAGGACGCCCTTGTTTTTGTTAGACTACTATACACATATGAACCTATGTAGCCAAGCAACTATACTATTTTACCTTTCTAATGACATTTTTCTACTGTGCTGTCATTCCATCCTCTGCTCTGATGTTGATGGGTTTATTGTAGATGTGGACCCATAAGTGTGTCCTATACAGTCCTGAAAGTGAAACGTAAACAGTGCCATGAGACACCTTTAATTGTGTAACTGCACAGCCATTACAACACCATCGAACATATCATATACAACATAATGTAGTTTACACATTACAAATGTCAGCTTTCAAAATGTGTGACTGACCAGTACAAGTATCATGTCAAAGGCAGCAATGGATAAAACACATACATATTAATTTAGATAGTCACCCTGTGCATCAGACAAGTGGCTTCATTTCCCTGCATCGATGACAATGATGACAGGGATGTGGCGGAGGTATCATCCCTTGTACAGGGTGTTGTATGTGGGTGCAGGAAGCCTTGGCTGGCCCAATAGGTTGGCAGGTGTGTGTGTGAGTCAAAAAGAGGAGCAGGCAAGATAGACCATGTACATGGGGTGTGTGTATCTGTAGGTGACCTGAGTGTGACAGGAGTGTGTGAGTGTCTGCCCAAACACAGCCAAGCTCAGTGCTAGCCTTACATGAATGTATGTTGGACAGCTTTGAGTCATGCATGGTAGAGTTTGCAGTTCATCATCTCCTTCCCTGAACATGAGAACTGGCTCTGGCTTAAGTTGCACTGAAACCTCCATGCCCAAGGTCAGATGCTGGGCTACTACCTGAGGGTGACTGCTGTCTACTGGGACTGTGTACTCCACAGAACCACCCAGGACCATGAGCTCAGGGCCTGCCATGTCTTGGTGTGGATAGCACACTCTCCTTTGGAGTTCTGGATGTACTGCCTTTACAGGAGCATGATTGTGCATGACAATGTGGACTCTCAGCAGATGTAGCTGCTGACCTACATCTATGAGTCTGATGCTCAACTCCCACCAGACATTCCATCATAGACAATGTGCATTCCAAGGCAGATAGTATGAAGTCTGTCTCAGAGCAACATCTTTCCACTAAATCAATCAACTGATCCAAGGTATCAACAACATGGTGGAGGCAGTCATTGATGTCAGACTGTGCTGCATCCATAACCCTGAGCATTTTACTGGAGTTCCTTTTGGAACATGCTTGTGCCTCCATGCCCTAAACGTATGCCGAGTGACACATGATGAGACACCTGCAACAGGTGGTGGAGGGACAGCAGGCCTCCTATGAGCACCCATATCAATTTGCCTGTGTGGAACCTCGCCAACTGTTTGGCTATGACCAGTGTTGATACTCACTACAAATACAGTAGCCATACTTCCCTGTTCAATGTCCCCACCCTCCAACTCCAATATCTGTGACCACAGGGGACTGGCTATGCGTAGGCATACTGACTTAGTACGGTGATAATGAGCCAAATGAAAGATGTAAACCTCTGTGACAAATTCAGCCCCTGCAACCCCCCAGCTGTGGCTCACTTTAGCCACAATCATCATCAGAGTCTGAAGAGCCACTGACTTTAGGTTGTGAAGGGAACAAAGACCATCCACCAAGGTCACCTGTGATATAAAGGAGAAAGCAGCACATTAATACCTGCACTACTATGATCTGCAATACTATATTTAAATATATGTTAAGCTGTATACACTGCTTTCAATATCACAGACTTATACAACCCACAAGATGAGATAGTAGGACATGAAGTCATTAATTTCTAACCCACATTTGTCAGTATTTCAAAATAACAACTCTTTAAACTGGATTCTCATGAGCAATACATAAATTATGTATGCTGTTGACATTCTGCAGAACTCTGCACAGTTTACAGGTATGGACATCTGAAAAGTCCTGTCAATACTGTGAAATCAATCCATGTGTCACACCTACAAGGCCTAGGTATGACCCTAAAGTATGTACAGTCAGAAAATATCACTACATTTTTCAGTAATACAGACAGTACATCAATCCAGCCAGCAGGCTTGGGATGACACTTTAGCTAATACCTTCAAGCAAATTTACATCTGTGACAAAAATGTTTTGTGCTTACCAGCAGCAGGGGCATGGCCTCTTCCTATTCCTGATGGTCCTGAAAAATATTTGAGGGAGAGGTAATGTAAACAGTGCCACATGTTACAGTATAACACTGGTACTATGTCCAAATATCCCCCATTTACAGTTGCTGCTATGTTAACAGGATTGTGGGTCACAATTTCTGCATGAGCTTAAAATTGCAGGTAACCTACTTCCCCCACTCCATAAAACACCCAACACCCATGTAAAACTATGACACTCTAAATGCTACAGTATTCCAAAGACACTCAAAATGCTACAGTATTCCAATGCTGATGCAACTAAACATACTTAGATGCTCCTCTTGGGAGGAAATGGTGGCACCCACATCCACATCATATAGTATGATGGAAGCTTGGGAGCTGTCCTGTGTTGCAGGGCTTGACAGGAATTCATCAGTGGCTGACAGAGGTTGTTCTCCTGCAGGCCCCCCACCAGTGACCCGACAATCCCTGGCCATGTACACTGCCTGCCTGCTTGCTGAGTGGATCATGTCTCTGGCATGGTGTTGCACCTTCTCATTTGTGTGATTCTGATGGCACACAGCATTTATGTTTTGGACCAGTTCATCTCACAAGGCTTGTCACTCTTGCCTATTTGCCCTCCCTCTGGACAGCAGAACTCGGTAGCATTGTCTTAATGTATCAGTTATGAGTATGTTTTCTGCCTCAATGAAAGGTGGTTGACATCTGGTGTGTATATTATCACCTGAAATACAAAATAATTTGAAAACAAGTAAGGATCACATATGTTGGTGTACAATATGTACAGCTACACCAATTAAGAAAGGCTATCCATATTCCCTGCTTGACTGCACATCTCATATGCAGTAGTGTGCCAATCATATAAAGGGTGTGGAAACAATTAGGATAGTGCAATATTGACCTACACCTGCTTGTGTCATGACAGATACTAACATATGATCAGAGACCCGACATAGGAGTCCGCTTGCAGTGTGACATATAGCATCAAAGCCTCCCATAACATATGTATATAGTACAATGTCTAAATATAGCTGTGTGGTATTACAACTACCAGCATAGGCAGTATCCAGGAGACCTGTGTCCCTAGTTAAAAGACAGCATTAAACCCTTGCTGTAGTCTGCATCTTCTGTAGGTGTTACACAGCTGCATATCAATGGCATGTCACCTGTATAGTTCTAAAAAGGCTTACTGATGTAATCCCCATGCCCCCTAATTATATTAAAACATATGCATCATGTTGAAAACAAATATACCTAATGGAGTACAATACTCCTCTTTCAAAAGATACAGATATATATTCATTGTGACAACGAGTTCACCATAGAAGGTAATTCTCATAAACAATGGTTTGCCTAGCTAGGATTTTGCCTTTTTAAGATGATTCTCATTAGCAGGTGATTGCCTTTGAACTAATCAGTGGTTCAGGAATGCTATCTGAAGCATACATAGGTGATTTGCAGTGTAATCAGGCAATCCCATGCAACTATTGAAGGAGATATAAGGCCTCGATGTAGAATCCAACCTCAGTCTCACATGATGGGGTGGAAATACTGGGGTAGAGATACGACATCAGCACAGAGAGGACGTTTGTAATAGATACTTATTGCATACACATGTGTGCTACGGGCTGCAACTGCTGCTGCTGCTTCAGGCAATAATCATAGTGAGAGAGACTGCAGAATGTGGAGGAAAACAACACTTATGAGCAATGGGCAACCATTGGCAGCAAGAGCCAGACTGAGGGAACCCATCACACAAGAAATTGAGGTATGTGTTTAAGGTAAGTATGTTAACCATAGGTATCATTAACATTGTAAAAGGCAACATGTGTGTTATGTCCTTGAACAAGGTAGAGCTACATTTACCATTGCGTCAACCATTTGGGCAACTGCCAAACCATGTTATGTTATGCTAGTCTTCTAGAATGTGTGTGCTTGCAACCCTTGCTGCTAGCATGACCTCCATATGTGTATAGTACTTGTGCAGCTGTGCTTATCTGTAATATCACTAACAAATGATCGTGTGCTACAGTCTCATATTACTGGGCTTCCTTGGAATTACATAACTTAAAATCCTCTGTGAATGCATAGTAATGCATAACCTGGCACTCTATGCAATTAATAGTGTAGTAATAGGAATATGTTAACTGTGTTCCTATCTGCAGACCTTTAACTTCCATCACTTGAAAAGCAGACATTCCATCTGAAATACTTTGAGTGATGAGACAGTTATTCATATCAGAATTCACAATAGTGATGTACACTTACATGTATTTTAAATGCTAGACAGCACTGGATTTGACCCCAAGACGATGTGTACCAAAAATTAATGTTTTCAAAGCATTTAACAGACTGAGCTACTGAGCCACTGTTGCAGTTGGTGCATATTTAATATATAATTGCACATGCTGTTACATATCTCATTTATATCCATTATTCTGTGTATGGTTTATAGAGGTTCATAGGTGTGCACTAGGCTAATGGCCCTGGAGCCTTTACAAGCCTAGCCCATAGGGTTACCCTGGCATATGGATGTATTTCTCCACCAGAGTCCCAGTTAGCCCATAGGATTACCCTGACATATGGATATATTTCTCCATCAGAGTCCCAGTTAAACACCTATTTTTCCATTAATGTTTTAACAGGTGTATTTTTAAATGTTGCAGATATAATTGCACAGTTAACTGCTGTTAGAGACCTCACCTACATCCATTATTATGTGTCTGGATTTATAGTTATGTGTTTCTGTACTAGAGTTCAAGTTACATTCTTATTTTTTCTGTTACTCTTTTATCATATCTGTGTGACGAGGTGCAATGTGCAGCAGTGATTAAATGTGCTTAATGACAGGAAAATGGCAGTTATTATGTTTTGCTTAAAACAACTATGCTAATTAACAGCTGTGTGGATTGATGCACTGATTTACAGGTGTGATGGTCCTGGGTTCTAAATAGGGCACAGGTGTACTTTTTCAATGTGATTAATATTTTTTCACATACATATATCACTAGAGCAACATTTAGCTTGGCTTAACTTAAAGAAATGAAAAATGGGGAGATAGGACAGTGGTGAAATGGGGTGTAAGCAGGGCGAAAACATAGTGAAAGCAGGTAAGTATGTGCAGGAAGGGTATAGGAAAGAACCATAGTTGTCCATTTCTTGTACAGCAACAATTGTGCACTTTAACAGATTTTTTTAGCTGAATTTGGACTGTTACCCCCAGAGAGAGGGGAGAGGACAACACAAGTACATTGTCAAGCCATTTGAACCAAATTAAGTGGACAAGTGTGCGAAATGGAGAATGATGTATGGGATGATTTTTTTTTTTTTTTTTGTAAGGTAAAAGTGGATTGTTGGGGAAGGGACATAGGTACGTGTGTGGGAGGTAAGTTGGGAAGGTGAAGAAGCTTTTGTAGACAGACAAGACAGGCAAGATAGCAGGAAGGGTTGATGTGTGACACAAGAGGGGGTTGAACACCTTGGTTGGGGAGGGTGTTGTGGAATCCCAGTCCCATGGATGTCAGACACAGTAGCAGCATGACTCTAGTCCTCACCCATGGGACTTTCAGCACTGTACCTTCACTGCTCCTGTGGAGGCAGTGGTTGACACCAGTGCCCATGGTGAGGCTGCCCTACCAGGATGGACAGCATGCTCGCCATCCAGCATGGGCGTGCACCGAGAGTTCAGCACATGACCCCACACACCATAGCTGGCAGATCCTCATGGGTGACATAATCACCCCCTCCACTTCTACTCCCAGAGAGAGGACCTAACCCAGCCTGTGGGGCAGAACTACTTGATGGCACAGGTAGTGCAGGGGCAGCAGATAGGGCACTACCACACTATGGCCCAAACATGCTGGGCCCCTGTGCCGCAGGTGGGGGAACAGAGGTAGGTGGATCACTTGGAACTGGCCTACCTTGTCGCTCTGTAGTAAATTAAATATAAGCATACGTTAAACTAAACATAACCATACAAATGTTAGTATTAATAATAGAAGATAATAATGATTAATAGAAAGAAATTTAAAAGAATATAATGAGGAGCAGAGCAACAAATAACATAAAGGAAAGTATTTTAACAGCAAAGCAATATGAAATTACACATAAGGCCAACATAAGAGGTAGTTATAGATAATATATTAATATCAATATAATTAATAAATTAAAAAAGAGAAGGGGTGGGTTGAGAGAGAAAAAAATACAATTAGTAACATCACAGGTAATATTACTACACAGACTAATATTACATATTTCTACATATGTAAGGTTTCAGTTGTAAGTACAGTTCCTGCAAATATTGTATAGATGATTTTGCAGGTACAAAGCTCTCAACCTGTTAGCATGGGACACTATGTCTCAAGTCCTACCAAATGATGGTATAAAGGCACAACTACAGGCAACATTTTTGCATAGTGTGCTCATACATTAGTAGCAGGGTGTTCTGATAATGGATTTGCCATTAAATTTCATTCAAATTAAAGTCATGTATCTGCTAATCAAGCGCCAGACATACGTGGCTGTAGTGATTACATTCTGCAAAAATCATGACAGTTGAGAGGTATGACCATGTTTAATTGCTGCTTAGCATCTTGCAGCTTTTCCAAATGTAACAATTTTTTAAATTTTAATCTAAACTGATGTTTTACTTGCCTGACACATTTTCACAGCAATAAATGTGGGACTCGAACGCAGGACCTACTACACTGTAGGTCACGACTCAACCTATCTAGCCAATATGGAATAGTGAAAGGGTCTCCTGTATCGTCACATATGCTACAAAGGTGCCTGTAAGAGTAGCACAGCTTCACTGTGTGGGTTTGAACATTACTAAGCATACAACAACTGAATACATCTGGTTTCTGTTTTTAAATGTGTAGCAGATGTCTACTGTGTATATATATATATATATATATATATATATATATATATATATATATATATGCATATATATATACATATATATATATATATATATATATATATATGTGTGTGTGTGTGTGTGTGTGTGTGTGTGTATATAAAATTGTGTGTGTGTGTGTGTGTGTGTGTGTGTGTGTGTGTGTGTGTGTGTGTGTGTGTGTGTGTATATATATATATATATATATATATATATATATATATATATATATATATATATATATATATATATATCTATATATATATATATATATATATATATATATATATATATATATGCAGTTCAGTATCGCTAAGCAAGGTGCTGAACTGCGCAAACAGACACATGAAAAAAAAAAAGTAATTAACTACAACTGAATACATCCGGTTTCTATTTTTAGATGTGTAGCAAATGTCTACTGCATATGTGAGCAAAGCTAAGTATAGCTGCGCAACACACCGCACCATGCAAACAAGCACATAAATGTAACAAAAACCTCCCAAAAAAAACAACATTAACTTGCAATTTCCACTTAGTAAAATCTATTGTTCACCTTTCAATCCAGGTTTACAGGCCGAATGTTATTGTGCTGTGCTTACCAGCTGTCCAGAACATTTCTGGAAAGTCCACAAGTACAGGACAGCCTCTTTCTTGGTTGGATTCAATATCCATGTTACTGTAATCTTCCTCAGACGTGTGACATAATTACTATGCATGGTGCATTGCCGAGGAGGAACTGCGGCTGTGTACACTGGCACATTCCATGTAGCCTCTTCACTGAGCCTACATAGATTTTATTGTATCATGGGGACCAGTTTTTCTCTGTCATGATAGCACTACAAGAAATTATACTGATGCATACACTTAATGCACACATTCAAGTCATTGGCTGAGGACTTTTTGAACTCTGGCCTACTTCTGTAGCTCATAATCAAATGTTACTCTAATTCTTACCTCCACCCTCTTATAATAACTACTGTACTCACAAGAGCTGCTCCTTGTACCATAATATTATATTACATTCTTAATCCAAGTGCTTATACATTTTTCATGTACAGTGAAACTCAAAACTACAATTACATCAATTCACAACAGTGAAAGTTGCAGGAATAGTTAACATTATAAACTGAATGTTATAAACCAATGCTTACACATCCACTGCTAATAATATTTTATATGTAACTAGGTAATTGTAACTTTCTACTCTGATAGAAATATTTTTCTCCTAAGCTTACGGACATGACAGCCAGATTAAAAATATTTTTTTGCAGCTGGACTGTAAGCAGATGTTAAGAATCATAGATAAATAGTAGGCTATCAGCCTACAGACTATTACAAGCCTAGCTAATAATCAAAGAAAAGAATCAAACCTGCACTTTGTATCTGTGAGGTTAAGACCTTGACCATTATGGTAACCCTCATCCCATTCAAACAGTGACCAAAGGTGAGAATCAAACCCTGTACCTTATGTCTATAAGATATACACTTTAATTCTTATGCCAACCCCAGCCAACACAGACACACACACACACACACACACACACACACACACACACACACACACACACACACACACACACACACATATATATATATATATATATATGTATGTGTATATATATATATATTCACTTTATAAGCTCGAAATCCTGAAATATCGAATTTCAGAATCTCGAGCCTATAAATTGGAAAGCCGAAAACCTCGAAAGGTCAGTAGCACAAAATTCAAAATCTCGCATGTCGGAGATATTGAATTAGTGGTGCTGATGTTGCTCTGTGTGCATGGATTGGGTAAGTGTGTTTGTTTAAGGGTTTTGGGCAGGGGCTGTGGTGTGTGTTAGTGTGTTTTGTTACAGTGATGTCTTTGTGCAAGGGGAATGTTGCTTGTGTGGTGGTGTTTTGTGTGTGTGTAAGTAGTGCGACCTTGGAGTTAGAATATTTAAGTGGGGGGATGGGGTTGCAGGGGGCTATCCCCCTGCATATAGTAAGGGTAGGCATGCGAGTTTGTTTAGTTGTGCACATGTGTGTTGTGTTGCTTTTTTGAAAGTGTCGGAAGGTATGTGTGTTTGTGTTTGTATGTGTTGTGTAGTGTGTGCTGTGTGTTTTCGCGGTTTTGAGGTTTTGCAGTTTTGGGTGTTGTGGTTGTCTGGTTTAGGTGATATGGACTTTTGACGTCTTGGTATCGAGATACTGAAATTCGATATTTCCGTATCTCGAGATTATGAAGTGAATCTATATATATATATATATATATATATATATATATATATATATATATATATATATGTGTGTGTATATAGACACACACACACACACACACACACACACACACACACACACACACACACACACACACACACACACACACACACACAAAGCTATATATATATATATATATATATATATATATATATATATATATATATATATATATATATAGTGCCTATTAGATCAACGAAAAATCAAAATCTCATATGGGTTAGAAGTTGAAAATGCCATCCATTGTAATCGCAATTGCGAGATCGCTGTACAGAGAAGATCGGAAAATTTGCCCTTTCCTCACTGTAGTGCGATCTAGGAGTTGGAATATATATTTAGCGAAGGGTGTGGCGGGGGTGCAGCCCCCCACAATAGCGATTTCGATTTCCTGCATTTCCACTCATATGAGCGTTAGAGATTTTGAAGTTTCATCTATATAATATAAACCCTATAGATATATATATATATATATATATATATATATATATATATATATATATATATATATATACACATATATATATATATATATATATATATATATATGTGTATATCTATATATATACATATATATATATATATATATATGTGTGTGTATATATATATATATATATATATATATATATATATATATATATATATATATATATATAGGTTCATAGGTTCATACTAGGCTATCTGCTCTAAGGCATTTATAAGCCTAGCCCAAATTTTTGTGGCTTACGCCACCCCTTATATGAAAAAATACTGTGCCCATTAGTTTGTTTTGCCTCTGTCCAGCAGTGACACAGAGATGATTCCCTGGATAAACCTACGATCTCCCATCCACAGGTCAAGATTTCTCTTGAACAGAGCCAGCGAGGTGCTCTGCCTCACATGGACCGGGATTTTATTCCACAGCATAGGAAGTCTCTGAGTGATAAATCTATCCCTCCAGCACGTCCTATTTATATCCGTGCTAAGGTTTAAGTTGCTTGCTCTAGTGGTTTTGGTGGATTTGGATTTTTTGAGGTGGAGCATGTCCATTAATTCCGGGTTGGGCATGGCCTTGTATGTCAGGCACATGTCACCTCTGAGCAGACGGTATGCAACTGAATAGAGCTGGAGTTTCTTCAATCTGGCAGCATATGACAGATTTTGGAGTCCCTTTATCCTTTTGGTGAGGAACTTTTGGGGTCTCTCCAATTGCTGCAGATGTCGGGTGAGATACATCCCGAATGGGGCATTGTACTCGATCATTGGTCTGATAAGTGAAGAGTACAGGGGAACAATGACCTCACTAGATCTGGATGTGAATCCCTTCATGATCAGGTGGGCAATGTAGAAGGTCTTTCTAACCACTTTAGCAACATGAGTGTCAAAAGAAAGGCCACTGTCAACTTGGGTCCCCAAGTCCCTGATAACCTCTTCTGCGCTTAGTGGATTGCCACCTATATGGTAGCTTGGGGTTACCTTGTTTTTCCCAAAGGGTAATGACTATACATTTTTTGGTGTTTAACTTCAGGCCATGGCTCTGGCACCAGCTATCTGTTTCCATGAGTCCCTTCTGAAGGATATCCGTGTCCAATGCACTTTCCACTATGGCGCCCAGTTTGCAGTCGTCAGCAAACTTTGTCAGCCAAAGTCCTCCCATGTTGGCCTGTACTTCTGAGAAATAGATGCCGAACAATAGGGGGCCAAGGACCGAGCCCTGTGGGACACCAATTGTGACCGGCTTGGAGTCTGACATAGCGCCAGCAACTCTAACCCTGTGGGTTCTGTCCTTAAGCCAGTTTGCAACCCATCTTGTGACATATGGGTTTACATTTAAGCTGGTAAGTTTTTCTACAATACCCGAGTGGGGTATTGTGTCGAAAGCCTTTGCAAGGTCAATGTAGGCTGTATGGACTGCCTTTCCCTCATCAATGGCCTTGGTGACTGTTTCGAAGAAGTCAACCAAGTTCAAAAGGCATGATCTGCCCTTGACGAAGCCAAACTGGGTCGGTTTCAATGTCTGCAAGTCCCCTATATCTTTGTTTATGAGCTCCATTATGATCCTCTCCATAGCTTTGCAGACTAGACTTGTTAAGCTTATGGGGCGGTAATTACCAGGGTCCGTAGAGGCACCGCCTTTGTGGAGTGGGACCACAGTTGCCGTACGCCACTCCTTGGGCACGTATCCTGTGGTAAGGCTGAGATTAAACAGCTGCCTTATGTGCGGGTTTAATTTCTCATTTAGCTCGTGTAGCACACAGCCGGGGACACCATCCGGTCCCATTGATGCTGTGTTTTTAGCTTTAGAGAGAGCAGCTTTCACCTGCGTATTTGAGATGTCTGGGAGGCTACACTCCGCTGGGATAGTTATCTCTCCTTTAGAGGGGGAGGGGGGTGAAGTTTGCACTGAACCTGTCTGCCAGTATGTTGGCAATGTCTGTGGGTTCAGTGATTTTTGTATCATTTTGGACTAATTCTGAGCATATCTGGGAGTTTCCACCCAGGTACCTAACATAGCTGAAAAAGGCCTTATGATTGTCCTTTGAATCCATGGCAATTTTTCTCTCAAAATTGGCCTTAGTTGATTTTATGAGTGCTCGTATTTTTTTACTAATAATGATCAGGGGTGACTTCCCTTTTATGGATTTTGTTCTATCATGTAATAGCTTTCTCCTCTTATTGTAAAGTTTGTTAATGGCTGGGGTCCACCAGACTGAACGTTTGCCCTTTGTGGAATGAGTCTTGGTTTTATTTGGGATTGCCTGATCCATGCAATCCTGGAGGTGTTCATAGAAGGCATTTGTAAGGGCTTCCACAGCTTGGGTTGTGGTTTCCACTGGCTCAGGGGCCTTGAATGATACCACACCAGTCTTGAGTAGTGTGAAGTTTGCTTTAGAGAAGTTCTTCGCTGTGGTCTTTTTTGTTTGCGGTGGGGGCGGGATGTGGATTTCCAGTGAGATTAGTTTATGATCAGATCTCACCAATGAGGGATATACTTCCGGTGTGGAGCATTTTGTCCCCATGTTTGTGATAATGAGATCTAGTATATTTTCTCCTCTCATGGGAACAGTGACTAGCTGTTCCATGGCATTTGAATTTATGAACTCCAGGAACCATTGGGCTAGAAAGTTAGGGCTTGAGTAATGTTCCCAGTCTATATTCGGGTAGTTGAAGTCACCCAATATGATGGTGTTTAGAGATACATTTATACCCTCCAGTGTCTTCAGGAAGGCTGTGTGGGGTTCCTGAGTTTGAGAGGGTGGCCTGTAGCATGCTACAATTTGTAGAGCAGTTTTGCTCTATATAGGTCCACTTTTAAATTTCGAAATACCAAAATCTCGAGTTTTGAGACAACAAACTCAAACATTGAGATTTTGGTATCTCGAAATTCAAAAGTGAAACAAAAAAAAAAACTAAAATAATCTTTTTGCAGGGGGACAAGCCCCCCTGCACCCCCCACTTTAATATACCAACTCCGAGATTGCTCTACACTGAAGAGAATGGTAAGTGGAACAGGATCATTACCGTTCTCTTCACTGTAGCACGATCTCGGAGTTGGTATATTTAAGTAGGGGGGTTTGGGATGCAAGGGAGGTTGCCCCCATGCAAAAACATTATTTTAGCTATTTTTTTTTTTATTTCGTTCACTTTTAACTTTCGAGATACCAAAATGTCGATGTTTTGAGTTCAGTATCTCAAAACTCGACAGTTTGGTATTTCGAAATTTAAAAGTGGACCCATATATATATATATATATATATATATATATATATATTTAGATAGATATCGATATATATATATATATATATATATATATATATATATATATATATATATATATATATATATATATATATATATATGGTTCTACCTGACATGGCTGACAGCTCATATGACTGAAAGCTCACATGGTCGACAGTTCATTTGATTGACATGAATTTGCCCCCCTCCCCAATGTTGTGTGACCTTTGAGTTGATATATATAGTTAGGGGGGGTGTGGGGGGGCTGTGTGGGGCGAAGCCCCCCACCTAAAATTCATATGTGTATATATATATATATATATATATATATATATATATATATATATATATCCATGTTTGTGTGTGTGTGTGTGTGTGTGTGTGTGTGTGTGTGTGTGTGTGTGTGTGTGTGTATGTATACTGTGAGTGAACTTCTTCCTGATATTCCTGTAAATAACCAAGATGAAACTTACATCTTATTAATTAATTAAGCCATTAATTATTAAAAATTACTCACCAACAATGAACACATTTATTGCCTACTAGAACTGAGCTTGAGATGCTGATTTATAATTTTCATATTTCACAAGTAGACGTAACAGTAAACTATTTTCTAGAGTACTAATGCAAAAGGTCATTCAGGTCTCCAAAATGATTATCTTATTTTATGCAGTTTGTACTATTAAACAATTCCCCTTACGTCACCTTGAGTAACCTCTGTTTTTTTCAATCATACATATAAGAGAAACAGCTCACAGTGTGTCTTGTACCATAATCTGAAGCCTAGTAACCTCAGTGACCAAACATAGAATGAAGAAGTAGAGCACAGTTCCAAAGCCTATACTTAGTGTGATCAGCAACATGCTCACATACAGTTCTCTCAGAGGTTTGATACCTAGAAGCCATCATTACGAAAGTGCCAAATATACTCTAGTTAAAGTGTTCAACTTCAGCCTTTCTACAGTATCTGTGACTAATCTCTGGAGAACAGCCACTAAATCTCTGGACCCTCAACAGACGCAACAAATTACAGGCCTATCAACTTTGCCACCCTTAGATGCAAAGCCATAGGATGGAATTTTGCAGAACTCATTTTGGCGTACTTCAACAATTGCTGGTTTTCTGAAGGATAGATTATGTTTCTAAAACCTAGTAGACTTATTACAAAAGATTACAGAGGCTGCAGAAAGCAGTGACTCCATTCATACTTCTTCTCTTTACCTAGCCAAGACTTTTGACACTATACCCTATACTGGTATTATTGAAAATTAAGCAAATGTGATGTAAACCCCTATATTCTCCACTGAATTTGACTATCCAACAGATCTTAAGTCAGGGAAGTTGTTGACACCCTCTCTAAACATGAATTTGCAACTAGTTAGGTGCCACAGGGATCAGAGTTGGGCTCCTTCTTGTTTACCTTATATTCTGTAGACAGCTAAGCCACTGTCTCAAAAGTGTGCATGACTGGTTTTGCTGATAACTGCAAGATGAGCACTGATACAAAGCTGATCCAAGGATGGAATATGCACATATCCCCTAGGATTCATAAACAATCATGTAGGCACTATGCTATGACTATACAATGTAAGTATGTTAGTGCATTAAGCAACAGTGCTAATTGAATATGGATACTGTTCATCATGCCTCACATTAGGAAGTATCTTTTCAGGAACAGCAAGAGTGCTCATGGCCATATCAACACAATGCTCACATATAGGCACATATGAGCATGTGCTGTAGCCTAGACATATTAAGGGCAAGTACAGGGGAAAAAACACATAAGGAGCGGATGTGAAATGGGGGAATTGCTACACTAAAGTGTGTTATACTGAATAACTAATGTTGAAGGCGAAATGTTTAAAGTATACTCATTTCCTGCAGGCAAATGAGATAAAAATATATAAGAAGCATTTCTGACATAAATCTTGCAATACTGATGTAATGATGATTAATGTGAATGCCAATTCCACACTTATACACATAAATAAAAATGGACATGCTAATAAAGGATGTGGTAGGGATATAAAGCTGCAGTATAACAAAGGGTAGTAAAAATGGGTCTATATTATAAACCCAAAAGCTCAAAATAGTGAATACATCTACATCGACACATAAAGGTCGATTTACAAAAACAGCAAAATACGTAATCGGAAAAAATGAAAACACTGAACGTGTTTGCTTGGCCAGTAGGGTGATCGTGGGGATGAGAAAATATATCCGTTTCCCCACTACAGTGCGGTCTCAGAATTGGTACATTTAAGTAGGGGGGTGCAGCCCCCTGCATGGGGGGTGCAGGGGGACTTGACCTCTGCAAAAGTGTGTTAATTTTATTTAATTAGCTTGAGCTTACCTGCATGGCGCTGTTGGTTGATAAAATATGTTTGGTGTTTTCATTTTCGCCAATTATGTATTTTGCTGTTTTTGTACATCAATCTTTATGTGTTGATGTAGATGCATTTTCTATTTAGAGCTTTCGGGTTTATAATATAGACCCATAAAAATGTGGTATACATATAAATTAAATGTCGAATTGAGATAACAGTTAGCAAGGACAAAAGATACTTTATCTGATGAATTCATAGACTGCGGTTATTGCATATGTGATGTATATATAGGGAATTTGTGTATGGAAGCTGATACCATCTACGTATTATCCACCTCAGCATGTATTCACATGAAGGAAAGGATCTTACAGCTGTAATGTCAGGCAAATCAGAACTGGCTGTTTTTCCAAACAAAATGACGGTGGCACTAATAAAAAAGGGATTCATCACCTATGAGCATGTAATAGACAAGCAAGTGTTTAAATGCTAATCAAATAACAAACATACATAAGTGACACATGATAAGACTGAATAAATGACATGTCATGAGTCCGGTTTTGGCACTGGTGATTTGCAAACATCTTCACCATTGTAATAATGGGCATGCTGACATGGAATTACAGGAAACAGTAACATCACAGCTACAGCATAATAGAAAGTGTTGTAAAATAGGACCAGTCACATTTTCTGATGATCTGGCAGCATGCAATACAGTAAGAAATGTTTATGGACTCACTTGATATGCCATTAAGCTGTATAGTATGACAAAAACAATCAGAGGATTCAAGACATGTCCAGATGAAGACATACATTACAGAGCATAATTGTCTTGTGAATGGGCAATGCATATGAACAATGAATGACATGAGAAATATTTGCAGCACGATATTTTTGAACAAATGCCAGAACAGATATCAGAGAGAAGCATAACAGTCATGATCACCACAAAAAAATGAGTATTGGTCATGTCATGAAGAATACTCTTGAAGGGCTTACAGCACGTTCCTATCATATAAACTGTATGGATGACCTACCTGTAGGAGAAGGCATGAAAAAGTTGGCTGTTTGAGTGTGCCATAAATACTGCCGGTGTCTAAGCCAGTGTTGTCTGACAGACAGATGTTACCAGATACCCCCGCCTATTATACAAGGCTCTCTCTAGACCTCTGTATTGACTGCATGTATCACATCAGATAGCAATGAAGGTTGTCACAAATACCTGAATTGAACATCTGCATTGAGACAGGAGGCATGAATATAATATGAACAATCAGATTTATTCACATGCTGGAAAGGAGCTATACATGTTACTGACCATTCAACACTGACCTTTACAATATCAATGCTTCTTTGACAAGGAAGCTTTTTCCATTATGCAGGACACACATTGTCCCAGAATTGAACCACAGTATATCTTTGTAGGTATGATATAACAAGTAAGTCCTCAATGTACATGCCACAGCACAACATGCCCCAAATAAACATTTTACTGCCATGCAATCACAACCTGTGATGATATATCATTGTCCACCATAAAAATGGATATGAATAACTAGATACCATGGTGTTTATGTAATGTCAGTGTATTCAAAGAATGTTGCCCCTGTCAGGAGCTGAACAGAATACCATATGACCCTACTGATTAATGACAGCTGGATGAACCACAAGTGCCACAGTACAAGTGTTATCAGTATTATGACAATTCACGTATGCTAACGTATTACATCAGATGTTTGTGTAAAAACAATCTCTAACATGAAAGAGTGGTGGAGGACTCTCACATTGTAAATAGGTACATTATAACTGTGGTAGATGCCATTCATGTATTACAGTATAAGGCACAACAATACTAAAAGGCACAGGTTGTGGATGTTGAACACATGAACATTTGTCAGCAAACAATGCATGGCATTTTACAGGATGAATGTACCATGTTTGAAATGTCACAACAGTTGTGAGATATGTTGTTATATGAAGTCATTACATCATGTTTTTGCTACAATGGATCTGTGTGCCTTTAATTACTGTAGTAAGTAAGCAACAAACAGCATGTTGTCTCATTCCCATGTGCCAGAAGATACCACTTCATACATATGTTATGTAAAGCAAATGTAATCACATGTCATCATTACTGTGAATAAAAGCATTGCTATGTGACAAATTGTCATAGCTTTTAGTAAGAGAGATCGATGTTGATATGTGTACAAAGCAAATGTGCTTGGTAACAGTGTTAATGACATGTACAGTCACAATAACAGTGACTGAATGTGCTTGGCAACAGTGGTAATGACATACAGTCACAATAATGGTGACATGATGTGCTTGACAACAGTGTTAACGACATGTACAGTCACAATAACAGTGACATAATGTGTTTAGCAACAATGTTAATGACATGTACTGTCACAATAACAGTGACACAACATAGTATGAGGAATACTGGATGCATTTGAAATAGCTGACCAAGATCACAAGTTAAACATTACTGCCAGAATTACAAGTGCCACTTAAGCATGTTGAAGTACAACTGAGACAGTGCATAGTTTAATGGATGATGTCACCAGTATTTATTAGATAGATATTTATGCTAAAAATCTTTTAAAGGACAATACCAAAGTCACATAACACAGGAGAATTTGTACTCCAAAAGTGACATACTGCAGGTATGTTAGCAGTATGTCATCACTATGTGGCTAAAAAGTTATTTTCCCTATGGATGCTAGGATATGTTAGTGTCACTGTAATTCAATCTCATAACTAAAAGTGTGCATAAAGGTGGTCGTGAGGTGCCCAAGGGTATGTGACAGTAATCACAGAACCCAAATACCTACGTATCCACTAATACCATCTGTACAACACATTATCAGCAGCTAGTGCCACAGGCGAATAATGAGTACAAATGAAATATGCGGCATCTATGAAGGGATGACATCAGAATTGTATTGCCAAGGAGATGTAGCTGGCAACATTATTTTTACAGCCATCAGGGGTTGTGAAAGTTGCCACTGTAAATATGTCTAAAACAATCATTGGTGGTCACACTTGTAAAAGTTAAGCACTGTTATATTTGAACATCTTAGTTATCTAGTTATACATTAGAGGAAATAATTTAAGACATGCAAGCACTGCAGGAGAAGTCTGACATTTAAATAGTGAGAGTTCACTTGCAAAAGCATGACCTAATCAGCATGTTGAACCAGGGGTGAAGGGAGACAATATAAAGTAATTGTGTGCTCTTATTAATGTCACACAAAAAGTGCCATTTGAAAAATGGAAGTACCACAGGAGAAGACTGACACTACCCATATAAAATTGGACATTCAATTATTTGGAAAACACAATGATTGGAAGAGATTTTATTCTGTGTGATGAATGTGCCCTGGACTAGCAATCAAGGAGCCTCAATCCTCACCACTAACACCAGGGAGGTTGTCTCATAGAAGAGTAAAGGATAACTAATACATACAGTAAAGTACAATTTCCCTTAAGTGCACACAGAGATCACAGTCAGTCTGGGGCTGGTTGCTCCCTTGCTCATCAGGTCACCAATAAGACTCCCCACTGGCACAGTTATAGGGTCCAGGTCTATAAATATGCAATGTACTCTAGAGCTTATCTCTACACAAATCAGCCACAGCTAGAAGGTTTTAAAAATATTTAATAATAAATAATTAACACAAGACAAAACTACTACACCACAGAGATATCTAAGAGTTCAGAGATCACACAGAAACGTAAAATAATACAGTAGGACAGGTCTGATTTCAAAGAAAAATACCTAATTAATCTTTACTAGCTTTAACTATTCCTGCAAGAAATCACAGTGCTAAAACTTACATGTGAGCACAAGGAAGAGTGCTGGTAAGTTGGATATCCAAGATCAAAATGCTTTCAGTCTCTTGTGAGAAATAGTATTTAAACATTACTAACAAACATGTTTGTTGGGTCCCTTCCCAAATTACATCATTTCTGACACTTAGATTTTCCCAGGCAAACAAACTGCATTATTTAGCAATCTAACACCTGCATAGAAACTTACAATAGAAGACATTTCGCATGTATATTCTAACAGAAACTAGAACAATAAAGCACCTTCCACATCTAAATTCTGGTCATAAACTTTAACCTTAAAACAATGGGCATGAAACCTTCATCCAGCCACAGTGGAGCCAAATTCTAACATGAAAGGGTCACAACAAGCTTGACTGGACCAGTAGAGTGCAATGTTGTCACATATTTTACAGTTCCAGATTTCACAGTATTCTTTACACTCAAGAAACATGCCTGTGTTTTACATTTTTTATCAAGAAAACATGCATTTATTTATACAGTTGATAGAATTATGAATCAAATTCTATTTGACTAGGCTGGCAGCCTTCGCCCATCTCTCCCCAATAGTCACATCTCTTCCCCCCCAGGGAACTCAAGCAAGTTTTTCAAGTGCCCCTTGAGAAACATCACTTGAGAGGTCAGGTCTGGGTGTACCTCACCCCATTCCCTACCTTGAGAACCCATCTGCATTGGCATTGCTACTCCCACTGTGGTGCTACACTGACATATCATATGCTTGCAAGCCCAGATTCCATCTCAGCAACTTGGTATTTTGCTGACTGGCTCTGTTTAACCATGTTAGAGGGTTGTGATCTGTCATCACAGTGAATTTTCTTCCATACAAATAAGGCTGAAGTTTTTGTAGTGCCCACACTATAGCTAAACATTCCTTTTCTATTGCTGCATAGCATTCCTCCCTGGGTTGGAGCCTACAACTGAGATAAACCACTGGGTACTCTTCTCCCTCTGAAGAAATCTGGCTAAGTACAGCCCCCACCCCATAGTTTGAAGCATCGACCTGCATATCAAAGTTTTTGCTGTAGTCTGGACTGGCTAACACAGGGGGTCCTCCCAAAACTTCCTTAAGCTTCTGAAATGCCTGCTCACATGCTGGGGTCCACACTACCTTATCTGGCCTGTTCTTCCTTGTCAAGTCTGTGAGCAGAGCAGCTATGGCACTGTAATTGGTAACAAACTTTCTGTAGTACCCTGCTGTCCCCAAGAATGCTCTCACCTGCTTTTTGGTAACAGGTGCAGGCCATGCCTGAATGGCTTCCACTTTGGGAAGTTCTGGCCTTATCTTACCACCCCCCACTCTATGTCCTAGGTAGGATACCTCTGTCATACCCACCTGACATTTGCTTGGCTTAATGGTCAACCCTGCCCTCCGTAGTCTGCCCAGCACCTCCCTGACATGCTGAAGGTGCTCTTGCCAAGAATGGCTGTGGATAGTGATATCATTCATGTAAGCAAGTGCAAACCCTCCTGCTCCTGCTAAGATATGATCTACCAGCCTCTGGAAAGTCGCTGGGGCATTCTTCATCCCACAGGGCATCTTTGTGAACTCATGCAAGCCAAAAGGAGTTATAAAGGCTGACTTCTCTCGAGCACTGGGAGTCAAGGGCACCTGCCAGTAACCCTTGGTAAAATCAATGGTTATAAGATACTTAGCCCCACCCAGCTGCTCTAGGGCCTTATCTGTCCTAGGCATGGGGTAAGCATCTGCCTCTGTGTGACTATTTAATTTCCTGTAATCCACACAGGACCTGGTGCTGTCATCCTTCTTTGGCACCAGTACCACTGGTGAGGCCCAGGGACTGTTGGACTCTTGAATCAACCCTAGTTCCAACATCTCCTGTACCTCTTCCCTCAGGGTCTGTTTGACTCTCTCAAGCACCCTATATGGGGCCTGCCAGATAGGCCTTTGGGGTCATGTATCCATCTGGTGCTGCACCAGGTTGGTGCTCCCTGGTTTCCTGTTGAACATGCCCCCAAACTCCTGCAACACTGCTCAGATTTCTTGGAACCTGGGTAGGAGGTAGCTGCTGGGGCATTGCTACCCCTTCCAGCGAGGTGTCAGCCCGAGCCTCACTGAGGAGATCAGTCACAAGATCTCTCTCAGACTCCTCCTACAATCCACTGCAAATGCTCAACACAAGGACCCCCCTATCATGGTAAGGTTTCATCATGTTAACATAGTACAATTTGTGCCCTTGCCATCTGCCTAGCACTTCCACCATGTAGTTAACATCACTTACCTTTCTTATCACCTTGTAGGGTCCCTCCCAAGCTGCTTGTAACTTGTTGTGCCTGACAGGAATGAGAACCATTCCCTGCTGCCCTACAGCATATTCTCTAGCTCAAGCATTCCTGTCATACCACACCTTTTTCTGTTGTTGGGCTTCTGCCGGATTCTCCTGGGCCAAGTCCATGAGTTCCCTGAGCCTTGTCCTGAGGGTTAGGATGTATGCCACAACAGACTCCTTGTGAGACTCACATTCACCTTCCAACTCATCTCGAATTAAATCTAGAGGTCCCCTCACCCTATGCCCATACAACAACTCAAAGGTTGAAAAACCTGTGGATTCCTGAGGAACCTCTCTGTAAGCAAACAACAGATGGGACAAATATTTGTCCCACTCCCTCTTAAACTGATGTGCAAATGCCTGTAGCATGGACTTGATTGCAGAGTTTAACCTCTCAACAAGATCATCAGTCTGGGGATGGTAGGGGGTGGTCTTCATGTGCTTCACCCCACAGGACTTCCACAGACAAGCCTGCAGGTCTGACATAAAATTGGCACCTGTGAAAGACTGTATTTCCTTTAGGAAACCTACCCTGCTGAAAATCTCTAGCAAAGCATTTGCAAACTACTCTGCCTCAATGGAGGACAAAGCCACTGCCTCAAGGTATTGTGTAGCATAATCTACAATCACTAAGATATACTTTTTCCCTGTGGAAGTTGGGGTACTCAGAGGACCCACCATATACATAGCTACCCTCTGAAATAGCTCCTCATTCACAGGCAAAGGCATCAAAGGAGCTCTCACCTTGTCTCATGCCTTGCCTACCTTTTGGCATTGCTCACAGGTTCTGCAGTACCCTGTTACATCTCTGGAAATTCCAGGCCAAGAGAAGTTCTGCATAATACGCCTCTTTGTACATTTTATGCCCATATGACCTGCAAAGGGAATATCATAGGCTATGGCTAGAAGTGCCAGATGGTAAGATTTAGACACTACCAACTGCTGTACTCTCTCATCTTCTAGCCTTTGCTCAGGGGTCCACTCTCTGTACAGTAACCCGTTGTTCCAGTATACAGATTCCCCCTTCCCTTGAGAATCAGGTACCTCCCTAGCTACCTGCCTCAGGCCTTGCAATGTAGGGTCTGAGAGCTGAGCCTGTCTCAAGTCTCTCTTTGTAACCCTTCCCAGCTACCCTTCCACAGGAAGTCTGGCATTCTCTGACAGCGGTGCCTCACTGTCAACCTGGGTACTACTACTCACCTCTACCTTTGCAGTTATCCTGTCCAAGGGAACATTAGTACCCACAAGCAGCTGTGGCTCACATTCAGTCTCACAGCTAGAGAGAAGCTCCCTCCCTGAAGTAACCACCTCAGCAGTCCTGGCTGCAAGTGTGCAGTCTGTCTGGGTCTCCCCCAGGCTGGCAGACTCACATGCTTGTCTCCTAGCCTCACTGCATGTAACTGTATAAGTACATAGTACTGCCTCATCTAACTCCTTCCCTCTCAGGACATCTCCAGGGTGGTAGTTTCATACCCCTGTTCTCTCAAGATAACCTACTGTTGGCATTTTGTCTTTCCAACTTACTGTCTCACTCACCTTTGGTTCCCCACCTTGCTTCCGTGGACATCTGTATGCCCCATGGCCCCACTGGTTGCATTCAAAACATTTAAACCTAGCTTCCGGATGTGTACCTGGACTAGTGGCTTCCCCTGCTACTGGTGGTTTCTTTTGGGGCAGTCTGTGCTGCCCACCATGGGTTTCTTTAGTCTCATGAGCAGTACTGGGGGTCCCTTTCCTGTGCAGGGCTGCCTGCTTGCTAGGTATAGGTCTCCTTTCTTCCCCAACTCCTCAGAAGTAGCACACTGTCTATCAGCTAACCAGATCCTCATGTCATCAGGCAAAGTGCTAAGGGCTTGTCCCCTTACCAAAAGGTCTGCCAGCCCTTCAAAAGTGGCAACCTGACATCCACTCACCCAGCTATGAAAATAAGTGCTCGGTTCAGCAACATGTTCACATACATTTTCATCTGCCTTGAGTCTATGCTCACAAAACTTTTTCCTATACATTTCAGGTGTTAGCTTAAAACATTCTAATAAATGTCTTTTTACAGCAGTATAATGAAAACAGCCAGTGTCATGCATTTTTGCTAAAGAAGTTACAGCTTTACCATGGAGTAAGGGTGTCAGGAACCGTACCCAGAACCCTTGGTCAACTTCATACTGTTTACATACCCACTCAAACATATGAATGAAGCTATCAAAATTATCCCCCTCTTCAAACTGTGAAAGAAATTTACTGACCTGTTGTGCTTCTGGGGTCCGGTTACTCCCTTCCCCATTACCTCCATGACTCTTGCAAAAAGTCAGCATTTCGCTCTTATGCTTTCTCTGCTGTTCCTGTTCTTCATCTTCTAGGCTCTGCATTTTCTTGGCTGCTTCTAGTTCCATGCGCCTGGCCTCCAACTCAAGTCTCTTTAGCTCCAGCTGGATTTGTAAGTTCACTGCAGAAAGGCTGAGCTGTTCATTCTCCAAGGATATTGTATCTCCACTGTCAGTCTGATTGTCCTCCAGGCTGCTGTTTTCTGATGCAGCTGTAACTAAGGCTGCAATCAGGTCTGCTTTAGTCAGGTTTCCATGCACCAGTCCCCTAGCCTGGCACATCTCCACCAGCTGGCTCCTTGTCAGCTTTCCATACTCTTCTGCTGACATGCTGCCTGCTCACCATGACTAACACTAAGCTAACAAAAGAAATAAAACAATTGTGATCTGAACTCCAAGTATACACTGTGTGGCTGTTTTAGAGTACAAAATACTTTTAGAGATCACTGTTCATAAGCTACAGGAATTTGCTCTACCCACACCACTACAAGCCAATTAGTATGTGAAGTAGATCCCACCACTGCCAAACACTTGTGATGACCATGCCCTGGCCCAGCAATCAAGGAGCCTCAATCCTCACCACTAACACCAGGGAGGTCATCTCATAGAAGAGGAAAGGATAACTAATACACACAGTAAAGTACAATTTACCTTAAGTGCACACAGAGATCACAGTCAGTCTGGGGCTGGTTGCTCCCTTGCTCACCAGGTCACCAATAAGACTCCCCACTGGCACAGTTATAGGGTCCAGGTCTCAGCCTAACTGGGCAAGCTATAACCTCCAGTACCCTCTCTGTCCAACCAGTGCTTCGTGTCTCTGCCAAGTAGCTGACACAACACACACACACTTTGAGATAAGTATTTATACAACTTTATAAACACTCGTGGGAAAGGCTCACACAGATTCTCCAACTGTACCCCTTTACACAGACTATACGGTAGTAATTACTGCCACCACCCAGTTAATAATATCAGCTACTAAAAGGTCCTTAAAAGGGTGTCCAATTAGTACTGTGCAATATTATTATCCAATGGTAATATGACTAACAGTCAAGGCTTACTTTAGAGTGGCCTATTACAATAACCTTGATAAATATGCAATGTACTCTAGAGCTTATCTCTACACAAATCAGCCACAGGTAGAAGGTTTTAAAAATATTTATTAATAAATAATTAAAACATAAGACAAAACTATTAGAGAGAGAAAGGGTAGGAAAGATAAAAAGCGATAATTAGATACATGGCATTTCACAGTACTGCATTTTTTAAATAAACTTGGTTTTGCAATGTATACATAATTATAACTCACTATTCAACACCTTTGCCACATCCATAAAGATGGTAATGCAGTTATGTGTCATAAAATAAACAAA
Source organism: Protopterus annectens (assembly GCF_019279795.1). Classification (NCBI taxonomy): domain Eukaryota; kingdom Metazoa; phylum Chordata; order Ceratodontiformes; family Protopteridae; genus Protopterus; species Protopterus annectens. The sequence goes on along the minus strand of NC_056736.1, from coordinate 189,150,446 downwards.
TCTCACTGCTATGACATAAGAAATATCAGCCTTTATTTCCTTATGACATACAGGAAGTAGATATTTAAATTTCATAATTACAACACCATAATCTAACTCTTTCTGACATACTGTTGTTAATCATTTATAAATATTTATCCATTAAGAAAAAGCAATTGCTGTTTCTGGGTACTGAACCACACACAGTAAAGCTGGTGTTATAATTGCCTAATGCAAGCAGGAAGGGTTACTGGGGAAGGCATGCATGTGTGGATGAAGGTTGAGGTATGCCTGCTTAAGATGCTAGTGCTTGAGGGAATGAAAATGAGATTTTGGCTTGAATTTTTAAGTAAGTCATACTTACCCTGTACTTTTCTGAGGTGAGATAATATTTCCTGATGTGCCTCGTGGTTTACAACTATCTCTTCTGCAGCTTTACATCACAAAAATAAAATAAATGTATATGAAAGTATAGCGAGTGATTGTGTTGTCCGGCTAGATAATTAATGCCAGATCATAGACAGGTTATGGTGCAGTATACATACTGAGTCATGGCTCATTTCCAGTCCTAAATTCAGCCTCCCATTAGAGTAAGAGGTTCTGCTACCTCTTCTTAAGATCACTATAGTGGTGAAGACATTGTTCCCCATTGTGTAGAATACCTACTGCATTGGAGGCAGCCTTGGCTAAGCTATTCTAAGCCTCAGTCTTATACTGAGACCCAGTATATTCCCCCTCCAGCAACCTATGGCTGTAACATTTCACAAGGAGTGCTACACATCTCCTGGATTCCTCAATACCTCACCTTTGTGCTCTTAATTTAGCACCACTCTCTACATCTCCAGCCATATTTGCAAACATCAGGCTAACAAAACATTTCTGAATTAGTGTCCATTTCAGATCTCATGTGTTACTTGTACGGCACAAAGACACACAGCCTTGCTGACTGCATTTGCATCACTGAAAGCAGATGGATTACTTGGCAGACACATTTCATCACACAATAGTAAAGTTGTAAAACATAGGATCATAGGATCATAAGAGGTTAATAGGCTAATAGCCCTGGGGTCAAGGAGAGGCAGGCTAGCAAATATGGTAGGTGCACGGACCAGACAAACTGTAGCAAACATGAAAAAAGAAAGCCAGCACCTTGGAAGCATGAAGATTTATTGTAAGAACCAGACCGGTTTCAGCATATAGTTTTCATCAGTGGTACATTTCAAATCGCAATAATAACCCTGCAATAAATACTTAATCTAATTAGGTATCCATGACATCATTTCCTGTCCAAAACAACATTTTTCTGATACCAAATAATAGGCACAAAAAACAATGTAAAACAATATAAAAATCAATGTGGAATAACTGTTTTATTCCCTTTTATGCTTTCCTTGATATTTTAATATTCTGATTTTTGTTTTCTGTTTTAAGAATTGTTGTACTCTTGATATCAACCACAGAGTACTGAATCATACCCAGTGGTATCCAACTCATAGTAGGAAGGGAAAATGTTACAATTTATCATTTAATCCAGGTGGGAATAGACCACCCAATTTTACAATCCATTTCCTTTACTTCATATTTAATATATTATGCCACCCTGTTTTGAAGGATCTATTGCCTGATATTTTGTCAATGACTGTAAAAGTAAATTTCACTGTATGATGAATCAGTGAATGTCTATAAAGAGCATTGGTGGCTCTGGCATTCCTAATATCCCCTAGATGTTCTGACATTCAAAATCTAAATTGTCTAGAAGTTTGGCCCACATAGAAAGCTTGACAAGTGCAAGTGGCTAAATATATAACCCAATCTGTTCCACAGTTGGCAAAGCAGTTAATGTTGTACACCTGTCCAGTGTTTTTGCTGGTAAAGGTTTTTGTTTTGAAAACCTGTTTGCAGAACCTGCAATGTCTGCATGGGTAAGAACCAACCAATTTCTCCCGTTAGTGTTGTTTGATGATAAATTGCATCCTGATGCATGATTTTTTTGTAGTGAGAAAAATGGGAACCTAAAGTTTTGCCCCGTCTATAAGAAAATAGGCATTTGTCCCCCAAAAGGTTATCCAGTTGTTCATTGGTCTTTAAAATGTTCCAATGTTTGTCAATAACATCGACAAGATGTGCTGTATTTCTACCAAATGTGGTGACCATTCTCAAGGTGTCATTGTTATCCTTCCTAGTTGATGTTTATATTCTAATAAAGTGTACCTGGATTGGTTTTTAGCCCATTGCATGGCCGAGTTAACATTCTATTTGCCATATCCCCTAGCTAAAATTCTGTTAATGGCCCTGGGGCCCTTACAAGCCTAACCAAGAGTTTATCCCAAAAAAAAAAACCTCAGTCAGCACTTGTCGCCCCTGTCATTGAGGGATACAGGTGGCACCCCTGGGATTAATTTGTGGTTTTCCATCAGCTCATTATGTTTGCGCTTGATGAGGGTCAGAGAGGTGCTCTGTTTGATGTGTATGGGAAGTTTATTCCAGAGAAGGGACAGCTTCTGGGAGACAAACCTGTCTCTCTAGTAGGTTTTGTTGATGTTGCATATTAGATTTAGACCTTTCGAGAGGGTAATGCATGAGGAGTTAGATTTACAGACATGGAGTAACTCTAGTAGGGCAGGATCCGAAATTGCCTTGTAGGTGAGACACAGATCACCACTGAGCAATCTGTACGATACCGAGTAGAATAATAATGGTTTGAGCCTGTCCAGATAGGACAGGTGTTGGAGGCCATGGATTCTTTTTGTGACTTACTTCTGTGGCCTTTCCAGTTGGTACAGGTGTTTGGAGAGGTACATATTCAATTATTGGCCTAATGGGGGAGGAGCACTGATAGGTAATAACCTCCTTTTATCTGGATGCAATCCCTTTACTTATGAGATGAGCTAAGTAAAAAGGCTCATCTCATACTGGTATGAAATGAGCTTTGCCATATATGATACTCAGACCATTAACACAGGCTCCAATGTTCAATGATGGAATGCTTAATAGCATGGCTTTTAAGAGTTACAGTCTGATATATTGTCATGTTGGGCTTATCCAATGTTAATATATTATTGTTACAGCTGGGAATCAAACCCATGGGATAAAGAATGTACAAAAATTGTAACATACTTTAGGAGCTGATATTGCCATAGGAGAACTACATTCCCAGCCTGGAAATTAGAAATACAGTATAGTATTTTCTGAATGAATGGAGAGACACTTCAGAGAGGTCTATATGTCCCTAGTAGTAATTATTTCTTAGAATGTATTCCTACGTAAAAGTCATTATTTCTCTTGGTAAATATGATTCAGATAAATGCAACTGAATGTGCTGATTAATACAGTTTGGTTTACATATATACTTCACAAGACATAAGTATCCAAAACACATCATTAGGATATGTGATGAGTCATGATGATTATATTGAATGTATTGTGCCCATCATACATATGCAAGTGAATTTTATATTAAATAAAATAATTGTCATGTCTAAGAAATTGAACACACATTAGCTTGAGGTTATATAGGTTCTTAGGTTCATAACGACACTACAGTCCTTACAAGCCTATCCATATTTATCTCAAGTTGCTCCATTTGGCAGTGGTTAGGTGAGTAAAGTGTGCAGAGATAAGGGTCTATGATAGTTAATGCTGACTTCCTCTGTCCAGGAGGGATATGGGAATCTTCCAAGCAGTGAATTTGTGGTCACCCACCCATCGATCTAGGTTGTGTTTAAAGAGGGTTAGGGAGGGGATCTGTTTCATATGAATTTGGAACCTTATTACAGAAAAGTGGCAGTCTCTGAGAGCTGTATCTCTCTCTTGAGCATGACCTGTTCATGTCAGAGGCTAGATTAAGATCCCTGGAGCAAGTAACTCTCCTGCAGTTTGATATATGAATCTGTAGCGTCAGGGCCAGGTCAGAGACTGCCCTGTAAGCCAGGCATAGGTAACTGGTTAGCAACCTGTAGGAGACAGAATACAGTAACAGGACTTTCAGTCCTTCTGTGTAAGATTTGTTTTGTGTACCCTGTAATTTCTTAGTGAGAAACCTCTGTCGTCTCTCTAAAGGTATGTGCAAAAGGGAGCACTGTACTCATTTATTGGACTGATAAGGGATGAGTATAATGGAAGTAAATCTAAATGTGATGCCTTTACTTACAAGATGTGCAAAGCCACATAGAAGGATTTTCTTATTAGTGTGGCTACATGGTAGTCAACGTTCAGACTGCTAACAATCTGAGCACCCAGATCACATACCACTGGATCTACATTTTGGGGTTGCTTTCTATAATGTAATTGGTAGGGATGTCAGTTTTCCCAAAGGGGATAATAATGTATTTATTTATTTATTTTTGCATTTAGCTTTAATCCATGAGTTTGGCACTGATCATTTGTCTGTGTTAACTCTGTCTGCAGTATATTAACATTGTTGGGGGACTCAACAATTGCTCACATTTTGTAACCATCAGCTAACCTGGTCAGCCACAGGCCATCCAGGTTTGCTTGGATTTCTGAGAAATAAAATTCCAAACAGTAAGGAGTCCAGCACAGAGCCCTGCGGTATTCCACTGGTGATTGGTCTTTTGCTAGAGGTGAAGTCACTCACTTTGGCAGTATGTGTCCTGTTGGTGAGTCATTTAGCTACCCATCTGGTAGTGTATGGGTTGATTCCTGATCAGCAGAGTTTCTCTATAATACCTCAGTAGGGGATTGTATCATTTGCTTTTATTAGATCAAGATAGGTGGTATGCATTGTCTTTCCCTCATGTAGGCCCTTACTGACTTTCTAGAAGAAGTCAACCATATTTAACAGGCATGATCTACCTTTAATGAATCCAAACTGGGTTGGGTCAAGAGGTTGGAGATTACCTATGTCCTTGTTAATAAGGTCCATAATGATTCTTTCCTTGGCCTTGCAGATGAGGCTAGTCAAGCTTATGTGCCTATAATTCCCAGGGACAGTTAATGGTCCCTGTTGGTGCAGAGAGATTACTGTTGCTGTTCTCCAGTCAGCCAGAACATAGCCAATAATCAGGCTGTGGTTAAACATTAAGGATATATGCTAAATAGAAAAATTCATTATGCAAGGCTTACTGATAAATTGCTTGCAAGAAACGGGTTTAATATTATCAATTTATGCTCTTACAGTCCCATTCAAAATGGTGTGAGAAATGGACTTGAACCCTTAATCAGCTATGCTCTTTATCTATAGTTTCTATACTTACATCATGCACCACAGTGATAGTTCAATTGCAGCTGGAATTTCTCCTCTCAGTGTTGTCTTGAGTGCTGATGAAAGTGCACCATAGCTACGTGTGTTTGCTCTACCTAAGGAAGTCAAAACTAAATGTTTTACTTTTTCCCTTAGGTAGTAAACCCTGTTTGCTCACTGCCAATCAGAGAGCAATTGAATCTTAAAAAGAAGGAAAAAAAAGACACCGTGTATATAATTGCAATGTGATCTCTACACAGGATTCAAACAATGATTCATGGGCCTTATTTCTCTCCAGTTACACATTGTACAGATAATTTGATATCTGTCAGGAGTATTTTATGAAGAAAGTACTCTCCCTGTTGTACAGGGCCACATAACAATGCCAGGCATACTTGCTCTACCTAAGGTAGCCTAAACTAAATTTTTCACTTTTTTCCTTTGGTTGTGAACCCTGTTCACATGCTACTGAGTAGAGACCAAATGGAAAAGACATTAGAAAATGAAAATGTGATAGAAATACAGAAAGTTAACTAAATGCAATGCACAGATATATGTATCAATAACCAGAGCAAGAAGTGCATTCAAGTGAAATATCCCTTTCTTCTCACATCTTCTTGCAACAAAAGATGTACTTTCCATAACACATTGTCACATTTATAGCCAATGACAAATAATGTGGACGTTGATAGACTAATGATCATATGGTGTTAGCAAGAGATAATAGTTGTTTTTTTTAATTAAGAAAATGTTATCATGTGTGATTAAATATGCATTCAGCCAACCTTCTATAAAAGTTTCATTTAGTGGATTCAAACCATGCATCAGATGCCCATTATCTCAAAGCTCAGTGCACTTACAGCTTGTGCTACTGACACCAGTAGCTCTCAGGTATATTTTCTTTCCTGAGTACTCTCCAGAGTGCTGTCAAATATACAATACCTCTGGGCTAGTTTGCTCTATCTAAAGCAGCTTAAACTAAACTTTCCACTTTTTTCCTGAAGGCATAACATGGCTTTCACCCTGCCAGGTAGTGCTCGAATGCAGAAGGCAATATTTAGCAGAAGCATTCAATTATCTCTTGGGGAATAACAACTTAAAGATATGGAAATGAATCATAATGTATATTTAGAAATGAACATAGCTAGTAAGGCATCACAGTGATGCATTCAGCTATTTCAAATTTCATTGCTACATTTGTGCTATCATGTACGTCTGACAATATCAGAACTTTATCTAATGTCATAGCAATGGAAAAGGGCACAGAGAAGATCAGAAAGGCTTTCATTTTTCACACAGCACAGACATTTCATATTTAAATAATTCAAAATGACTTATCTGTCTGTCGGTCAATGCTGACCTTACCTGCGTTTCCCACATCAACACAGTCATAAAACAAATGAATGCCAAGAATTATTATGAACTCCCCCAGTAAAATGACCTGGGACAGGTTTTGATCCCTGCACTACCTGTAATTGTTTCTCAAAGCTGATTACCCTTATACATTATGCCACAGAGATATGAGTGTAACAACTTTAATTTATTCACCGAGTACTGTTCACACTGCTGAGTAAAGTGCATCAGTACCAGTCCTCAGTGTGCTACTGATGGCATTCCAAATAAAATTTGTCAGGTTTCACTTTGGACTGCAAAATGCAAGTGCTACTGACTGCTGCCAGTCAATGGTGCACAATGCCAAATGGCATGTAAATGATACAAAAAAATCTTGTACATCAAACACTTTATCTGTTTAACCAAATTGTTTATGTTGCAACAGGGACATGCATGGATTTGAAGCCTCAGATAAGGGTGTTGGAAAAAATTGTTTGATATCATTTCCAAGAGTTGCCACAGACAAAGACATATTTACAAGGTGAAAAGAGTTTTGTTGTAATGGTAATGTGACATTTATCAAGTCACATTGAAAGTGCTACACAAACAAGTTATGAAATTTGTTCTCTCACATATGACAGTGAATCTCTGGATGATTGGAATATTGCAAACAGTCAGCATAGCCATGTACTCACACAATATTAAACAAAGACTGCAAACACTGCAGGTGTATATCTTTCTTTCTGTCTGTTGCCTCATATCATTCTCTATGCTTTCATAATAGCAAGTCTATTTCTGTTTTATTGCCATGTGTTATCTTTACAAATGCTTAAAGTACTTCCTTTGATCAACATTTCTTACTAAGGGGTAGTATGTGTGACCATTAAAGCCAACATTTGCATGGTAGGACTGTAAATCTCCAAACTTAATCAATGTACTTTCAGACTTTTGTTAAGTCTCTTATCCCTGACACACCCTTAGTAGGTGTATGTCAAAGAGTGAAGATGGCAAAAGCTGATTATTTCTCTAGTCACAGTAACCATAGACACCTGAAAGCCATTGACAGGGAACACTTCTCAGTGCTCATCCTTGCATTACAATGTTGTGTACATGTAATTGTGTAGGTCCTTACACTATGTTTATACTTACACTTACTGCAGCTTTTAGTATTCAAGAATGCTAATGATTTCACACCTCATTTGCATACTCACAGTACTGACTATGCACTATATAAAGGTAATTGTGCAGCTAAGCTCTTGTATCATACTGGGAAGACTGTTTTCATACACAGAGCTCAATACTACTAGAAAAGCAAGATTTTGAGAGAGTTATCTGTTTTCTATTGTGCCTTGTTGTCAAGGAGGTTGCTATTTCTTAAATAATGCTTTTAGTTAAACATTAAAAGGCAAGTTACAGTGACCTCTGAAAAGCAACCTATTATCCTACATTTCTTTTCTTTTATCCCCTCCTTTTTTCCATAGCTACATATGCATTTCTATAATTATGTTAGTGAATGCCACATGACAAGTTATTTTAGTTTACATGTCATGTTTGCACATCTATTGCAGTTGATTGCAGTGTAAGTATATAGGATGGTCTGGCATTTCTATCAGTGTTAGCAGGAAAAAGAAAAATTATTCTGTTTGTGTATTGTACCTAACTGAACTCCACAGCAATGGATATGGCAGTTATAATAGTTTGGTGTTACTTTTCTAATGCTACATTTATAATTGCTGTTGTTAATGCTGCAATATATTACACAGTTAAACTTATATTATCTCCATTATCAACGTAATATATCTGATAACTGAGTTTTAAATATACTTCTTTTTTGTGGGGTGTGGGGGGGGGGGTCCTAACTTCAAAATGAGTACCAAAGACATTTAAATTGTTTATCTGCATGTAGGATGCACACAGTTATCCAGAACTGAGCTCATCGCCATCCTGATTGTGTATTTCATATTTATTTTTTGTGGCAGTTTCCTATTTCAACACATATGGGGATATGGCACCCAAGAAGAAACCTGTACCTCCGTAAGCCACCATATAGTGATGCAAAAAATGAGGACATTATTGAGGCTTATGTCACTATGGAGCTTTTTTGTTAGGGAGAGGTAGAGATGACCAATCTGCCAAAGACAGGATATGGCAGCAGGTGATCAATGGTATTAATGCTGTTGGAGGTCAGAGGAAAACCTAATCTCAGGTACAACACTAGGTAAGTGACATGATAATCTCTGCCCACTGTAGGCTGCTGCAATTGCCCATGAACAGGTGGCTACAGGGGGTGTTGCAGGGGCAGCTCGTACTATTGGTCTGCAGGACTGCAGCCCTCCCACCTAGAAATAAATTAAATGCATACTGTGAAACATAAACTTTAAAAGAATAATCATTTCTTTTTTAATGAGTACCAAAACTGCTGTGCATGCGCAGACACACTCAGACTGCCCCACAGATGCCCAGGAATCCATGCAAACACTGACTGCTTGAGTCAGCAGTCCAGATGCAGAGAAGGTATTTTCTGCCATGCGGTAGACTACCACATAGAAGAACGGAGCTCCGTACTGCTTGAGCCACAGCCAGGACCAATCAGGAGAGTGGTAAGTAGGGATTTGAGCACAGTACCAATCAGGAGTGAGGTAAGTTGAGTGCAAAGCTCTTGCAGGGAAGCGTTAAGTCAAGTGCGGGTTTGCTGGTTCGAGACAATGGAGTTGGACCTGGTTTACTGCTTCCGGACTCATTTACAGGTAATGGAGGTGCGTGTGTGTGTGTGTGTGTGTGTGTGTGTGTGTGTGTGTGTGTGTGTGTGTGTAATGCCCTTGTTAACACATAGTGGTGGGTAGAAATACTCAGGCTTGAACCCTGTACCTTGGATGCAGGTGGCAAGGACCTGAATTCCCTACCCACCAATATTTGTAAAAAAAAAATGCAGATTTTTGCCTCATATTTGTTCTGTTCCTCATAAAATCTGTGGTTTCTGTATCTTCATATTTCCTTGCAAAGGTTTGTAGTGCAGTGGTGCACTGGTAGCATTGTTGCCTGATAGCTACAGGTTCTCTGGTTTTATTCTTGTCTGGGGTGCCTTCTGTGTGGAGTCTGCATGTCCTCCCATCCATCCCTTACAAAGATGTGTCTGGAGTGTTTCTCCCTGCTCTGCTGAACTTTGGCTTTGCTTTGTTCCAAGTCAGACTAGTTTCCTGGTTAACAAATGTTTAAAAATAACAGGCATTTGAATTTCAGACTTCATATTCCTCAGAAAGTAAATGGTAAAACAAAACCTTTTATTCTAGCAATCGTCTAAGTTTATAACATGGATATTTGAAATTTGCCCATATTTTTGGGACTGTATTCCCCCATTATTGGCCTCGTCCAGGTATTTTGTGCTAAGGTTGAGAGCTATGGTGAGAACTGAATTCACTGAATATGTTTGGCAGCTGTATTCCCACATTATTGGCTTTTTTCAGGTGTTTTTTGCTAAGAGGTTGACAGCTATGGTGAGAACTGAATTCACTAAATAGTAGCCATTTAAGTTTGTCTTCCTGTGTTTCAGCTGATTTGGCATAGTGGAATGTTTCTCTGACTGTTTTGCACAGGGTCCCCTGGGTTTAAGACGTAGCAGTGAAATGTATGGTGGTAACACAGCATTTTATTCTAGCAGCTTTCCAACATTATACAAGCAATGTTTAAAATGTGTTCCTGGTTTTTGGCCTTTTGCCCCCCCCCCCAATAAATTTTGGCTTTTTCCAGATATCTTGTGCTGCAAAGTTCAGAGATACAGCTGAGTATCAAGTTGATTTTACAAGGAGCTGAGAGTTGCAGGGGAACAAAAGTTTAGTGCTGCTTATGCTAAGTCTGCTTGCATTGTTAATAGCACAACAGTTAGTGTACTTGCTTTTGATGCAGAAGGCTGTGGGTTCTACTCCCACAGTAAGTACATGCATTGCTGATACTGTACTGTGTTGTAAAGGGGGTGGATGCTGCAGTCCTTCTTGGCAAAGATACCTAGTAACTATGAACCTGTTATCAGTTTGCTATCCATTCCCTATTGCGGTATTGCTAGCTTATCATTTTTTTAATGCATGCAACATAGGCAATTTATTCTTCAAGGGCAACATGCACTTTATTTGTAGATGAAACAATGACATATAAAGTTGTTTGCTAGCAGCAACCTCATTATTAGTTACAGATTTCTTTAATGTGGATTTTACTACTTCAGAGATTGTGCATATTTACTGATACTGGTGGACTATAGAAGGTTGAGTAGGCGTTTTATGATGGAAATGTTCTGAATTGGGCAGTTTTGACATTAGTGCATGCATTTTGTTTCATTGTTTACTGGAAAAATGTTCAAAACAATAAATTTAAAATGCCCTCTAATAACTGTACTGTATTGTACAAGGAATATAATGTAATACAGTCAGGAAGGTGTATCAAAGAGCATGTGTATGTTTCATGTTCAAGGGGCCTATGATTTTGAAAACAGCCCAGAGTTAATCTTTATCTGCCACTGGCAAAATATATTTTCTTTGAATGTGGGTTTCAATGCTGTTTCAATGCATGTGAGTTTCGAGGGCAGAGAAGTTTTAATGCTAAGTCTATTTATATTGTGGGACTGCATTGCTTTGTTTAACAGATATCTATTAGGGTTTGTGCTGTAAAATGCAAAGTAAAACTTTCAAATTAAATCTAAATCATCACAGAAGTAAAGCAGTATGCACATTACAGTGTTTATGGTAAATGGGGCAAAATAACCAAGGAATGGGACATTGGAATGGCTGCGGGGGGAGGCTTCATTCAACCATGATTTTGTGAGGGGGGGGATGTAGCAAACACAGACAGCCCCAGTTGAACTATACCTCTCAGTTGTCCATATTTTTGCAGAATTAATAGATATTTGCTTCTTATTTTTGGTTTGTTCGTCATAAAATTTGTGGTTTTCTAGTAAATCATTTAGGAATGAAGTCACTAAATGACAGACATTGAGTTTCAGACGTCATAACCTTCAGAAAAATGCATGCTAATACAAGGCCTGTTATTCTATCAACTGTCTTAAGTTTATACAAGAGCAATTTTTAGTAGTGATTGTATGTTCCCCCAATATATTTGGCCTTGTCCAGATTTCCTGCATTAAGAGGTTGAGAGATACGTGCAAATCGCTTTGTAGAATTAAGAATATCCAAACCTCTCAATTGTCCCCAATTTTGGCTCAAAATGTTGCTCTCCCCTAATAATCCCTCCTCAAAATGGCAATTTTGGAAGAAAATGTGGAGGGTTTACATTTATATATAACTGTAATGATCAGAGTTATAGATTACTTTTATTTCAGAAATGCATGTAGATGCTCTTATTTTGTTAGCTGCTCAAGTTAACAGTGTTAATATTATAAAGGTGTCCCTTTTATGACAGGTTCCCAGATGTATTGTGTGGCAACTTTATATTTTTGCATCACATTTTTGGTCTGTTTTTTCATAAAATTGTGGTTTTCTGACAAATTAGTGGCAAGTCATTAAAGATTGATGTTAGAAAATAATGGCAGACATTTGAGTTTCAGATTTCATACCCTTCAGAAAATTCATACTAATGCAAGATCTACTACTGTTCTATTATCTAAGTTAATAAGAGCAATATTTTAAAATTGTCCTTATTTTTGGGCCTGTGTCCCACTTCTAGTTCTATGTATGGCTTTGTCCCGATTTCTTTCTCTGAAGTTGAGAGGTATGAGTGTCAGAGCCATCACTGTCAGCCAGAGACATTTCAAATTATGACATACTGTTTGATGAAAGCCCTTAACTATTTGTGTATTTTGTATTAATAAATTGTATCTGTGGACTCGCAACGTTGTGCTACTACTTGTTACTTATCAAATTATGACATACTTGTTGCACCCCACTCCCCATTGTAGTGGCTCTGGATGTGTCCAAGGAAGGCAAGGAGCAGTTATGCACTATAAGTGTTCAGAGTATTCCCCCATCCAAGGTAGACCGCAAGTATGACCGTGGCTTTTCATCCATTCTTGATTTTGCAGAATGTTCTGGTTTTCTGTCAGATTTTTATACTGTTGATTTATGCTTCTTATTATTCAGGAAATGCATGCTGTCACAGTGCCCTGTTGCTCTGCTTAAGTAGCAATGATTTAATGAGCATCAGGTAAGCTTGTCAGAGTTTGTAAGATGCAAGTAAGCATTAATAAGCATACTATTAAAGAATTACCAGCATTGAAAGCCTTTTTGTTGTTGCCATGCAGAGAATATTTACATAAATAGATAATGTATAAGCCTTGGGTATTGAAATGCATACGACGGTATTTGTAATAAAAGGACAGGATTACAGTATTTTCAGAAGCTCATTACATTTATTGGAGACTTGCAGTCATCTTTTGTTGGAGACTTGCAGTCATCTTTGCAGGCTTACCCGTAAACTAAACAGAATGCCAATCTATCATGTGTGGTCCATAACTTGTGCAGGAATCCTTTAAGCAATTTATCTTGAGCTTGTTTCTTGTTTGCTGTTCAGTTTTTACTTTGATCATGTCTTCCCCATGAAACAAGTAGATAGTTGTGTCAGGCAGCAGGTCTTTTTTGGATAAGAAACATTTTTACAAGTGGGGGTATCACAGAGATTGCTACTTTCAGCATGTTACTTGGTCATTTTATAAAGCTGAATATAAATTATAAAAAGAACTGCAGTGCAAGGAGTAGTGGTTTGAGTTGAGTGCTGCTTGTTTTTTATACTTGATTTTTGACTGGCATTCCAGTAATGTATTTAAAAAGTAATTTATTTTTTCATGCCTCACAACCTGTTTCCATCTGGATATTAAGTAAGTTGTTATGTAGCCAATGCATTGAAATATATGTTTCTTCTACACTTCATTTTGTCTTGATTGGACTCTCATAATGACTGTTTGGCACCCAGGCCAGTGTATTTTATTAAAGTTCCAGTTGTTGTGGTTTTGAGCATAGCTCCACCCCTTTCTAGTTGGCCTCACCCTTTCCCATTGGCCCCACCCATTCAGCTGTCTCCTGCAGCCCTCCTTTAATTTGAAGTCACCAGCCGCCACTGGGGTGTTGGTCTTGTGACTGAACCACCACTAACTGAAACTGAGTAGTTCCTGTCCACTGAGATTCAGATAGCTCAGTAGAGGGTTCCAAAGTTGCTGATTTCTTGTTTCTTCTCATTTGTGAATGATTGCTTCTATAATTGTTGAACTGCATTGTATTTCAGTCAGTTTTGTCATTACAGCAGTGAAAGCATTAGGCACATCAGTCTTGCTTCTTAGTATAGTTATGCAAATGAGGGAATAATTGATCTGTTCTGTTGTATAGATGTCGATCAATTGAAATGCTTGCTGCACACTATTGTTTCTAATTATATTGGGAAAATCTTACAGAGGAGAAATTGCTGACATAACTGTACACCTTTAACAAATGATCTACTTAGGAGCATATGCATATTTTCATATGAGAGTAATCAGTTATTTAACTTTTGTTTTTCCTTACAGTTTCCACATTTATGTTGTCATTAGTGAGGTTAGAAATTGAGTTTATGGGAGATGTCCCAGTCTGATGGTTTCAGAATGCAGCAATTACATGGTAAAGTAAAGGTTATGTAGTCTGACAGGCATCAGATTTCCTATTTGTATGTGCATGGGATCTTGGGTTTTGACCCAGGTAGTAATTGTGTGAGCTATCCTTTGCCTCTTAGAGCCAAGGCACACTGCACACTTCCATCTGCCAGCAGCATCTGGAGCTAGCGGTTCTGCCTCAGACTCCTCAACTGTACCTGTTGCTAACCCTGCCTGTAGTCCTTGAAACTGTTGTCCACTGTAGTCTTACCCCTTGTTTTCCATGCTGAAGCTGTTTGTTGAGAATTATATTGTGTAACATGGCACAGACTGTAAATATTTCAGCAGAGGTATTCAGGATATACTGCAGTGAACCTCCTGATGTGTCTAGACACCAGAACTTTGATTTAAGAAAGCTAAACACACATTGTATGATATCCCTAGTCTGATCATGGGCCTCATGGTATCCTTGCTCAGTGGGGTTCAGTGGATTTCTCACGGATATCATGAGCCAGGGCTCCAGTGCATAATCTGTATCACCCCTAGATGCCCTTGAAGAATGTCACACCTAGCAAATCTGCTGCACAGCTCACAAGTGTGCCATGTGTGTGAGTCATAAAATCTGTCTAGGTTACCTGCACAGACATTGTAGATGATCCTTAGGGCATTACAGACAACCTGACAGTTTATAGAGTGGAAACCTTTTCTGTTGATGTACATCCTTCCTTGTTCACTGGGTGGGGCTTTTATTTCTAAGTGTGTGGAATCTATGGCCCCAACTCTTTAGGGTAGCGTGCTACTGCATAGAATTCTTGCATGGTTCTTGCTGTCTGCTGTGGGGTTTATAGTTAACAGATATGGTCCCTTGCATGTAGTAACACTGCATTTAAAAAAATGATGTTATATTCTAGATGCTGATGCCTGTGACACCCCTAATATATCCCCTGTGGGTCTCTGGAAAGTACCAGTAGCTAGTACACATAATATGAAATATAACTTTTTTCCACTGGGATGGGTTCTCCATGAGTTCCCTGTGGCCTGAGATGGGAGTCACAGAGGTTGCATATTTCTTCCACTGTTTCCCTGTCCACCCTGTAGGGCTCAACAACTGCAGTTTTATCAGTCCATAAGTCAAACAGGGTTAAACACCCTTCTTCTTGCCCAAGGTCTAGTAGCAGCAGCATCCTAATTTAAGACTTCTTGCACATACACCATAATAATAGTGGCAGCAAGCCCTAACATGTTTTTTTTTTTTTTTTTTTTTTTTTTGTAATCACGCCTGTATTCCAAAGAGTTTTTGTGTACAAGGCAAAAGCCTACACCAAGTGTATATCATTTCTTTCAGTCTTCCTGAATTGTTCCTACATATTGGATTGGTTAATTAGCATGTACTCTGGCTCTTTATTCTTTCATTAGCATTGTCTGTCATTTACCTTTGTTTTTTGGCTTTACACATCACTTAGAGCAACTTAATGAATACCAAATAGAGCAGTATCATTTTGGTAGCACGGTGAGCCATCAACAAAATAGCTACACTTCATGCAGCTGTTAATGAATTTGGCCCACCCTTTGTACCTAAAACAGTACCAATCGAAATGCAGAAAAAAAAATCTGCAGCAGAGTAATGTATAGAAAAAAAGATACTCCTTCCTCATATGTTAAATATGATACTCCTCTGCAGAGAGATACAGTTATATGAGGACTAGGTGTTTATACAGACAGTTCTCCCTTTCAACATTTTTACCCACCATACTCAAAAAGTTCTTTTATGTTGTCTAGTTAATTTCCAAGGGAATATCTTCAGGACCCAAAGAAATCATCCTACCACTGTACTCTCCACTTATCATAGGATCATAGGAAGGATCATAGGAAGTTACTAGGCTATTGGCCCTAAGGCCCTTATTAGCCTAGCCAAGAGTTTAGCCCATGTTTAGAGAAGTCAGATCAATCATCACACACAGCACCCCGTTTGGTATGTACAAAACAAACAAATTGCTCAAATGGAAAGGCCACAAAAAATTTCAGAACTATAAAATTAAAGGCCTTAAAACTTTCTATTCTCCCTATAGAAAAGCATGAATCTCATTCTCTGAATTAGATGTGCAGTTTACAGGGCAGATTATGCAAGTATACTGAAAAGTTTTCAGCTTTACAAATATAATAAAGGTTTAGTTGCCTTGTGGGTTCAAGTTTCGGCATTAGTAGAGGGCTATAATGCTGTTCCCCAAAAACAAATCACTAAGGAATGTTAAAATAAGGATATAATGGTCTGATGCACTGTTAGCCCTGAGGACCATGAGAGTGTTAAGGCCTCATGAATTAGGAGTTATTGCCCTATGAGAAATTCCAGGGTTCTGTCTAAAACATTTTAGATTTTAAGTTAAATAATGATTAAATCATTAAGTCATAATGTAAACAGCACTAAAACATTTGCATGAGAAAATCTATTATTTGTTCAACAAAGAAGCAGTGTATACAAATCAATAAATAATGAGCAGATAACACTGAAGATGTTATCTCCACAAGATGATGCTTACAGTGCCAACTAACTTCACTGACTTTCAAAATAGAAAGCAGGATATTTCCTGAGATGACCATCATTGTTGAACCTATGAATCCAGTGAAAGACCATTCCAAATCCATAAAGAGTTAAGATCCTCTATTCCTAGAAACTAAGACAATCAGTTTTATTTTACCTCAAGTTCCAACAACTGTTTGCTAAAGACCATTGCTTTTTGGTTTGCTTGTTTTATTGTATTTATTTATTTTGTTAACCTGATGTATGGGCAGGTCATTTTGACTCTATTCAGCCATGACCTGGGCTCTAAACGAGCAAGACATATAAAAGATTTACAAAGATTTACAAAAATATTTTACAGGATTTTGATCAGTATTAACTAACAAAGCATGTTACTTAATACGGTTACAGCAAGGTAGTATGCAAAATAAAACCTATATATAAATATTTACATAGCTGTCTTGAACAACAACAAAGACCATAAGGACTGTAAATAATACAGAAGTTATGCAAAACCTGATCAATGCCTGAACACTCCACATGCTTTGAAATTGTGCAACATGCTTAGTATCCAGACTCATTCAAATGGAAGTGCTACGTTTTGCAGAAAGAAGTAAAACTAAGAAATTAATGCTTCCACTATGAATCAACTGAATGCACTGAGGAATGGGATCCCCAAACTGCATTTGCCAAAAACAACTTGTCAAAAAACCCTCACCCCCCTCCCCCAAACTTATATATGCCAACTCTGAGGTCACACTTACTTGAAAAAGGGGGAATTTTCCCAAAAAGGGAATCACTTCCAGCACAACTTGCCACCAGTGATTTCCTGTGGAGGAACTCTGATCATCGGGGAGCTGAAACTTGGGCTGTTAAAGCTCAAGTGTTCAAGCTTCATCCACTAGTAGGATAACTGAAATTAATGACCAAACTTTCTATGCATGAACATAATATACAGGTGTATGCACCTAGGGACATGAATCACATTACCCCCAAGTGGTATGCAACAAACATTTCTTTTTATTTAATAGCAGACAGAAGTACTTTGTATCCTAACACATAATGGGCATTATTATGGCTGGGTAGCAGACAATGTTGTACAGCAAGACAGAGATGCATATCACAGTGCTATAAGGCAGATGCATGCAGTACAGTTTGCCTTACCAGGATCACAACATCATTTGTAGATATATGGCAGCTGTCCTGAAAGTTACCCTAGTGTGAACCTGCTGGCACTCTAGTTATGCTGATTCCTTAAATGGCATATGATTAAGAGTGGAGTGATTTGCATTCTTACTCCATGCACAGTGTGCTATGTGTACACAATCAGCTAAGACCACATATAGGATCTTCGCCATTATGTACTGATCTTTTTGAACTGACACAGACTTGGTAAGCAGATGTCATGCACTGCAATCCTGCTCCTCTGTGTACCAACATTTTCAATACCACACAAAGTATGTTGTGGAATTGTGTAGTCTAATCACTGCTGATGAACTTGCAGGCCCTGTATATTGTCTTCCTGTCTATGAAAGCTAAGTAACTCTGCAATAGACTCATGTAAGGCTAACTACTGATTCTGTAGCCAGATCCCTCATTGCACAAGCAGGGCATTCCCAAGATATATCTTTTCTTTATGAAGACTGAACAAAGAAGGCACATTCATGAAACTATTTCCATAAAAAGACTCTGGCTATACTTCTTGTATTTGTCTGCATTTCCTGGTTGTGCAGATTGAAGGTACAACAGAAGCACATTGTATCAGTATGTCATGGCCTTTGTAAATCTAAATTGCTAAGTAGTCACCAAAGAGAACTTTCCTATGTCACCTATCCTGTGTTTTGATGCAAAGAGAATTTAAAGAACAACTGACAGATCTAAGCTTTACAAGTCATTCTGTATTTTCACAAATTTTTGCCAGATTGTTTTTATCTAAATAACTATTTGAGAATATATCCTCACAATACACTCATCAGGTCTGTTACTATATCTGCAAAGTACAGTTTTCCTTCTTATTGGCTGGCAAATGATTAAAACTGAACATTCTATCAATAATGTTTTCATCATTATCTTAATAAGTAATCAGACCAATCTAATGCACTAGTATATTACAGCAAGAATTTGTCATTTTATATCCAGCATATTTTCCAGAAAACTAATTTGTGATAAGATCTAACCAAAGATTGATAATGAGATTACCAGTACATAAACATTATGTGGTCCTTACTTGGAATCCTAGTAAATTATTTAGTTTTCTATAGAACTGCAAAGCTGTAACAAACATATCTCTAGTTACTAATTGATTTTATTGCCTTAGTTTTGTGCCTTGAGACAGAAGTGTGTTATGTAGCAGGACATTAACATTTGTACTGTAAAACTGATGACTAAGCAAGGCCCGAAGATTCAGACAACTATGTACTAATGCATGATAAGTGTGACAGATCTAACTTAGAAACCCTATAAAAGCATTCTACTGAAATAAAAAAGAAAAATAATGTGCTTAAAAATATGTTAAAAATATTAAAATTACTAGAGATACAAACTGAAAGAAATCAGCATGCAAAGGTATGAAAAAGAGAAAAATATAGTAGCTTTTGCATATTTAATTAGATAAGTGTCATGTCAATATACACCTCCATGAATGTCATGAGTTTCTTGCCAAATACACTCCCAAAAATCACTGAATTTGTTGATTTTGGTAAACCTCACAAGGTCAAGAAAACAAATGTGCAAGAAATGTTTACATATTATTATGGATGGTGTAGTGGTGCAGCATTGCATTGTCACCTCACAGCAAGAGGTTCTCTGGTTTGATTCTTGGCTGGTGTGCCTCCTGTGCAGAGTATGCATGTCCTCCCTGCTTTCATGTGGGTTTCCTCTGGGTGCTCCAATTTCCTCCCACATTACAAAGATATGCATCTGGAGAGTTTCCCCTTGGGTCTCCGCTGAAAATTGGTTTCGTTCCAAGGCGGACTTTCCCAGTAAACAAATATTAAATAAATAAATTAGACTGAAACAGTACCTTGACAACTTACACAAAAAAGAAAATCACTTCATTTTCAGACAATCAGACAATCAGAATAGCTTGACAGATAAGAGAAACAAATGGATTGTTATTAACAATAAACTGAATGAGTACACTGAAAACATATACTGTCAAGTAGATCAATGCATTTCATGACTGCAATACACATCAGAAGGTCAAGGGAGAACACCTTCCAGGAACTTTTATATACTAACTCGATCAATTGTCCCATCAAATACACACCCTAGAAGCTCATTGTATTCCCTGACATTGATATACACCAAGAGGTCAAGAAGGTATACCTACCCAGTATTTTACATACCAAACTGAGTGCCCTTTTGGCATAGTATATAAGCAGTTTACTGCATTCCATGACTTTGAAACATCTCAAAGGGTCAGGGAAAGAAATCTGTCACAGTTTTAAGACATTGAAACAATTTGAGTTCTGTCAGCATATATCCACGGAGGTTACTGCATTAGATTTCAGAAGGCCAAGGAGATATGTGTTCAAAGGATATGTGTTTTGGGTCATGGTGTGGAAACAGGAGAAATACCCGACTGACAAATATCTCTGTGGTGGTCAGACAAATACCAAACTCATCTATCAAGTTAACCTATCATTACCTCCATGAAAAAAATAGTATAGTGATAAATCCATAATGCTGCAACCACTGTCCATATGCTCCAAGGTAGATTCAAAGATGTTAAATGGGCCAGGGCAAGGTACTCCTTCATTAAGTACATTTGTACTATTACAGAAGAAAGAAGGGGCTTCTGATGACCAACATATTACCACATCTGTACAGCAGCACCACTATAAGTAAAATATCTGTACCATAGATGTCTAATGAAATAGCTATTCATTATGGAAATGAATGCCTTCACTACAGCAGTATTCCGGCTTTATGTTTATGTTTGGTATCTATTTGGTTACAATGGGCCAAAGATCCTGTTAAGTCATGATCTAAGCATAATGAGAAATGCAAACCAGCTACAGTCAATCATATCCACAGACATATTAACTCTAAATGCAGAAGAAAATTTGTAGATCATTGAACAAAATAGAGGTATCAAACAAAGTCATAGATAAACAATTGGATATGTAACATTTTGTATAATACTTCCTTTTGCCTAATATAATAAAACTGCCATTGCATAACACCATATGCTTTCAAAATGTATTAATGCTTTAATCTGCTAACTAGTGTGAATTTAGTAGTTGTACTATTAACCCTCCTGTAGTCCTGTATTAGTCAACTGAGGCAAGGAATTTAGTGTAACTAACACCAAATGAACTTGTAATATTTTGAAGTGTCTTAGGGTTGAAACCACAACAAATAAACTAGACAAGCCATACTATTTCTGCGACCCATTTACAATGCTATTGTCCTTGCTCTTAGCAATAAGTAATATCATTCACTGCAAAGTGTGCTGCACTTGTAGGTACTCCCTGCACTGTTTCTCAGCAGGCAACTCTTCTGGCACTAAATATGGAGGCGGATAACTATACAAGTTATACATAAGTAGCCTTGGCCACTGGCCTAAAACAGCTTCAGTCTGTATCATCGGACATTTTTTTCATGTTTTCTACTCCTCATCTCTTGCAAAATAGGCTGCAGATGCTGCACAGTCTGCTGGGTACATTTATCAATTAAGGAACATGATTTACAAATGCTCATATTGTTGTCATTAGTTTTATATTGCTGTTCAGAGTGATAGGTGCATGTAGTATCACTCCCTCCATGTGTAGGTCAATCATGTACACTAAAGTGAACCACCATCAGCAGCTCTAGCCTATTACCTCTGTTCACTGCAGAAAACTGTTCACAGTCTTAACATTTAATATTTTGAAAGTCAGCATTGTAAGCTTTCAGTATAATGAGACTAAGTCAAACAAGCTTTCAGTATTTTGAAAAAATAGGTACTGTGGTCTCAGTCAAACGAAATTCAGTATTTTGAGTTTTCAATCATGTGAAGTAGATCTATATATATATATATATATATATATATATATATATGTATAATAAAAATGTGCAATATAGTAAATCTTACTAAAACACTTTCACCCGTCATAGTACCCCCATCCTGACACCAAGCTCAATGAACTTGGTAAATGGCATTCAACTTTAGTCTACCTCTAATCCCAAGTTTTAGTGTTGACATGCTCACAGACAACCTAACTCAATTTCCTGCAAAATGAATAATGTAAAGCAGAAAAAACACCTATATTACCTAACAAAACTATATAATTTCACTTGAATTCTATACTTTCTACCTGCAATCCCTCTTACAAATGGAAATAGCAATACAATGATTTAATAAAAGTTCATTCAAATATGTTCTATCACACCTACAATTTAGCTTCCATATCATATACATGATGAAGCTTTGCCAAAATGTATGTGCCTGTGCTGACTTCCAGTGACCAGTAATGAAATGACCAAATCTTGTCTCAAAAATAAATTTTTGACAGAAAGACAAAACTTTTCTTTAAAATGACTCCATTGTATAATAGCTTTAAAAAGTTGCAAAAATGCTACTGGGTAAATTAGACACATTCATAACAGAATTTCATGTAAAAAGCTTCAAGAAAGAATGAGCAAAACTAATGTTCAGTGCAGTTCTCTCCATCCCAGCAAATGAAACGTTTCTAATTCTGTATGGCATGCCAATTTGCAACTCAAAGTGGCATATAAGGTTTTCAATTACTGATACTCATTGGCTATTTAATTTCCCTATACAGAAAGATGTTAACTTCAGAAAAGATTATGTAATCATTTTGTTTCATTTATCCTAGTAGCAGGTGTTAAAGGTCATATCTTTTTCTAGGATTGTGCATTCTGTATGTTACTCTGATACCAAATCTATTAGGTGTAGGAACTCATAATTTGTGATAAATGAATAGGGTTACAGCTCACAGTTAAACAGTAAAAAATCATTCATCTGAAATGCAACTGTCATTCCTGTTCCCTTTCTCCCTTAGCTAAATCATTTGTTTCACTGTGGTATACCAAGCAGGCATCTCTGCCCTTATTTAAAATATTCATCTGTATTTAGTACTCAGAAATCTAACATATAGAATGCCTTTGCTGTAATTTTATTTCACAAAAAATTGCTATTTAATAAATAGTAGGTACATAAGCATTATTGCTCTGCACATTAATTAAACTGATTTCTATCGCCGGTATTCATAGTGTTACCCAAATGCTTTAAGGAGCTCAGGATTATACTGAACAGCCATAGTTGAGCCCCGATTATAGAAGCCATTTATGCCAATTCGTGGTGTCCTCAAATGTACTTATGCAAATGACCAGATAATGAGATGGAAATGAGGAGTGACATAAATGCTCGTATGCTAATTTAAACTATTTTACACAATTTGAAATTAATTGTCAATTTTCCCACTTTCCAGAATTTGTTGCAGATGTACTATAAAAAGGGAAGCATTGCCAAATTAATCAGAGTTGCATTTGGCAAACATGCTGTCTCTTGTGGCAAGCTTTCATATTTCTAGGTCAGAGCTGCTTGTCTTGGCCAGACCAAAACTGCTTGTGCCCAGCAGCACATGCTGTCCAGGAAAGTGGAAATTTAAGCAAAGAAAATCTCATTATACCTTATACTCAAGAAATCCTTGATAGGTTTAGAGTGGACATGGACATTATAATGGTCTTAGTGGGCATGTTTGACCCTCATTGGGGCAACAAAGGAATGCACGGACTTCCTACTCCTGTGGATGCTGAAGTATGTATAGCCCTCTCTTTACTTGGTATGGGGACCTTCCAGGGACAGACTGGGGTCATGTAGGGAATCTCACAGACTTCTGCCTTAAGGGTACTGAAGTAGTTCCTTGATGTATTTTTTGGCACATGTGGATCATACATTTATTTCCTGGTGTTACCTCAGGACCAAGCAAGGACAATGCATACCTTTTATAGGCTGTCAAATATCTCTGAGGTACAACCATGTTGGAATATGTGCCTGTCTTGGCCCACAGGTGGAGTGGGAATGAATAGGAAGAGCTACCATTCCAGCAGGTAGAGTGTGATGCTTGGAAGTGCATCACCAATGTCTCTGCCTAGCATCCTGGCAATGCACACAATTCCCATACCTGGCACATTAGCTCACTTTACCACCTCTTCTTGTATAATAGGTTACATAGCCATCATCTTGTTGGTAAGTATTCATGTTAAACTTAATAACTGTATATTAATGTTTATTTTACTGTTTTATCTTCCCTCTCCTCTCTCTCTTTTTTTTTTTTTTTTTTTTTATTAAAGGGCATGCCAGATATCCAAATGACCCATGGCTCATAAATCTGTTAAGAAATTCTTCTGATGCTACAGAGGAGACATATATTGCAACCCTGTCCCAGACTCATTTTTATAATTGAGAGGGTGTTTGGCCATCTGAAAAGCCATTTCATGTACCTGAAAGAGTCTGGTGGTGCCCTTCAGTATGTCCCAGCTACTGTATGTGGGATGTTCACTACCTATTGCATTCTGCATTTTGCATAATATGATCATGAGCCAGACAGATGGTGAAGTGACACATGCTGTTACTGCAGCTGCCAGTTCTAGTCCCATTTTGACAAATGATTACCAGCCAGCAGAAGTAGGAAGGTGCCCCATGCAGAAGCCTCATGTATGGCATGTGGCTGCACAGTCTAAGAGGTGGCATCTTGTCCAGGACTGTTGATCAGGATATTCTAGTTAGTGTTTCCTTCTTTGGTTAAAAACAACACACACACACACACACACACACACACACACACACACACACACACACAGTAAAATTGATACATATAGTGATACTTGTGGGCTATGGTCTGTGCTGCATTGCCTACTGTCAATGGTCATCTGACATTCTTTCTCATCTTACAATAGTTTTGTATTATTAGCTGTTTGCCTGAGTGCTCACTGTTTCCTAAAGGCATCAGATCAATAAATAAATCAACAGTTGCACTTTGTGTACTTTGTAACTTTTGGTTTAATTCTTTATTCACTATGCAATAGAAAGTGGTATTGGCAACAATGACAAATTCAGTTAGGTATACGCTTTCTTTGTAATGAATTCTGTTGCACTGTACATCAGATTTATTTTTTACTGTCACTCAAAATAATTATGACTTCAGAAAATGGCATCATTTGTGCAGTGATGAGGGTATACTGGCAGCAATTATGTGTATATGTCAGGATTGTTATTCTAATGTGTCATATCTTTATGATGTATTGGACCTGAAAATGTTTTCTAATTACTTTGTCATTTCTTAAGTGACTTTAACCAGAAGAAATTATAATAAATGAATCATTGTTTTTTGCCAGGTGTTCATTCATATACTTAACATGACTTACAGACTTCCCTCCTCCTCTCCACAATCCAATTCCAAGTGGGGTGTGGGGGATGTAGCCCCCCCCTCCCCACCTAGTTTGGTTTTATATTATATTTCACTGAAAGCTTCAAAACAATACATTTTAAACCCTAGAAATGCATACTTACAACACCAATGACTAACTCTTTTCAGAAGACAATATATACCCAAACTAAGTGGGGGGCTATGCACCCCACACCACCTAACTATATATACTAACTCCAGGATCACACTACAGTGGGGAAAAGGGCATATACCTTTTACTTACCTTACAGTACTCTACACAGTGCCAGTACTTCACTTCAGTGAAATGAGTTTTCAGTAATTTGAATTTTCAGGGATTTGGTCAGGGTGAACTGAAATTCAGTGAAATGAGCTTTCAATGAAACAAAGTAGACCCTCTGACAAATACATTCAAATATATGTGATTAGTGAATGCAATTCTCAATGATTTACAAGAAACACACACACACACACACACACACATACACACACACACACACACACACACACACACACACACACACACACACACACACACACACACACACACGGCAAAAATCTGGACACTTGAGAGGTATGGCTGAAACAGATCTAGTGCAATATCCAGGCACATTTAAGTCATATTAAATTATGATGCATTCCATAATATTTAATGCAGGAAAGTGCCCACTTCAGTTCAGAAGTATAACCTAGCTCTGATCTGCGACAGTGCACTTGGTGGAAAACAGCTTGTTTATTAGTTTGATTTTCAAGAGTCACAACTTGTTAGTATAATGGAGTAAGGGGTCCAGGGAAAAAAATAGTGTGGGAAGAAATAGCTAGGGAATTTGTTATGGCTAGGCTTGTATAGGCTCTAGGGCTGATAGCCTAGTACCAACCCATGAACCTATGAACCTATGAAAGTGAATCCTGCCCAAATCAGCTACTAAATTATCAGGCTGCTGTAGAAGAAGTGAACATATGCAGAAGAAATCCCTCACAGAATAAAGACTGCTGTAGCATTATTAAAAATGGCAACAAAATTTAAAGTCTGCAAAAAAAATCATCACCCTACAAACCCATCAGCAATGGCAATCTACCAGCATAAGGCAAGGGAAAGCCACACCAGAGAACCAGACAGTTGATTTGATTTCCTGTGTCTTTACCCTTTCCCCTTCATTCCAAGTAGTATTAATTGACTTCTTATCATCCTGGAAGTGACATAGGTGGCACAATAGAAAACATGCAAATGTCGGAGGAACTGCAAATTGCTTTGCAGTCTCAGTCAAGACATTTTGTGCAGCGTGTGACATTTTTTCAGCATTTGCCTTTCTTTTTTTTAACTGAGCTGCTTTTCCCCTGGGTCCTAGTCCCTGTATGAGTTGCTATCTCCTCCTCTTTACAAACGGTACTGAAGTGCATGTAGTCAATACATGTCCAGATGTCTTGACCCTCCCAATATATTTTGTAGATCCAGAAGACTGAATAACTCCTTCCACCTACTAATCCATATTATTCTTTTAGACCTAATGATGAGTTGCCTGCCCTTACTATGAACCTGTCTTTTGAAAACTGACCTAGTATTATCTTATCTGCACATAGAGTGAGCAATAGAAGACCAAATTAGGAAGGTCCTCACCTTGACTGCTAAACTTTGAATTACCCTTTCTTTCCCATCTTCCTACCTGCATAATATTGCATTACCTAGATGTGTTAATTGTCATCTTATTTTAAAATCTGCAGCATCTGGGGTAAGGCTAATAATTACCAGGCAACTTATAATCCACTTCATAGGAATCATCTTGGGATTAGTGCTTCATTTTTCTCCTGGTGAGAAAAGGAAAAAACAACACTATTTTCAAGAAATCCTAGAGACTATCATTCACATGAAAGCCTGATAACTTCTTCTTTGAAGCCAGTTTGGTATTAGAGTTATTGTTGTGCTCCTAGTGAGAAGAGGAACAGTGGGCTGCTGATTCCTGACTGTTTGTGATTGGGCAGTGTGAATTGTACTTCCATAATTGATTTGTGTTATTTTGCTGGAAACTAGCATCTGAATATATGTGCAGCCTGTCATGATCTTGTGTTAAGCTGCTGAATGTGCTAGGCAGGATATCTGCAAGGACAAGGCTACCTTAAGTCTATTGACCCCTGCAATATCTGGAGCGTGACTGCTGCTCACCAAAGAGCCTGTGGCCCACCACTCAGGAACCAGCATGTGATGAATGTCATTGTTTTGTCTTAGCTACGTGAAGCTTTTGTGAGATCCAGCACTAGTAAAAGGCAAGAGTACCAATAAATGATCTCTGTCTTTTCAGTAAGTACTGATACCATAGCTGCCCTTTAAACTGACTTCAGGGTATCAGTCTATATACTTCATCCATAAATCTATAGGGTCGACTATTTCAGTCTCTCTCCAACATCTGAGTACAAGGCAAGTCACAGTCCTCCCACTGTCTTGCAACATGAATCAGTCTCTTTTCACCCCCATCTTGAAAGGTCTGATTGCATTAGGTGTCTTAAGGCAATACAGCAACTGTCTTATGTTTAATGAATATTCACTGCTGCTGCCAAATGATAGTTCGAACTGCAAGAAATGTAAATATTTAAGAAACAGAGGCAAACGTCTCACATCAGTCCACAATTGATAAGCATCACACCTCCACAACTTCACATCAATTACAATACACTATTAGGCTGATAACTTATACTGAGTCTGTAAAGAAAAGAAATGTCAAAACCTCCTTGAAAACAATCTGAAATATACCTGTCTTCACCACACAAACAATACCTAATCTTTCTCTACTCACACAGACTGCAACTCCACACAGCTCACCCACAAGTCATCAGAAAAGCAGGCTTAAGCCCATAAGGCTCACTAAGTCTTGTTCCAAACAAGAAAATATTTTAGTCAAAGGTGACTCTAGAGTTAAATATACAAAGTGCAAACTCACCACAGTGGGAAAGAACAGAATGCTTGTAAGTTGCTTGTTCAGTGCCAGGATCTGTGATGTTACAAGATCCCTAAGGTCACTTAAGCCATGCAAATATGACTATGACCTAGTGATGGTCCATGTGGTGCATGGCCTGAGGCAGACCACAGAGATACTGTGTAGGAAGGAAGCCTTCTAGCTTGTCAGTGGGAATCATAAGCACTAGGTAGCTTATCTAACACAAGATGAGTGGTTTCTGGCTGGGAAATTGTAGTTTATTGGTTGTTTGGGCAGTTTTTTTCATCTCCTTCAACTTTCTGGTCTAAAATCCTGCGTTTGCACTTTTCCCGCTTTTCACAGCAAGAGGTTCTCCCATTCAATTCTCAGCTTGGCTAGGGAGTGCCTTCTGTGTGGAGTCTGCATGTCCTTCCTGTGGTTGGGTAGCGTTCAAAAGACATGAGTGCATAAATGGGCATGCCTTCGTTGAAGGTTGGGCGTCGAGCTAGCACCTCGGTGTTTCGTAAAAAATCTACTGCCAATCATTAGCGGACCGGAGTTCCACTGCGGTGACCCCTTACCAGGAAAAAGCCGAAAGACAAACAACAACAACAACAACAACTGTAACTGGTCTAGTCCAGATACAGACTTGCTGTATCCAGGACTGTATGTAAGCTTCTGAGCACCCCAAGCCTTTCTATGCTGGCGGGAAGCCTTCTAGCTTATCAGTGGGAGTGGTAAGCACTAGGTAGCCTATCTACCACAAGAGGAGTGGTTTCTGGCTCAGACATTGCAGTTTATTGGCTGTTGGAGCACTTTTTCCATTTCCTTCAACTTTCTGGCTTAAAAGCCTGCATTTGTACTTGTTTCCCACCTTTTCTATAACTAGTCTAATCGAGATACATATTTGCAGTATCCAGGACTGTATGTAAGCTTCTGAGCCCCCCAAGCCTTTCTATGTTGGAGGGAAGTCTTCCAGCTTATTAGTGGGAGTGGTAAGCACTAGGTAGCCTATCTACCACAAGAGGAGTGGTTTCTGGCCCAGAATTTGTAGTTTATTGGCCGTTTGGGAATTTTTCCATCTCTTTCAACTTTCTGGTTTTAAAGCCCATGTTGTGCTTGTTTTCCACCTTTCCTGTGACTAGTTTAGTCCAGATACAGATTTGCTGTATCCAGGACTGTTTGTAAGCTTCTGAGAGGTGCCAAAGTCTGCTCTTCAATTTTTCCTTAGATCTTCTCGTTCTCCCCTAACACTTTTACTAGCTTATTAGTCTAGCACTTTACCATACCAGACTTCTTTTAGCAATTATTGTAGCACACAAAAGTGCTACCAGCACTAAACGTTCTACAAGGAAACAGCTCCAGTACGTATTATTAATGCCCACCCCTCCAGGCATGTCTAAAGGTCAGTTCCCTGTGCTTTTTCCAGTTAACCTGGTGAATGTGGACATCCTGAGGCAATGTATCAGCTGCCTCATGTACACTGACAACCCTCTCCTCTTACAACCCAATACTCAGACTTGCGAGAGATGCACTTATATATCCAAATTGGAAGCCACACATTCTCCAGCCAAGACCGGAATAGCTGGTGAAGAGGAGAAGATCAACACTTACACCACACCCCATTGAACAAATAGCCCTCCAGAATACACACAAACACTGCCTTCACATAAAAACACAAACCACACACCCACCTTTGCAGAGGCTCTCAATAAAAATCTACCCAAACAGCAGAGACCTCCAAGGCATAAACGCAGTCAACCACCATGACACAATACTAATCACAAGACAGATATCTCTCCTAAACAGTGTGTCACTCAACCAAAGCCCCTAAGGCAAAACAGCATGCCCAGCACAGTAGTCATAGGTAATTTGATAGTGAGGCACACTGATGTCCCACTAACTAGGTTAAATAAGGAGAAAGTAACAATCAGCTGCCTGTCAGGTGCCAAGATCCACCATATAATGCATGCACTCAGGTC
The DNA here is from genome assembly GCF_019279795.1 of Protopterus annectens. Taxonomy (NCBI): domain Eukaryota; kingdom Metazoa; phylum Chordata; order Ceratodontiformes; family Protopteridae; genus Protopterus; species Protopterus annectens. The sequence continues at coordinate 189,120,566 of NC_056736.1, read as the reverse complement.
CCTCAACAACAGGTACAAATATGACTCTGTCATTGAACATGTGGATGTGAATGACCTGAGATGTGCCTCCCAGGACTACATGAAAAGAGACATGGAGGAGCTCTCAGATTATGTAGCCCAGGCGGGTACGATCCTAGCCCTGAGCAGCATCCTACCATCACCCAGAATGACACCATATTACAAGCAGAAAATGATTGATTTCAACAATTGACTAAATTTCTGGTGTCATTCTAAGGGGATCCAGTATCTGTCTGCATGGGATGACATGACTGACAGACCTCGATGCTTTGTCAGAGATGGCCTGCATCTGTCACCCCTGGGCTTCCAGATACTGGCCAAGGCTCTTGCCACCCCTATAGTGCCTTTTTTAGGTGGTGTTCCAGAAAACAAATTGCCACCATAATTATGTAGCCCAGGCAGGTATGACCCTGACCTTGAGCAGTATCCTACCTTCACCAAGAATGATGCCACAATACAGAGATAAGATGATCAGCTTTAACAATTGGCTTAAACACTGGTGTCATTCAAAGGGGATCCAGTATCTGTCTGCCTGGGATGACATGCTGGACAAGCCACGCTGCTTCGCAAGGGACGGCTTGCACCTGTCACCCCTGGGATTCCGGATATTGGCAAAGGCTCTTGCCACCCCCATAGTGCCTTTTTTAGGCAAGGCTCAAATTCTAAACCTACCACCCTAGAACACAAAAAGGAAAAAACTAAGGGTAATGCTGCTCAATGCCAGAAGTCTAAATCTCAAAATGCACTTTCGAGGCCCTTCTCAGTATGGAGAACATCGATGTCTGTGCTGTGACAGAAACCTGGTTCAAGGCTCCTGAGAGCACCCCAGCGCTATCAGGTTTTACCTCATATCATGCGTTCCGGCCCCAAAATCCGGACAATACCAAGAAAGGAGGGGGGGTACCCATATTCATCAAGGACACCCACACCTCAAGACTGGTGGCAACGCACGATGCATCAGAGACCATCCAGGTGCAATTAACCATAGGCAAGACTGCTCTGCAAATTGTAGCATGTTACAGGCCACCCTCACAAACTCAGGAAACTCACATGGCCTTCCTGAAAACACTAGAGGGATAAATGTATCACCAAACACCATCATACTAGGTGACTTCAATTACCCTAATATAGACTGGGAACACTACTCAAGCCCAAACACCCAAGCCCAAAAGTTCCTGGAATTCATAAACTCAAATGCCATGGAACAACTAGTCACCATCCCCACAAGAGGAGATAACATACTTGATCTCATCATCACGAACATGGGAGCACAATGTTCAACACCGAAGTATACCCCTCACTGGTGAGATCAGATCACAAACTAATCTCGCTGGAGGTCCTCATCCCACCCCACCTGAAATAAAAAGACCACAGTAAAGAACTTCTCAAAGCCGACTTCACACTTCTAAAGACTAGTGTGGTCTCCTTTCAGGCCCCGAGCGGCGGAAAACAATACTCAAGCCGCTGAATCACTTACAAACGCCTTCTACCAGCACCTGCAGGACTGCATGGATAAGGCAATCCCAAGCAAAACAAAGACTCTTTGTACCAAAGGCAAGCGTCCAGTCTGGTGGACCCCAGCCATAAACAAACTCTACAACAAAAGGAGGAAGCTACTACAAGATAGAGCAAAATCCTTAAAAGGTAAGACACCCTTGATCACTATAAGTAAAAAACTAAGAGCTCTCATAAAATCATCCAAAGCAAATTTCGAGAGAAAAATAGCTAAAGACTCAAAAGACAATCATAAGGCCTTCTTTAGCTATGTTAGAAACCTAGGAGGAAACTGCCAGATATGCTCAGAACTAGTTCAAAATGATGTGAAGATTACTGATCCTACAGACATCGCCAACATACTGGCTGACAGGTTCAGTGCAAACTTCTCCCCCCCATCCCCCCCAAAAGGAGAGATATCTATACCAAATGAGTGCAGCCCCCCAAACATCTCCAGCGCCCAAGTGAGAACTGCTCTCTCCAAAGCAAAAAACACAGCATCCATGGGACACGATGGTGTCCCCGGCTGTGTGCTCCACGAACTCAATGAGGAATTAAACCCACAGCTAGGACAGCTGTTTAATCAAAGTCTTACCTCTGGATGCACTCCAGGGAGTGGCGCACTGCAACTGTGGTCCCACTTCACAAAAGCGGTGCCTCCACAGACCCTGGAAATTACCGGCCCATTAGCTTGACAAGCCTTATCTGCAAAGCCATGGAGAGGATCATAATGGACCTCACAAATAAAGACATAGGGAATTTGCAGACTTTGGATCCAACCCAGTTTGGCTTTGTCAAAGGCAGATCATGCCTTTTAAACTTGGTTGACTTTTTGAAACAGTCACCAAAGCCATTGATGAGGGAAAGGCAGTCCATACAGCCTACCTCGATCTGGCTAAGGCCTTCGATACAATACCCCACTCGGGTATCATTGAAAAACTCATCAGCTTAAATGTTAACCCATACATCACAAGATGGGTTGCAAACTGGCTGAGTGACAGAACCCACAGGGTCAGAGTTGCTGGCGCCATGTCAGACTCAAAGCCTGTCACAAGTGGTGTCCCACAGGGCTCAGTCCTGGGCCCACTCTTGTTTGGCATCTACTTTTCCGAAGTACAAGCAAACACAGGAGGGTTATGGCTGACAAAGTTTGCAGATGACTGCAAACTGGGCGCCATAGTAGAAAACACATCTGACACAGATATCCTTCAGAAGGGTCTCACAGAAACGGATAACTGGTGCCAGAGCCACGGCCTAAAGTTAAATGCCAAACAATGCATAGTCATACCCTTCGGAAAAAACAAGGTTACCCCTAGCTACCAAATAGGTGGCAATCCACTGAGCACAGAAGAAGTTATCAGGGACCTGGGGACCCAGGTTGATAGTAGTCTGTCATTCGACACCCATGTAGCTAAAGTAGTTAGGAAGTCCTTCTACATTGCCCACCTTATCATGAAGGGATTCTCATCTAGATCAAGGGCGGTCATAGTCTCCCTTTACTCATCACTCATCAGACCAATGATTGAGTACAATGCCCCATTCGGAATGTATCTGACCCGACACTTGCAGCAGCTGGAGAGGCCACAAAGGTTCCTCACCAAAAGGATAAAGGGTCTCAAAAATCTGTCCTATGCTGCCCGACTGAAAGAACTCCAGCTCTATTCAGTCGCTTACCGCTTGCTCAGAGGTGACCTTTGCCTAACATACAAGGCCATGTCAAACCCAGATTTGATGAATATGCTTCACCTCAAAAAATCTAGATCCATCAGAGCCACAAGGGCGGAGACTTAAACCTCGACACAGCTATTAATAGGACGTGCTGGAGGGATAGATTCATCACCCAAAGACTCCCTATGCTGTGGAACAAAATCCCGGTACATGTGAGGCAGAGCACCTCGCTGGCCTTGTTCAAGAGAAATCTTGACCAATGGATGGGAGATCGCAGATATACCCCAGGAATTACCTCAGTGTCACTGCTCGACAGAGGCACAGCAAAATAATGGGTATAGTTCCCCATACTAAAGGGGTGGCGTAAGCCACAAAACGATGGGCTAGGCTTATAAATGCCCTCGGGCAGATAGCCTAGTATGAACCTATGAACCTATGAACCTATAAGCTACTAACAAATGCAATTTGAGGGTCATGCTGCTCAATGTTAGACGTCTAAATTTCAAAATGGACTCACTCGAAGCACTCCTTAAAATGGAGAACATCAACATGTGTGCTGTAACAGAGACCTGGTTCAAGGCAGCAGAAGTAGGCTATAACTAATTCCAGAACTTTCGGTCCCAGAACTTGGACTGATGCTCCAAAGATGGTGGTGTTTCCATATTCACACCTGCATACTGGTAGACCAACATAATGCATCAGAGATACTTCAGGTGCAGCTAACATTGGGTAAGACAGCAGTTCAGGTTGTAGCCTGTTACAGGTCCCCAACCATATCCCAAGACACTCACTTCATGTTCCTAAGCACCCTGGAGAATAATAGAGTCCAACCTAACACACTCATACTGGGCGAGTTCAACTACCCCTCCATTAACTGGGAAAACTACTCGTACCAAAACAATTGCCCAACGTTTCCTGGAATTCATTAATTCCAATGTCCTGGACCAGCTTGTTCTTACCCCCATTAGAGGTAGCAACATCCTTGACCTGGTTATTATTAATATGGGCGACCATTGCTCTACACCAATAGTTAACTCCTCCCTGGTTAGATCCGCCCACAAACTAATCACCTTGGAAATCCACATCCCTCCCACCCACAAAGGTAACCACCATGAAAAACGTCTCCAAAGCTAACTTTGGACTCCTATGAACAGAGGTGGCTAACTTTACGGCACCCATGCAAATGGAGAATAGTTGCATGACTGCTGAATCATACACCAATAAACTGTACGAACATGTACACAAATGCATGGATCTCGCCATACCCAATAGAACCAAGACACTCTCCTCCAAAAAAAGAAAGCCAATCTGGTGGTCCCTGCCATAAACAAACTCTACAACAGAAGGAGGAAACTGATGAGGAATAAGGTAAAGTCCCAAGACTGCAAAAACTCCCTTATCAGCAGCAACAAAAAGTTGAGATCCCTCATCAAATCCTCTAAAGCTAGTTATGAAAACAGAATTGCAGCAGATAGTAAATACAACCACAAGACCTTTTATAGTTAAGTAAAGAGCCTCCATGACAATACCCAGATTTGCTCTGAGCTACTGCACAATGGTAACTGCTATACCGAGCCAACAGATATTGCCAATATACTGGTTGACAGATTCAGTGCCAACTTGTCCCCGCTCCTCCCCCAAAGGACCAATGACAATACCAGTGGATTGCCAGGCAGCCAGTATTACTGCTGCACAGGTTAATACAGCACTGTCCAATGCCAAGAATATAGCTTCTATGGGACCTGACAATACCCCTGGCTGTGTTGTACATGAAATACAGAATGAACTGACTCCTCACCTGTGTGCCCTGTTCAATCACAGCCTCACCTCAGCCTTTCTCCCTAACAAATGTTGCACTGCTATAGTCATCCCTCTCCACAAAGGATGAGTGACTAAAGACTCTGGGAACTATCGCCCCCTTAGCCTGACAAGTCTGATATTCAAAGCTATAGAATGCATCATCATGGACCTAATAAACAAGAATATAGGGAATCTCAAATCTCTGGATACCACACTGTTTGGTTTTGTGAAGGGTAGATCATGCCTGCTCATCTTAGTCGACTTCTTTGAGTCAGTCACCAGAGCTGTGGATGAAGGCAAGGTGCTTCATACAGCCTACCTTGATCTGGCCAAGGCCTTTGATACCATTCCCTACTCAAGAATCATAGAAAAACTCACTAAGCTAGGCATCAGCCCCTATATCACTAGGTGGGTTGCAAACTGGCTCACAGATAGAACCACAGTGTGAAAGTAGCTGACTCCAAGTCAGACTGATGACCAGTCAAGAGTGGAGTCCCACAGGGATTGCTCATAGGTCCTCTTCGGTTTGGTATCTACTTCTCAAAAGTCCAGTCCAACAAGAAGGGGCATTGGCTGACAAAGTTCACGGCCGATTGCAAGTTGGGAGCCATTATTAACTCCCCAAGTGATGTTGACATCCTACAGAAAGGCCTCACTGAGACCACTGACTGGTGTCAGAACCATGGCTTAAGCTCAATGCCAAAAAATGTGTCATCATCCCCTTTGGAAAAAACACAGTTCCCATGAACTACCACATTGATGGGTAGTCTGCTGAACATAGAAGGCATTATAAGAGATCTGGGAACACAGGTTGACAGCAACCTCTCTTTTGACCACTAAACTGCCACTGTGGTCAGAAAGTCCTATGTGGCACATATCATTACTAAGGGTTTTTTATCCAGGAAGAAAGAGGTCATTGTCTCCCTGTACTCTTCCCTCATTAAGCCATTCATCGAGTACAATGCCCCATTTGGGATGTACCTCACTAGACACCTGCAACAACTGGTGAGGCCGCAAAATACCTCACAAAGAGGATCCTAGCCCTTAAACACTTGTCCTATATGGGCAGACTCAAAAAACTCCAACTATTCTCTGTCTCATATCGCCTACTTAGAGGCAATCTCTGCTTGACTTATAAAGCCATTTCTGACCCAGCCCTGTTAGAAATGCTATATCTAAAGAAATCCCAATTCCTCCGCACCACACACACCAAAAACCTCAACCTCATTACCATAATCAACAGAATGTGTTGGAGGGACAGGTTCATAACCCAGAGACTGCCCATGCTATGGAATAGACTTCCCATACATATCCAACAGAGCACCTCACTGGCCATCTTCAAGAGAAATCTTAATGAGCGGATGGGAAATAGAAGATTCACCCCAGGGATCACTCCAGTGGTTCTACTTGACAGAAGCACTGGAAACTAAGGTCGAATGGCACGTTGCCAGGGTAATCCTATGGGCTAGGCTTGTAAAGGCTCCAGGGCCATTAGCCTAGTACACACCTATGAACCTATGAACGTGATGATACTTACTATATATGTATTAGAGGTAGAAAAGACACTGTTCTTGGGAGTTATCATGCCTTCGCCAAAATTATGCCTATATACCAAGGCAAGTTAATTAGATTTAACAATTGTTAAATAACTACTGTCATTCTTTGTATGTGTCTGCCTGGAATGAGATGGTAGATAACATTTCCTTCTTTGCTAAGGAATTCATCCACCCCTCATACCAGGGATTCTGCAGAGTTGTTAAGTCCTTTGCTACTGCCATAGTTCTTTTAGTGGAGTCCTCCTACCGGGTATTCCTACATAATGAACTCAAACTCAAATAAGTACAATATAATGGCGGTACTACTCATTGCTAGAAGCTGACATAGAAAGATTTCAGAATATGATGTCAACCTACAACTCTATCATATTCGTATATGTATACTTACTGAGACATGGTTTCGGTGCAATGACATCACTCCCTCTATATCAGCTTTTAGCACATATTGTGCCTTCATTCCCATGAGTAACTGTGGGGGAATTATCTGTATTTGTTAGAAACAAAGGGCTTACCATCCACACATATATACATTAGCATTAGGTGATTTGATCACATTGACTTATGTTGATGTGACATCCTGGCTGTATCTTAAAATGGGAAAAGTGGGGGTTGGTAATGACAATGACCACCATTACCTTCCATCAGATTACCCATTACCCTAACTTGGAACTCCTGGGGAGCAAAATCACCTTCAATAAATCCAAGTATTACATTATTGATAGCAACAAATCTCCATCAATGTCCACCAGTGATCATGGAAACTACCTCAAAAAATATTGTGGGCATCAAATATCAAACCAAATACCTGCTTGCTAGGAGACCTCAACTATCCAAGCCTTGATTGGCACGCTTACACCTCTAAAAGTCATTATGCTCAGCTTTTCTTAGACTTTAATACCAATATTCTGTTATCTGCTCATCCACTGATACTAAGCAGCTTGAGCAAAGGTTGGAATGTGCACATACTTGGTGCACTGAAAATGGTTTCAAGTTAAATACAACAAAGTGCAGTCTGCTAGCATTTAGATACCTCATATGATAAAAATTGTACTCCTCTTCAGACAGAGACAGTCATAAGAGACATGGGTACTTATGCAGACAACTCTCTCTCATTCAATCATTATGTTTCCACCATAACAATCCAGTTAATTACCAAAGGAATATCTTCAAGAAACAAATAAGTCATTTTACTCCTGTACTCTTCCTTTATCAGACTCCACTTGAATATAATGTCCTCTTTGGTAGGTATAAATCCAAGCATATTGCTCAACTGGAAAGGGCCCAAAGATTTATAACCAAGAAATGTAAAGGTCTTAAGGCTTTCAACTATCATAAAAGATTAGTATGATTCTCTTACACTTAATAGCTAACTGGATGCTCCAAGATAACCTGTGTATGAGACATGAATTAATCCCATGTGACCTCTATTTCTTTGCAAAACCAGTACCTCTATAAACACCCACACTAGGAACCTAAATCTACACCAACACATTAACCAGTCATGCTGGTATAATAGGTTCCTTACACTGCATATTCCCAACCTATTGATTAAGTTCTCACTACAGGCCAAACAAATCTTCATAATCATCTTACTGATATACTCAATTCTTGCTACTTACCCTGCTTTGTAATTCTTAATTCTTACCATCAAAGGTTAATGCCATTAAAATATTGCTGCTACAACAATATTTTCTCTGTCTCTTTTTTGCCATAAATAATTCATTTAGCTACTACAAGTGACTTATATATATAAAAAAAACCTTGCCTCACACCTCAGTAATGAAGCAGCATGCATATAGTGCAATTGCTATTTCTGAACATTTTCATTGTTCCCCTTGCTCATCTTTGTCCATGTCTGCAGGGTTAGTCTTTAGAGAATTAACTACATCCTTGTTTTTGTTAACTTTCCTGGTCCTGTCCTCTCTACCTCTAGGCTACCTACATTTTCTCCTGTCTGTCGTACCCATAGTTGTGCCATTTGTTGTTTCCTCAGTGTCTTGTATTTTTCATACTTGATCTCACCTTGCCTGTTTAATAAGTTCCTCTTAACCTTATCAAAATCTGAAAAGTAGACATACGAGCATCTGACAAATTGTCCCAACCCTCCTTACCATCAGTTCTTTCAAAAGTGATAAAATAGGCCACAAGGTCTTTATGGAAATTAAGTGGTTCCTATGGGGGAACCACCCTTGAATAGCTATTGATTTAGCTACAGCCACAATCTATTTCTTGGTGGTAGCAATGGTTTCCAATTATTTATGTGTAGTCACGGTTTATAGAACAAGTGCTTTGTCTTTGAAATTAATACTCACAAGGAACAACATGTGATATAATTTGGGTGAACAAATCAGCTTTAGCTGCTCAGGTTCTACATCAGTTGTAAAAAAAAAAAATATATGCAGTCGATACTAGTACACGTTCCAACTTAAAATTTACTCCAGGCAAATAAAACCAATTTCTTGGAAAATAGTGACAAATGAAACTTTTAAAGATAACTGCTTTGAGACCAATGAAACAACAAAAATAAGGTTTGTGATAGTAAAAAGGGGCAGTTCAAAATGAAAGCAATATATTAATTTCTCTTTTTAACTAGCCTGTTAGTGCTTAGTAATGAATACAATAAACAGTAGGTTTAGGGGTGATGTTTTGATACTAAGAGTTCTCTCATTAGGTCTAGTTAGGCAGCAGTTATCTGTAGTGGTATGATCAGGTAAAAGTTCACAATGTCACAAACAATCTGTTCTCAATTTCTTTGCAGTAATATGAATGGATAACAATTCAAAGCTATTTGCTCCATATATTTCTCATTCTGCCTTTCTGCTGAGGTTTTGGCAGCCAAGTGTTTTCCCTCCTCTCAGTTCTCACACAAGTAAGATACTATATTTGAACAAATGGGCAGGCTCAGTCACTTTTCCATCAACTTTCCTCCTGACATGTAATAAAAGCTAATACGCAAGACAAATAAAAAAGTACAACACTTTTAAATCAATGAGACAACATTTCTTACTGTAGGTTCAGGTAGCAACATCTGAAAACAAGAAAAACAAACTAAAGTCCCCTTGATGCTTATTAAAACATATAACGAAAGAAACATTTTACTAAGTTGGCTCCAGTGGAGACCTGTAATCCTGGTAGAATATCTTGGAGGCAACAACTCACCTTTGCGAGCCAAAAGTCTTTCCTTTCCCCATTACTCTTGTGTTCTGTTTGGCTTCCAGTCCTCTCACTCTCTCATGGTACGTATCTCCTGACAGCAGTGCACACTTCTGTTCTTCCAGGTTCTGTGAGCACCAACACAGTGTACTCACTGAGCCTTTTTGTCTCTACATCTTCTATCATTTGTCACTGGCCAGCGATTACATAGGTAGCAGCCCCTCCTCTAATACCAAATTACCCATCTAATAGCTAAATGTTAAAGTATTTGCTATTTACCATAGCTCTCCAAAATCCAAACACCCATAACAATTAGTGTGATGTAGGGCTGAGGACATTCCTCCTCCTAGTAATGCCACCATGCCTTGGAACTCTGTCTGGAATCACCTGATTCTGTGTACTTCATTGACCTTTGTAGAATGCTTTGAATTAATGGCTAATAAAAGGTAACATATTCTGCAATATTCCTCTATATCTGGGAACCTCTTGTGTTTTTCATAGTCCAGTATTGTTTTGGTTTCCTATCAAATCCCAATGAAGAGCTCTACCTCCCCATTATCTCTAGTCCATCTTTATTTGTCTATGTCCCATTATGAACAACTTTCTCATGCAATTTTTAATCTTGGTATATATATGTTTCCTATTTCCCAGTTTGCACTTCCCACCCTTCCAAGTCTGATGATCCATTTACCTATCTGACTTTTCTTTATCACTTTTTCTGTGGTTTTCTGAAAATATATGAAATGCAATTGCTATGCACCTCTTTCCTTGCCCTGCCTTATTTCCATTTTTTCCTTTTGGTAGTCATAATTCAGTATCTTTTCTCCAGCTCTGAGTTTCAATTTTTATTCATATAGTACAATAATGTCTGCCCATCCATTTTAATGTTTCCTGCATTCTCCATCTTCTGACAGGATTTGACACCCCCCAAGTCTTACATGATTAACTGTGTTTTCCTTGCTGTTTTCCCTACCTCTCCCTGCTTTCCCAGTTACTGCCATCCAGCATAATCCTTACTCCTCTTGGCCTATCCTTTGAGCTAAACATTGATTTTCTTGGCAGCTGTACACAATATGACCCATCCTCCCATCCCCAATATCTGGATCTCTGCCTTTTGGCTTTCGCATATACATGGGTATGCCCTAGACATGGCACTTTTTTAGACATGCATTTGTTCCCTTCCAGTGGCCCTCACACCAATACATTACATGTCAGCCCAGTTCTGGTGTCACAATCTTTTTTATATTAAAACATTCCCATTCAATGGTCTTCCTACTCACTGCTGCTCACTGGTCTGCTGCACCATTTGTATGATAGTCCAATTTTTTTTTTATCAGTTTTACAGCTCTTAGGTAAGGACCTCATAACTTCTCATACATTTTCATACATTTGGATACAGTGTTCAGTACCTAGGACCATCAAGGAGCACCATCTCATCAAACATGGTATTATAGACATCATTACCTATCCAAAGATCAAGACATAGCATCAACTGGCAACTGATCCTGTTATCTTGGAATGACTGCGCTATGTATGTATTACTAATTGATGTTTTACATTTTGAAATAATAAAACTGAGACTGTCAAAGCTGTGGGCTGCATATTCTCTGAGACAAGGAGATATTGTAAACTTCCTGTAACATATTATTATTATAGATGTTATAGGCATTCATAACTTTAAACCTTGTGCTCCTGAAAGGCAAAGAGTCTAAATACATCATTGTCCTTGGAACTTTTTCTTTTCTTCTCATTGCTGGAAAAGTTATGATGTTGTGCTCCCCAGGGCATATTTCACAAGGTAAGGATCTGTTTCATTTAATACATCCCTCCTGTACTCTGCACAGTCACTTGCCTTTCATTGCCTGTTCCTTCCACTTACTTATTGCTTTTATTTCTATGGTCACTCACAATGCTTTTATTGTCCTACCTTCTTTCTCTTCAACTCTGTCAGCTGTCATAGATGCCTCTGTCTAGCTTTGTTTCAGCCTTATTTATCCAGCACCTCTGTTCTGAGTTGACTGAACCATCATCCGTCCCATTCCTTACAGACCTCCTTTGCCTTTTGCTGCTTCTGTTGCTTTCTCTGTTTTTGTGCCAATATCTGCCTTGGGAGAGGCTTCCCATTCTTCTGTCCATTTAGCATAACCCATTCATAGGTTCCCACTCCACCACCTTATCTCTTTTCTCATCTCCTTGTGGTTGCCTTTGTGATTTATTTATTTTTTGTACATATTGTTTTTTTTTTGTTTGTTTTTTTTGCATTTGGCTCTTCTGCTCTTTCTTGTCTTTGTTTCTTCTCTGTGGAGGTTTCAGCATCTGACATTAAATGTCCTCCCTGCATCTCTGCATCAACTCTCCTACATCTTAGGTTGCTCTCCCAGTCCATATCTTGTGGATGATTGAATTTTTTGCAGTTTGTGTGGTTTAGTATCTGTAATACCATTGTTTAAACTTTTGAAAATCTGCAATATTTTGTAGCCTGAACCTTTCCCCATCCTGTGGTATTTCCAGAATTGCAGGGCATTTCAAGCATGCAGGTGTTCCTTTCATTCTTAGTACATTAGTATGGGTGGCACAGTGGTGCAGCAGTTAGCGTTGTTGCCTTACAGCAACAGGTTCTCTGGTTAAATTTTCAGCTGGGGTGCCTTCTATGCAGAGTCTGCATGTCCTCCCTATATCCACATGTGATTCCTCTAGGTTCTCTGGTTCCACCAAACATTCCAAAGACATGCTTCTGGAGCAATTCTCCCTGGGCCTCCACTGAAAATGGGCTCTATCCCAGTCAGGCTTTCCCAGTAAACAAATGTTAAATAAATAAAATAAATTTATTAACTTCAGTGTACCTTTCCTTTTCTTATAATGTGTTTCTGTGTACTCTTCAACTAACTTTATGTACATCCCTTCAAATAGGATCATTTTAAGGTTTGGATTCAATAACCTCTGGGTAGGTGCAAAGCCTACACAGAGTATTTTTGCTTACGTGATACTGCTCATCAGTGGCATTGCCCCATGCGTATTACTGATGCACAGGTTTTGTGGCTGGCCCCAGTGTTGCTGGCTGTGAAACCTGTAATATGAATGCAGATCGTACCTTCCAATGTGTTAGTGTGAGAAAACTGGACAGAGATTAAAATAATGGGGGGACAAAGGCCAAAAATAGGGACAGATTTAGCATACCATTCCTATAAATGTAAGAAAGTAGGTAGAATAATGGGATTTGTGTTACCATGCATTTTCTGAAGGATATGAAGTAAGAAACTGAAATGTATGTCATTATGTATTGACTTCAATCTTCAGTGATTTTCCAGAAAAAACACTCAGTTTACAAGGAACACCACAAAAAATTATTCAGATGTTTCCCTTTTATTTATTAATTTATTTATTGAAGCCAGTATTTGTGTAATTCGCTGCTTAGCACAAATATGTTTGGCTGTGCTTACCTGGTTTGTGTGAAGTGCAGCAGCTCACAAACTGCAGGAATGGACCAGCCAGGTTGTAAACAGGACCCAGACAGCTACAAATATAAACTGGATGCATTCAATTAATACCTATGGCCATTGCACAAACATAGTAAGTGGTGTTGCTCTGAGATTAACAACAAGAACTGTACAACGAATACTAACATTGCACAGATGGTCTATGGTTCGAGTACAGGGTGTGCAGATTTTGTTTAACTGTTGTGAGATTGCAGATTATAGCAATGAAGTGCAACATATACAACTGTTTTTTCCACCTTCTTGTGACAATAGCTGTAAGTGCAGGAGAACCGTAGACATGGTCCATTTGACTAGCACATTTATCCAATGCCTGTATACCAAATAATCTTGAAATTGCAGTGCTTGCCACAGTTGCATATCGCTTAACATCGTGCAAATGCCTGGAAGTGCACACCCTCATCTACCATGTTTGCATCACAGTAAGTGATGTGCAACATTTTGAAATGTTGCAAAATCAAAATGTGTGTACTTTCCACAAGCACAAGATGTGCAATTGACAGGAATATAATATCAGGATATACAATGCAATTGGCAGGAAATGCTCATTCTACATTGAGCTTGAACTATGGTAGACATGTCTGGTGTTGCTGGTGCAGGAGTGCACTTTTGGGACAGAGGCAGGGTGTGCAGGAGTGCAAAGTTTTTGTTGGACTCCTAGATAAGGAACATGGGTCCAGGATGCTGCAGTGGGACTTTTCAGGCTCAGAATACAAGTCTGAAGCTTGGAAGAGTATTGCCAGGGCTTTGACCTGAATAAAGATATTCCCCACACTAGTGAGCAATGCAGACATCACTTTGATGACCTCCAGAGAAGGAAGTGGGATACCACTGACCACTGAATCAGGGAATTTAGTACAGGGGAGACCCCGCAGATGTGTAAGTATAAATTTCAGTGAGTGTAAAAATTAAAACCTGAATATAGTCAAGACTGGTATTCATAATGGTATTCTTCTCTTTTCTGATTTTTCCACAGCTGCCATGGAGCAAGCCTTGAATATCAGGTCCCATACTGTGCATACCAGGTCCCATACTGTGCATTTGTTAAGGAAGCAAGAAGCATGTGGTATATATGCATCAGAGCTGTACTGTTCTAAATAGTAATTTAATAATAATAATACTTTTGATAGTAATTTAGTAGCATTAAAAGTTAAGGACTTCTTAGATGGTATTTAATACAGCTGTATCAAATTGAACATGCATGTCTCAGCTGTAAAATAAAGTATGCATACCTTATTCTGTAGCACAAAGCAACAGTTCCATATTCTCAAATAACAGTGAACATGCATGTCCAAACTGTAAATGAAAAGTATACCTTCTCCTTTAAAAGAACCAGACACCAGGCAGGGTGAGGTTATAAGCGCTTTTGTTCCCTTTATTCACACTCAGTACAAACAGAACTTCATCAGATATCTGATGAAGTTCCGTTTGTACTGAGTGTGAATAAAGGGAACAAAAGCACTTATAACCTTACCCTGCCTGGTGTCTGGTTCTTTTTAAGGAGAAGGTATCCTGTGACATTTTTGTTGGATTATTTGCTTAAATGGAAAGTATGCATGCAGTAGTCTGTATGCTAAAATAACAGTACAGTATTAGAGAGTAGTTAGCGGTTGTGGTTTCAAAAAACACACTTTCCAAATATACGATACTGTTGGGTTTTCATCATTATTGCAATGTAACTTCTGACCTCTGTGTCAGGGCACAAATGGCCTTCTGTAAACTGTAATCAGTATAACTGTAACATGCATATGTGCAATATACGCACACAGCAAGAATTGGTGGCTGCAATCTTTACTATAGTGTGCCTCTGTTATGAACTGGGTAGTCTTAAAAGTAATGAAGAAATTTGTTAGGAGTTTGTAGTGTTAAAAGTAAAGGTAACAGAATAGAGTCAAATAACTGTATCAATGCTATGTTTGTCACATATGAAATTACTAATGTTCTCCCTTTTTCTCTCACCTTAACCCTTATCTTCTCACTCTTTTTTTTTTTTTTTTATTTTTTTGTTTTTTGTTTTTTCCCCATAGCACAGCAGGGTAGGCCTGCCCCATTGGGATCCATCTGCTAAAGCACTGTTACCCATCATGTTTGGGCAGGTGTGGGACAGGTGCAAATTTTCTTCTTTTTTTTTTTTGAGACAGAGGAATTTTGAGGAAGGGATGTAGGAATGTCTGAGTGAGGTTAAGTTGGGTAGGTGAGGAAGCAATTGCAGACAGACAAGACAAACAAGACAAGAGACAGCAGGTATAGTGAACAACACAAGAGATGGGTGAACATCATGGTTTGGGAGAGGGGTGAGACATCACGATCTCATGGACATCAAGTTGGGTGACAGTAAGAAATGAGTCATCACCCACTGGACTGCCATCACTGTCACTTCACTAAACTGATAGCTGCAGTGTCTAATGTCTGCTCCTCCTTGGGTTAATCAATACAATGATGGAGAGCAGTGTCTCCATCCGGCATAGGTGTGCAACAACTGTGTGACACACAATCCTATGCACCAACCTTTGCAGCTCATTGTGGGTAATAAAATTACCTCCTCTGCTACTTCTCCCAGAGGAAACCACTGGACTATCCTGTGGAGCAGAACTACCTTAAGGGGCAGGTAGTGCAGGGGCAGCAGAGGGAATGCTGCCAGGTTGTGTCCCAGATATGCTTGGCCTTGGTGCCATAGCTGATGGAGTGGGGCCAGGTGGACCCTGTAGGGCAGGCCTACCTGCTGTGGGAAAAAAAAGATAAGAGATGGGGTGAGAGAAAAACAAGGAAGAACATTAGCAACTTCATTTGTGACATACAATGCATCAGTACTTATGTGACTCTGCTATGTCACTTTTACTTTTAAGACTACCTACTCCTAACAAATACCTTTTTACTATTTAGACTACCTAGCTCATAACAGATTCACACTGTATGACAGATTGCAGCAAGCAGTCCTTGATGTATGCATATATTGCACATTTGCATGTCGCAGTATTACTGATTGCAGTTTACAGCAGGCCATTAGTGCCACTGCTTTAGAGCTCTAAAATTACACTGCAATATTGATTAAAGATTAACATGCTTTTCACATCCAATCCAGCAGCGTGGGTTCACACATTCAGTTCTCTGTCTTTGACAGATGCAGAAAAAAACAGAACAGAACGCCATTATGATTATGAATCCCGACTTTATCCAGCTTTTAACTCTTACAAGTAGTCTCTCTAAGTGATGCTTTCACATCTGTGGGGTGCTCCCAGTCCTACATTCCTTGATTCAACCATTGAGAGTATCCCTCTTCCTCATCCCAAGGTCTCTCTAGTGATTCCTACATTGTTTACCAGTGTGGGAATACTGGTAGCACTGGTCAGAATCTGGGCAAGACTATTCCTTGTCTCTCATTTGTAATCTGAGACATGACACTCCTTCTGAAAAAGCCTGGGCCTGTGTTTATTCACTAGGAATCCAAGAAACACTTTGGACTCATAAACACCCCGTCTTTGAACACAGAATCTCAAAACATCTCCAGGAATGCCAGCCATGCCTACAACATACCAAGACTAATGTAGAATGATGTTTTTCTGCCAGTTGCAGGTATCGTGCTTATGAGGAGTGTGCACTTTTTGGTTTTGCAACATTTGAAAGTGTTATGCATCACTTAGCATCGAGCAAACATGATGTTTGGCAGTGCACACTGCCTGGCAATGTGTTTGCGCGATAGTCAATAGTATTTTTTATTTTTTACTTATTTACATTTTGTTTACCAATGAAGTGGGTTTTTGACCCTTTTTTCAGTGAAGGCCCCAGGAAAAAGTTTCCATAGCATTCTGACAATAAAAATTTTACAATTATAACAGTGGTAAAGCCTTATAAGCATATTTATGAAATCAATTACAAGCAGTAGTAACAGTGATATAAAGATGGTACATTACAAAAAATACTCCTGTAGAGGAGTTATAGAATAGACAAGTTATGATATAATGGATCCCCTTGAAAATGTCAACTTACGAGAATGTCGAAGTTCACAGCAGTGAGACCACAACGTTGAAACTTCAGAAAGCCAAACTCCTGGAACGTCGCAAGGTAATTCTGTGAAAACAACCACTGGGCTACCATGGTGACCTTTGCCCTGTTCTCCACTGTAGTACGATCTCAGAGTTGGTATATTTTTTAGCGGGGGTGTAGTGAACGTAGCCCCTCCACATGGGAGGTGGGGCAAAGCCCCCCCATGTTGGTGGGTTTCATTTGCTTCTCTTTGTATTTAAGTTGCTGTTGGTCCAGTGGTTGCTTTCCGAGAGATACCTTGCAATGTTCTGGGAGTTCGGCTTTCTAAAGTTTCAACATTGTGGTCTCAGTGTTGTGAATATCGATGTTCTGGTAAGTCGACATTGTCAAGTAGATCCAATATAACCATAGGAAGGTTTACCAATGTGAAACATAACACATATGTAGTAACAATGAAAGAAAAGAAGGAGAGAAAAAAGGTAATCTAATAAAAAGTAAAGATACCTATATAACAGAAAATTACAGAGACATTGCAGTAGCAGAGAAACATTTTAAAGAAATTAATTGAATGCATCTGGTTTATCTTTGTGGCTGTCTCGGACCTGTCTGCTACCTGGGTGGTCCATTTGTCAAGTTTATGCACTGCTGCTCTGCATGCAAATGAGATGAATACATCCAAAGCCATTTCTGCTAACTGGCACATCGCAGAAACAGTGCCCCCACCGAAAAAAATGAGGAAAACCAGCCTATGACATAAACAGTAAAAAATGTTAGTACACATGAGATATCTCGAAATAGGACTGGATCCCAACTCTCACTCCAATGCACCTTCAAAAAATAGGATGGGTGCCTTATCCAGCTTTACCACACAAACAGCTTTGCAGCAAATAAATGAAGTAATTCCTCACACAATCAAGTGCAACTGAATGTACACTGATATCAAGACATAGCCTGTTATTTGTAAATGTATTATATTTAATACATTTGGATGTAATGCACTTAGTGAACACACAACCTGTTATGATTATTCCTTGCAAATATACAGCTCTGTCTTACCTTTCTGCCTTTCTTGGTCATTCATCAGTTATCTGACCAGTATTTCGAGACAGGCAGTGTGTAAATCAGCCAATATCATTTACTTTAAAATGTGTGAAGCTAGCCAGCCAAACCGATGGAGAGGACACTTGCTACATGTTTTCAGGACTTTACAAAAGCCAATTTGTTCCAAAGATATCTCTACAGAGGACTATTTAACTCCAGCAGGTATTCTCCCATTTTGTTATCTACATAATGCATGTGAATAATGTGAAGCAAAGGCTTTTACACTTTTATCTGTATGCATTAGTTAGAAGTGTACTGATGGCATGGCCATGTTTGTCAAGTTATTTCTGAGGTACACATTGTGTTGGCCCCTCTTTACCCAAGTCCAGTAATCAAGGAGCCTCAATCCTCACCACTGACACCAGTGAGAACTGGTTACTAAAACAGGGATAGAGTTACACAGTATTTCAAATCCAGCTCTCTGAATCCATCACATACTCCACTGGAACTGGAGTCTCTGTCTCTACAGATCCCAAACAAGACCCATCTTGGAGCATTATGTTCCAGTTCCAAGTATCTGTCACATACACTTGAATTTTTGATTTTTCACACACACACACACACACACACACACACACACACACACACACACACACACACACACACACACACACACACACACACACACACACCCACACACCCACACACCCACACACACACACACACACACACACACACACACACACACATGCACGCACACACATGCACACACACATTCTCACCTCTGGGAAAGGCTGACACAGATTCACCAGCTATGTCCCCTCTCACCAGATTACAGGGTAGCTGCACCAGTGAAATACTCTAAGGCTTTTACAGTGGGTAACCAATTATACTCTGTCAAATTAATCCTGATAGGAATGGTAGAGTTTGACTGTAGGAGTAAGGCTTCTTGGAGTGGCCACAGTGACACTGAAATAAGCACAGGTGCTATCAAGATATTTAAAGTATTCTCTAAAAGACCAGCCACAATGAAAAGGTATAAAAATATTCAATAATGGATAATAAAACTAGAAAACAGGAAAATACTTCGTATTTAGTTACAGTAAACATCAGAGTTTTCAGTCACAGAAAATAAAAAATAACATCGTTGGATAGAATCTCATATGCAGAAAAAGAAATAATAATAAACTAATCTCACGGTGCTTTTCCTAACTAAACTAGAGAAACTGCCCTTATTTATCTCATTGAGTGTGGCAAGGCAAGATGTACTGCTGAGATGCTCATTTCTACAAGGCAATATGAGATACTCCACACTCTGAACTTTGCAACAAACAACTACTGAACAACTATAGTGAACTGTGATAACTGGCTTAGATCTTTTATATATCAGATTCCAAAGAAAAATAAAAACAAACTGCTGCTGTCAGAGTTCTGTCCTTAAGCTGGCTATAAAATTACATTAAATCTTGTCACCTGACTCTGGCACTGTTCACATTCAGAACTCTGTTAGATTGTGCTGCTGATTTTTTTAACATAAGCAACTTTTACAAATATATTTTTAATACAAGCATCTGTACAAATTAATGTGACAGTCAAATGAGGTAAGATTATTTATAAAACTTAAGCCAGCCATGCGGCATATTATTACATTGAAATCATCTGCAGGTCAAATAGACGAACTGTACAATTGTATATTTGTAATTGCTGACCGATTTATTGAAACAAGCTGACCAAACACTACTGTGAAATTAATTACATTTTCTTTATAACACAGATCACTGTCAGTAACGTTGCACTTCCTCAGCTGACTCAGATTACAAAATGTCTCCCAAAAAATCTTTTGCAACCACTTTTATAGTTTAAAAACTTTGCCCGTGATGGAAACATTATTTTCCTGTATTGAAGTATTCTTTGTCTGCATCCTTATCTCAGTCCAGAGAAAACCAGTTCTCAGCAGGCCAAAATGGTCTTTCAGAAATGTTCTTTTTTTGATAGGCTAGTCTGTAACTTTTTTTTCCTCTGCAGTGTTAGTCACTTACTTCCCTTTAGCAAGTTCATTCTTTTGAATATCTGTACACATTCAACTGCTTATGATATTTCAACAAGCCGCTATTGTTAATACCATTTGTTACAAAAACATTCAGAAGTATAATACTTTTTGTTCCTCACAAGCACATTCTGTTAAGCCAATGCATACTTCTTTTCTGCACTTGCACATGCTATGTCACATGCTATTTCTAAAAATATCACATTGTTATTATGATTAACAAACCTTTGTTATTGTGAAGGAAAAACAGTTCTACCAAATTTTACACACACACACACACACACACACACACACACACACACACACACACACACACACACATGCACACACACACATATACAGCGGATATAAAAAGTTTACAGACCCCTGTTAAAATGCCAGGTGTTTGTAATATAAAAAAGAGACCACAATAAATAATTTCAAAACTTTTCCCACCATTAATGTGACCTATAACTTATACAATTCAATTGAAAAACAAACAAATCTGTTAGGGGAAAAAAATATAAAAAAAAAATAAAAAATAAAAAAATGGTTGTGTAAGTGTGGGCACCCTTAAACTAATACTTTGTTGTGTGTGAACACCCTTAAACTAATACTTTGTTAAAGCACTTTTTGATTTAATTACAGCATTCAGTCTTCTTGGGTAGGAGTGTATCAACATGGCACATCTTGACTTGGCAATATTTGGCCACTCTTCCTTGCAAAAATGCTACAAATCTGTCAGATTGTGAGGGCATCCCTTGGGCACAGCCCTCTTCAGGTCACTCCACAGATTTTCTATTGGATTTAGGACTCGGCTCTGGCTGGGCCATTCCAAAACTTTAATTTTCTTCTGGTGAAGCCATTCTTTTGTTGATTTAGATGAATGCTTGGGGTCATTGTCATGTTGAAAGGTGAAATTCTGCTTCATCTTCAGCTTTCTAGCAGATGCCTGAAGGTTTTGGGCTAAAAGTGATTGGCATTTGGAACCTTGACTAAAGCCCCAGTTCCAGCTGAAGAAAACCAACCCCAAAGCATGATACTTCCACCACCACCATGCTTCACAGTGGGGATGGTATTCTTTTGGTGATGCAAAGTATTGTTTTTGCACCGAACGTACATTTTAGAATTGTAGCCAAAAAGTTCAAACTTGTTCTCTTCAGACGTTAACACATTTTCCCACATGATTTTGGGAGACTTGATTTATTGTTTTGCAAATTTTAGCAGGGCCTGGATGATTTTCTCTGTAAGAAAAGTCTTCCATCTTGTAACCCTACCCCATAGTCCAGACATATGGAGAATATGGGAGAATGTTGTCACATATAGGACGCAACCAGTACTTGCCAGAAATTCCTGCAGTTTCTTCAGTGTTGCTGTAGGTCTCTTGGCAGCGTCCCTGACCAGTTTTCATCTTGTCTTTTCATCAGTTTTGGAGGAACATCCAGTTCTTTGCAATGTCGCTGTTATCCCATATTTTCTCCACCTTTTGATGACTATCTTCACTGTCTTCCATGGTATATGCAATGCTGTGGATATTTTTTTGTACCCTTCTCCTGACTGATACCTTTCAACAATGAGAGTCCTTTGATGCTTTGTAAGCTCTCTGTGAACCATGGCGTTTGCTGTAGCAGGCAACTGAGTTAATGTCAGGAAACTCTTACTAGGACAGCTGAACTTTATTTGGGGTTAGTCAGAGTCTCTTTAATTGATGGCAGATGTGTACCCAAGAAGACTGAATGCTGTAATTAAATCAAAAGGTGCTTCAACAAAGTATTAGTTTAAGGGTGTGTACACACAACAAAGTATTACTTTAAGGGTGTGCACACTTATGCATCCAGTGTATTGTATATTTTTTATTTTTTTATATTTTCCCCTAATAGATTTGTTTGTTTTTCAATTGAATTGTACAGTTATAGGTCACATTAAAGATGGGAAAAGTTTTAAAATGATTTATTGTGGTCTCATTTTTTATATCACAGAAACCTGCCATTTAAATGGGTGTGCAAACATTTTATATCCACTGTATGTATATCTATATATATATATATATATATATATATATGTATGTATGTATATATGTGTGTGTGTGTGTGTGTGTGCACGCGTGTGTTTGTGTGTGTGTGTGTGTGTGTGTGTGTGTGTGTGTGTGTGTGTGTGTGTATTTCTATCAAATACATATTACTACTATGAAGGAAACAAATTTTAATTTATATAATTCTATCACATGTATACTGGTAACTTAACCATAATTGTTTTTTCTCCCTTTTGCAATGTCGTTATTGCAAACCCAGTGTAGTACTTCCCATCCTTGCAAAACATATACCATTCACATACACTGTAGGAATGTGACAGTCATAATCTGCCATTAATAATGAATTATTCAATTTCTCAAAATCTGCCATGAAGTCATGCACTTTCCCTTCACATTCAATAAAATTGAATAAGTAGTACTTGTCCCCTGTCTGTATTTGATTATCTAGATGTCATTTAGTAAAAGTTTGATTGCCAAATGTGAAGTTTGAAGTGTAACCCCCAAGAACATTGTCAAATCATCTGGCAGTCTTATTCTCCAGTAAATGGCCAAAAGCTATTTAATGCAAGCATGATATCCTTTTTGTACAGGGCTCATTCTTCTGTTGCAAAAATAACCTGTCTTAACCTAGTGTCAATTCCCATTAGCTTATAAACACAGTGCTCTAATGCATGAGCACTTTCCTCATAAATACATTTAATGTTACCTGGTACTCCTTTTACGTGTTCCAAAAATGCATGTATAAATACAGAAACTACTACTAAGAATACTGTCTTTGATTCAGCTTGCTGAAATGGCCTATAATGTGATCTGGTCTGCTTAGTAAACTGCAATTTATGCATGAAATATGAACTGATCTAAATCTGGAACTTTACATGTTTACCCTTTATACAAGTATAACATAGGAGCTGAACCTGTGGCTTAATATTTATGATGCAATCTTTTCATTCATGGGATCTGAACTTTTGAATGTACTGTCACTTTTAAAATGTATCTTTCACTTTAAATTTTACATTCTGTAAACTAGCAAAAAAAAAAACTAATTTGCCAAATCTGTAACTGTAAATCCTTCATTCTGCAAATTAACTTGACTGTCCTTTCCGGTATACCTTACACAACATAAATGTATATGTTACTCTTTTTTCCTAACTGGCCACAACCAAAATGTCTTTCTGAGCACTTTAGGTGTGTTAGCTGAACTGGATTTTATTTTATCTTTGACCCATAAATCTGCATGTTTCTGTCATAATCAAATTGTATAAATTCTATACATTGGCACAAACTACTGCGTGCAAATTTTAACAAGTGTCATCTGTGTGCACTACTGTACATTTTGCAGCATTTTTATTTTTCCATAATTCTCCTATTTTAATGTGTAATTCTGCTTCATTTGCCATGGGATTCAAAAGTTTCAGCTGTGCATCCTGCAACTCATGTGTAACAGTTTCTGTGTCAGTGTCCTCAACCATATTTTTTGCGTATTCACAGCTATTTTGTGTATGTATATATATATATATATATATATATAATGTATATATATATATATATATATATATATATATATATATATATATAACCTGTATGTCATGTTTCTTTAACACTGGCATGTGTTTTTCGTTAAGATCTGTGAACTTGTCATCCATCTACTTGTCTGATAATTCCTTATCTTTATTAAAAACTTGCCACTGTGAGCTGTAGGTCGGAAACATTTCAGCTATCTCTACAACCTGTAAACTTTTAGCATGATCTAAAAATGAGTGGAATTCTCTAGAGAAAAGTTAGAAATTGGCACTACAAAATGACTTTTGACTTCATCTGACAATTTTGACTTGTCCGGCATAGTCTTTACTGACAATTGCTGTAGCACAGTTTTATGACATGTTAAACAAAAAACAAAGATACTGTCTCCACAGTTAAAACATTTAACTTGAGTTTTATACTGCTGTACACACTGATTAAAACAATGAATTCATTTGCACATATAAACTTTTTTTACTTGTATTCATACCAAATAATCCTGTTTTACAATGAACATCACTACTGGCTTGTTCATACCACATAATAATGTCCAGTCTTGTTTAAGTCTATGGCCATAGAATGTGTGCATCTAGCACTAATGTCCTTGTTGGTATCCATGTTATTTCAGAAAGAAGCTTACCATTTTCAGAAATGGCTAACAGGTGATCAGTCTGTAGACAAGACTACAAACTGGAAACTCCTTCTCTGTCGAAAATGCTGGTGAACATCTCAGAGCAGATGCAAAGATGAAATCGTGTTTCACTCACTTGGAAGTCCCAGATATGGCTGAGTTGTTCAAAACTGACAGTATTGAGGTTGGTGCCAACAAAATATTAACTAGTGTTTGTCATAGTACTTTTATAAATATTTAAAAGGTCTGAATTAAGTCTGGCATGCCACTGTTAAATTGAATTACCAGCAGATACTCCGACAAACTGTGCAATTGTATATTTGTATACATACGAGTTTATTTAAACAAACTGGCCGAGCACTACTGTGAGATTTATTATATTTTCTTTATAACACATATCACTGTCAGATACACTGCACTTCCTCAGCTGACTCAGATACAAAAGTGTCCACCAAAAACTCTTTTACAATCACTTGGGTAGCTTCAAAACTTTGTCCTTGATGAAAACATTATTTTCCTCTGTTGAAGCCTTCTTTGTCTGCATCCTTATCTCAATCCAGAGAAAACCAGTTGTCAGCAAGCTGAAATATTCTTTCAGAAAAGTTCTTTCACTGATAGGATAGTCTGTAACTTTTTTCATCTGCTGTGTTAGTCATTTCCCTTTAGCAAGTTCATTTTCTTGAATATCTGTATACATTCAGTTGTTGATGATATTCCAACACAAGCCTTTATTGTTAATGCCATTTGTTACAAAAGCAGTCAGAAGAATAACATTTTTTGTTCTAGACAAGCACACTTTGTTAAGCCAATGGATAACTCTTTTCTACACTTGCAGATGCTATGTAACATGCTATTTCTAAAAATATCACACTGTTATTATGATTACCAAACCTCTCTCACCGTGGAGGAAAAATAGCTCTACCAAATTTTATATATATATATATATATATATATATATATATGTGTGTGTGTGTGTGTGTGTGTATGTATACATATATATATATATATATATATATATATATATATATATATATATATATATATATACATATATATATATATATATATATATATATATATATTTTTTTCCTATCAAATACATATTATTGCAATGAGGGAAATACATTTTAATTTGTATAATTTTATCACATATTTCACACATGCACTGTCCCACTTCTCCTGGTACAGCTGACAATACCTCACAACACCACACACATGATTTACAATACATGAAAATAGAAAGCTATGTGATACCTATGTACAAATTATTCAGGGACATGTTCTGTGAAAGCACTTTGAGGATCTCAAAGATGTTTTATTAGCAAAATGGTTCATGTGTCTGTTTTTTGTGGGTGGGAGGAGCAAAGAAAAGTTACTGTTGTGCCAGAAACTAGAATGGAGTGTTTTCTTGGGGGGAGCACAGCTAAGTTGCTGCTATGGTACATACAAGGATATGTTGCTCTTGCTACTTCGCTTGTTTTGTAAATTGCCTGTTATTAGTATTTCACATCTGTAGACTGTTTTATTTTTTCCATTGTTTACTACTGACTGCCTACCTTTACTCTTTTATATGGAAACAATTACTTTGCTGTTATGAGATAATTATATGTATTATCATTCTGTTGTCTTTTTGTCACAAACAATGTCAGTGAGGCTAAGACCCCCCCCCCCTTCAATGAGGCATAGAACAATATAATTGCTGATGCTTTCCTTCAATATGAGGAATTTCTGCTGAGAAGGTGTTAGCCTTATATGCAAGAAAGATTAAGAGTACGGCAGCAGATTGTTACCAACATCAGTTCTGTGGGTGGCCACAACCAGATATATGAATGGGTGTGCCACAGGGCCATTAATATGATCACCTCTGCACTCATGCGAGAAGCTGCTATTGCTGACATCAAAGGGTAGCCAGGTAGGACCTGCTACCGGACCATCTCTAACCCCCAATGAAGATTTCCTGGCAAATATCCAGCATGAGACCTTACAGCAGAGTGGAACAAAGCATGTCATTGATGAGGGCACCACTCCTCCTAAGTCCTAGGAGGAGCTTCCTTGTTATATGACCAGGTCAGTACTATAGCACAGTAAAACAATGGAAATAAAAGTTATTTCTGTGTCACATGTCTTTTTTTTTTGGTGGGGGAGTTGAAGATTGGTACAGTGATAAGCTCAGTTTGGAGTTTTTTAACCATGTTCTTGTTGACTCTACAGTTAATGCAGATATAGAGGCGTACATGTATTAACCCCATCTTACTGTTAAATGTGATGATGATGCCCATACCTGTTTCTTAACTTATTACAGGGCCATCAGGAATCATGCTGCCTGCAGATGGTAAGCCGAATAACTTTATGTCAGTACTGCAGATCAATTTAAAGAAATATCATAATGTGTCATTTTAGGTCTGTTGTGTGCATTGATGCAAAGTCTGTAATAGCAGCAACACTGTTAATTGTTTAGCATGTATTACACCATAGTATTGCAGGTATTGATTTATGCCTGTGTTTCTTCCTTTTTATCACAGGTGCTCATGACAATGGGTGGGACCTGTGCCACCTGATGTCAGTATCTTATCAGACACTGATGATGGTGGAGGTGAAACTGAGGCACACTTGAGGGGTACAGAGTTTGAATATGACACAGAGTTTGACATCCATCCACTTCCTTCATTTTGTCCAGACACAGCCAGTAGTCCTATGCCTACCCTGACCACTGAGGCCACGGATATTGCACAGGTGTAGGGCAAGGACATTGAGCAGGGAACTGTGGCTATTGTAGCCTCAGTGCCTGCTAAGTGTGGCCATAGCCCAAGTGTTGGTCAGGTGCCATGCAGGAGGGTAGATAGTGGTGCTTGGAGGGGACATGCTGCCCATCCACCACCTGGTGTAAGTATCTCATCCCATGTCACTCAATGCATGTTTACGGCCATCATGGAGGCACAGGTATGTTCATAATAGTGCTCCAGAATAATTCTCAGGTTTGTAGATGTGGCACAGGCTGACATGCATGACTGCCTGCACTGTGTCACTTATTCACTAGATTGGATGCATCACATGTTGAAATGAGGGGTGTCTGAGATGGATCAAGAAGTGTCTGTCATGGAACAAGCAGTGTCTTTCATGGAATAAAAACCAACACTAAATGAAAAAAACAAGTGTACCACTTTATTCTCCTGTTACCTCGGCCTTTCACCTTCAAGGGATAATTAATTGGTTAATCATTCAATTAATCAGTTGAATTATAATACATTATACTACAAAGAACGAAGCAATGTACCCCAGAGATTCCAAGACATTTCAAACCCACTGAACATTAACGCAATGTGAATGGCATGCACAAAATATATTTAATATATAAGAAAACATACTCAAAATATAAATACACTTGAAAAATTCAAAGAAAATTCTAAATTCAGCCCACCAGGGAAGAGGGTTCCGTAGTTCAAAATATAAGTAGTTTCCAACCGATTTAGTGCAAGACAAAAATCCCCCTTTAAACCTACTGCTCGGGTCAAAATACTAAAGAACAGGGTTGCCCTATTGCCATCGTGTTTCTTACAAAAATGCTCAGCAACAGGGCTTTTCTTCCTCTGAGTCCTGATATCAGCCAAGTGTTCCAATACCCTAATTCTTATCACTCTCTTTGTTGCTCTATATATCAAATGGTGTTTTCACATCCACACCCTAGAATATAAATCATTATAATTAATCTATGTATTTAAGACTGCTGGTTTTGTATGGGAATTATCCCTTGAAGGCGAAAGGTTGAGGTACCAGGAGAATAAAGTGGTACACTGGCTTCATTGTTTGCTTGTTTATTTATTTGATGGAATGTCTGCTGGAAGGGGAATGGCCTACTCATGGGCATAGGTCAGCCACAAAATCTGCTGATAGCCAACATGGCTGTGCTTGATCATGCTCCCGTGGTTGCAGTACATCCACTGGTCCATCAGTGAGTGTCCTGTCCACAAACATGGCACTCCATGAGGCTGTGGTCCTGTGCATTCCTGTGAAGGAAGCATGATCAACAGACATCAGTCACGTTCAGGTAGCACTGCATCTAACCTTTGGCATGGAGGTGGCAGTGCAACTTCTGGCAGAGCTAGTTCTTGTGGTCTGGGGAGACAACAAAGAACTGCCAACTCTACCATGCATGACTCACACCTGTTCAACATACCAAGATGTAGAGTTAACACAGAGCTTAGCAGTGTGCATGCAGTCTCTCACATACCACTTTCACATGGAGGACACACACAACAGTTACAGGGTTCAGCCTGCCTGCTTCCCTTTCTTACTCATACGCACTCAATGACCTTTTGTGTCAGCCTAGGTGCACACAACACCCTGTGGAAGTGATGATAACTGTGCCATATCCCTGTTTTCCCTCTTTTAGATTCAGGGATACAAAAACTTTGTGTCTGATGTACAGGGTGCATAGCTACATTAGTGCCTAGTATATCTGCATTTGTGCTGTTGAACTGATAATTGTACCTGCCAGTTATATTTGCCTTGCCAAATGATAAGTACTTTCTAGTGCATTCTCTTCTAAGGGTTGTGAAGTCAGGAACTCCAATATGTCTCATTACTTTATAAATTTCTCTTTAATGTTTTCCAGTACATACATATGGTGCATATCATAAGACATGCCATGACATTCAGATCTCAGGGTTGTATGACAGGACTGTAGTCAAAATCATCAGAACAGTAATACAGTATAATGCTCTCTTTTGCATGAGACTCACCAGACACATGCAGCAGCTGGACAGACCATCAAGATAACACAGGGCCTACTAACCATGCCATGATGTATATGGATAGATTAAAAGGCATGTCATTGTCATCTGTCTGGTATTGTGTTATTCTAAGCTGTTTAGTTTTGGTTTAATCCCTTGGGATTCAGGCCAGTTGTATTACGTTGAGAAGGTTTGTAGTCTGCACTCTTGTGGGAGGAGAGGGTAGCCTCTGCCCTTTTGAGCTGGAAATTGCTGGCTGAAGACTTATTGTGCCTGTTGTTCTAAGTGTCTTTGTTCTGGTTTAAGCATTTGGCTCCAACCAGTTATTCTACATTGGGAAGGTTTGATGTCTAGATTCCTGTGGCAGTAGAGGATAATCTACACCCTTCTATGCTGGGAATTGCTTGTTGAAGGCCTATTGTGTCTGTTATTCCGAAAGTGTTTTAGTTGTGATTTAAGCACTTGGGTTCCAAAACACTTATTTCACAATAGGAAGGATTGTGGTCTACACTATTCTGGGAGTATTCTACTGAATTGCTGCTTTATTTTAACTTTTATTTATTTTTTTTGCTGTTGTGACTGATTTCCTGCACTTTGAATTTCTAGTACTTCTGTATTTTATAGCATAGGCTAGATTCAGGCTTGCTGAATCTAGACTGTTTGGTATCATTTGAGCATTAAAACCAGGCATCTTATATTAAGAAGTCTCACCTGTGCCCTTGTGGTAATAGTGTACAGCCAAGTACCCAAGTGAGTTGGTTATTACTGGAATAAGGCTCATTCTTGGCCTTTCCTTTTGTTTACTTTTTTAAAATAATTTAACTTTGCTTGTATTTCAACATCGTGTTTGGGTGGGTTTGCACTCAGTTTACTGGAGATGCTCAGAGATTGCACTGCTGTACTGCGAGCAACTCATTTGTGCATTGTGAACCACTGATTTTATTTTCTACCCCTAGCCCTCCATAGATTAACTGTGTTTTTTTAGTCTTACAGCAAAACCTAGCCCATCTAGCCACTCCCCACTAGTTAATACAGTATATACCTGCCATACTGGACAGATAGTTACCTACTATTTCTCCAGCCAGCCTGATTGACGTGAGCATCCTGAGGCAATGTAGCAATTGCCTCATGTATACTGACAACCAGTTACTTGTAAAACAAACAAATACAACATGTGAAAGCTGTATCTATATTATGTATTTGGAATCAATTCTCCTATATAACAACAAACCAGATATCAAATAGGTTGTCAGCACACACATACTTCACCTCTTGTACATAACCAGCTCACAGCAAATAAACACACATGTGTGGAGGGACACATTAGAAGCCTACCTAAATATCAGAGACCTCCCAAGTGCAAACCTACTGGACACACTGCAAACCCAACAGAATCCACAATATAGAATAATACACACAAGAATGTCTCATTCAATAAGCCCCTAAGGCAAAACATCTCACAACCAAATGTTTTGATCATAGGAGACTCTATAGTGAGATACACAGATGTTCCACTCACCAGGCTTGACAATGAGAAGGTCATGGTTAGCTGCCTGTCAGGAGCCAGGATCCATCAGATCATGGATGCACTTAAGTTTCTCAACAACAAATACAGTTATGCAAGTGAATGACTTGAGATGTACCTCACTGGACTATATAAAGAGAGACATGACTGAGCTTTCATATTGTGTCCCAGGCAGGTTATATCCCTCGCCCTAAGCAGCATTCTACATTTACCCAGGATGATGCCTCAATATAAATAAAAAATGATTGACTTCAACTGTTGGCTTAGCTTCTGTTGTCAATCCAGGGGGATCCAGTATCTGTCAGCCTGTGAAGATATGGTCGACAGACCATGCTGCTTTGCCAGAGATGGTCCTCACCTGTCACCTCTTGGTTTTCGGTTACTGGCAAAGGTACTGGCCTCCCCCATAGTGCCTGTTTTACTCAATATCAGAACAGCTACATTCTCATTGTAAAAAAAATCCACTAAAGACAAACTCAAGGTTATGCTGCTTAATGCAAGGAATCTAAATCAGAAACTGCACTCACTAAAAGCACTCTTTATCTTGGAAGATGCCAATATATGTGCAATCACAGAGACATCATTCAAGGCTGCAGAGAGCCCCCCAGCTATACAAGGCTACAATGCCTTCCACACATTCAGACCTCAAAACAAGCATAAAGGAACCAAAGGCAGGGGTGTATACATTTTCATTAAATAGAAATACACTTCAAGACTGGTCAAACAGTATGACTCCCTAGAACCACTGCAAGTCCAACTAACTGTAGGTAAAACACACTTCCATATCATTATTAGCTATAGGTATCCCACCATGAACCATGAGAACCACTTTGCCTACTAGGATCTACTTGAGTCACTCACTATACAGCCAAACATCTTGGCCATGTGTGAGTCACATATGAGCACAAACCCACTCATACTAAGGCAATACAAATGCTCTGGGACAGATAGTCTGCAGCCCTACAATGGGCTTGAATGCCCTAGACTTAGCAGTCACCAATATAGGGGATCTATGCACTACCCCTTGTGTGTTGCACTCCTTGGTAAGGTTTGATTAGAATTCAGTCTTATTTGAATTAACGATCATACCTGACTTCCCTCAAGAGTGAAAAGGATGAACATTTTCGCGAAAGCAAACCATTGCCTCCTGAGCAATACCATAAATAGTTGCAAACCCCCTGCTACTACTGTCAACAATGATTGTGACAGAGATCTACACAAATGCCCTGTGTAAACACCTATATAAATTTATAGACTTGGCTGTACCTGAACAGATCAAAAGAAGGTCCTCACAAAAAAACAAGCAAGCTTGGTAGTCATCAAGCATAAATAGTTTATTCAACAAGTGGAAAAAACTAATGTCTAAGAACAAGAGGGAACAAACTCAGCAGAGGACGGACACACTCCACAGTTTGAACAAGCAAATTAGATATCTTGTAAAGTCCTCTAAAGGCAATTATGAAGCTGAACTAGCGAAAGATAATCATGAGGCATTCTTTAACTACATCAGAAATCTAAAAGGGAAGGCCCAGCTTTGAGCACAAGTAGTAGTGGACAGTACCACTCATACTGACACTGAGGATATCGCCAACCTGTAGCAGATAGATTTGGTACAAACTTCGCCCCCCCCCTTTCCCCACCAGATATACCCCAAAGCATATCTGTCTCCAGTCCTCTACTTAGTGTCTCAAAAGAGCAGGTCATAACTGCTCTCTCCATGACCAAAAACACAGCCTCTGTGCAACAGGATAACATCCCAGGCTGCCTACTGAATGGTCTAAATAAGGACCTAGTGGAATCAATTGGTACTCTCTTCAACCACATTGTAAGTACTGGCTTTGTCCCAACAGAGTGGGAAACAGCAAAAGTAATTCCCCTGAACAAAAGGGGTCCATCAACCAACTCTGAGAACTATAGACCCATAAGCCTAACCAGCCTTATCTGCAAGGCCATGGAGAGAATCATCATGGACCTTATCAACAAAGACATAGGTGACTTGACCTGACCCAATTTGGCTTTGTTAAGGGTCAATCATGCTTTCTAAACCTAGTGGATGTCTTTGAGAATGTCACCAACACCCTGGATGAAGGCAAAACAGTACATAGAGCCTATTGTTAGTTAGCCAAGGCTTTTGACGCACTCAGGCATCATTGAGAAACTCACACAGCTGGGAATTAGGAGTCCAAATGGAGAGATGATAAAATCAGCAAAAGGAGATAAGTATTGCTGGAACTGTATTCATTCTCTTGTCTTGATGAGTACATTCATGAGGTAGACCCTGTTTTTCACAAAATCTCATCAAGACGACATTGATATATAGACTATTTTATACAGCATATATCATAGACAGATGTAGGTTAAAAATAAAGAAGGTAGCTAGGTGCACATGTTCCAGGATAAAAATGTGCCTGATCCTGGTAGGTGAACTGGTACCAGGACTGGAAACCAATGACAGTGTAGATTCCTCAAGACACCCCCTGTTTTAGAAGGAAGTAGCAGTTCACAAACATCACAAAAACTGATAGGCCAAAAAAGACACATAAAGGAGATCGAGTGACTATTAAGGATAAGAAAGAAATTATGTATTGTTACTACCATGCAGAAAGGCCAGAAATTCCAGACAAAAGGTATACAAAAAGATTACGATAGAAATTACAGGAAAGAAAAATACTTCCACAAGAAAAACTGTCAGAAGCTACACAGAAGCTACAGATAAAACTGTGTTCATTAATACAACAGATCCATAAAAACACTGTATAGACCAAGAAACCTTCTTTGAAAAAGAAGAGACTGAGGAAGTGCAAAAATTTAAAGAACAAAATTTAGAGAAATTTGAAGGATATGAAAAATATGGATATGGGAAAGAAAGAAAGAAAAAAAAAAGAAACAGATCTGGTGTGGTGCAATGTTTATGCAAAGGAGAAAGCCATATTAATTGACACAAAAATGCAGCCCCAAAGATATTGGAAGATAAATATATGCAATGGCTTCTAGATATAGAAATTTTCATAATAAAAACATAAGATCACAAAGAGGGAATGTAGAACAGAAGGTTAGTTAAGTAGAAGTTAAAAAATAGAAGCTGAAGTTATGGAATATTTGCAAAGTGAAGGATTCAGTGTAGAATGTCTAACAAATGTCATGTCATAGTATGATGGAAAAATTAGTCCCCATAGTAAGGAGAAACAAAAAGGAGCAAGAGACATATGAAGAAGAAATATGGCCATGGGAAAGAAAAAGAGATTTAATATGGTGCAATATTTATACAAAGGAGAAAGCAAACCTAATCAATGCAAAATAGAGTAGCACCAAAGATATTTGAAGAGAAATACAGGGAAAGGCATTTGGATATGGAAAATTTTACATACAAAAAATAAGAAAAAAGAGGAAAAGTAGAAAAGAGGATTAGTAATGGAGAAGTGAAAAAAAAATAGAAACCGAGGTTATAGATTACCTCCAAAGTCAAGGATTTAGTGTAGAAAATTTAACTTAGATAATAAAACAACAGGATAGAGCAATGGACACCCAAAATAAGGAGAAACCAGTGGAGCAGGAAGCATCTAATCAGTTGATATAAGAAGATACTTTGGAGCTTCCCATAGGAAACCAGTACATACGTTCAGTTGGAACTATACAACAAGGGAAAGAACAGGAATCTGTGGCAACTCTGACACAGTCAATGTCATGGAGTGATAGGCCAGTGATTTCCAATATGAAAGATCAATGGCGGATACAGGGTGAAACTGAAGAGAACATGGCAGAGGTAGAAGCTCTGGAACTCTCTATAGAATGCCCACAGGAAATGGCAAACAAATAATGTGCTCTCGGTTTAGAAGAAAATTATCTAAGAAGAGTTGCTTGATTTATGGATATTATGGATATGGATAGACATATTAAGATCAATGAAAGAAATAGACTGCAGAACATCAATAAAACCCAAAAAATTTGAAATTTGATAAAACAAATAAACACAGAAATTAGTACTGTCTATAGAAATTCATGTGAAATAACATAAGTAAATGGGATATATTACTGTGTAGACAAATTAATAACAGATAAGGTCCTACCACAAGAACACACGCTAGTAAGGGAAAGGATGGGGAGAAATGGAATGCCACAATGGACGTACTGAATAGAGAAAACTATAAAACTATTAAGACAAGAAGTGACACTGTTAGAAGAGTACAGAAGGGGGAACAGATCAACAAAAGTACTCAGAAAGATAGACGTGATAAAAGCAATGTGCAGTATTATAGTGGATCAGGAATTATCATGCACTATTGCAAATAATAAACTAAAAATATCAGCACAGGCAGAAAAACTTAGGAGTTACACAGATAAACATAAAGGAGAAGTAAAAAATAAGCAATAGATACATTTTGGAAACATATTTATGAAGGTCCTGTTGACCATAATAAAGATGCTAAATGGACAGAAGAAGTAAAAGAAAGAATAAGAAGTTGAAATGTACAGGATATGAAATGGAATGAAGTAATGGAAGAGACACTGAAACAAAGTTAACAACAGCCTCTAATCGGAAAACCCCAGCCTCAGATACAATAACTAACTTCTGGCTAAATGTATTAACATCTTTGCACGAAGATTTAGCCATGAGTAAGAACTATTTGTATGTGCTCCCCAAACAGATACCAGCCTGGCTAACAGAAAAAAAAAACAATTCTCCTACTTAAGAGTGCACCTGCAGGCTACCCTAAAAACTATAGACCAATAACTTGACTTCAGACGATGTATAAACTATACAATGGAATTGATGCAGACAGAGTTTATAGTCGTTTAGAAGAAAACTCAATTATGGCAATAGAAATAAAGGGTAATAAAAGAACATCATATGGAACAAAGGATTGGTTCTTGTTAAATACTGTCACAGTGGAGAACTGCAAAAAAGAGAAGAATCTAAGTATGGCATGGCTAGACTACAAAAAAGCTTTTCACAATATCCCACATTTATGGATAAAAGAGTGCTTAGCAATTAATAATACACGCCCTACAATTACAATATAAATCACAGTGACCATGAAACAGTGGCAAACCACTTTGCAGTTAAGCCATGATAAAGGACAAATTATTATTCCACGGATAAAAATCCAAAGTGCCATATTCCAGGATGACTCTCTGTCACCACAGCTCTTTGGCCTTGCCCTTAACCTATTAAGCTGTCTGCTTAACAGAGTAAGTCAGGGCTATAATTTGACTCCCAGAAAATAACAAAGTGTAAAGACTTCTCATCTTCTCTTTGTCGATTATATAAAACTCTACAGCTCATCAGATGAGGAACTGAAAGCACAACTGCAAGTAGTCAAAACTTTTTCAGATGATATAAGAATGTCATTTGGTCTTGATAAATGTGCAAAAGCAACCTATAAAGCAGGAAAGCAGCAGCACCAAGAAAACATCAGTTTGGGACACTAATGTGATATAAAAGAACTTGAGCAAGAGGGACTGTATAACTATTTGGGAATTCATGAAAGGTCATCAATAAAACATGAACAAATGCAAATAAAACTCAGTAAGAAATAGTTTAGAAGACTTAAATGAATACTGAAAACAGTGTTGACATCTTGGAACAAAGGTAGGCTATAAAGCAGTTAGCTCTTCCTGTCCTAAGTTAAAGTTTTGGAGTGATTGACTGATTGACTGGCCCCAAAAGGTGTTGGATAGAGTAAACATGAAAACAAAAAGGATGCCTTATGCTCATCAAATGATTTATAAAAATCAGTGCATACCAATATTATATATTCCCTGTTCTGAAGCAGGTATAGGCCTCCTTGAAATTGATTACATGTATAGATCTACAGTCATAGGACTGCATACATATCTACTGTCCTCACAAGACCCAAACATACAGAAAGTTTGAAACATGAGGAGAATAAATCTAAGATGACTTCCCTTCTTAATCTAGCAGAAGCATATCAGCTTCAAGTGGAAATGGATGTCATATCAGAAGTAGATAAAATCAGGCAGCAACTGAATGTGCCAAAAAAAACAAAAGAAAGAAAATAAAGTGAAGGATCAAATGAGAAGGCAAGAAATGTGGAAAATGTATAAATATAGTTGCAATTAAAAAAAAAATGTACTGGAACAACCTTATGTTGATCAGGATCGAATGCAGGAATGGTTAAGTTGATGCAAATTCAAACAAAGGATGAAAGGTTAATACTGGCAGCCCAAGATAGTGGACTACATACACGTTGGTTTACAAAGTCCATTGAACATGTGAGAGAAACAGACAAATGTAGTTTTGTAAAACAGAGTTGGAAACAGTTCTACACCTTGTTGCTGGTTTGACATACTAATGGCAGAAGGACTGTATACTGAAAGGCATACTAATGTGCAAGGCCATGGAGAGAATCATCATGGACCTTATCAACAAAGACATAGGTGACCTTCAAGCTCTTGATCTGACCCAATTTGGCTTTGTTAAGGGTCGCACATGCTTTCTAAACTTAGTGGAATTATTTGAGATTGTCACCAAAGCCCTGGATGGAACTAGTTGCCATTCACCCCATTGAATTAATGCACATCCCTATAATGAGTTGTTACATGTTAGTAGACTAACAAATGATAGTAAAAAACTTTTAGATGAAGTATCTCAAACATGTAAAATGTTTGAAAAAAGGGATTATAGTACACAGTCTATTCAGGCAGCAAGGAATAGATTGCTGCAAAGTCACCACTGTGTTGGTTTTAGTAAATATAATGGTAAACCAGACAGAAATGTAAGTGATAAGATTGGGGAGAAATTTTTTTTTCTGACTACATGTAATGTTTTTTTTTCGGAAAACTTACTAGAAATAGTTATGTTTTACTGGAATTTTTTGTTGCATGATAAGTTTTTGGGGGAAGTTCTCCCTCAAAAACCTATTGTCTCTTATAGACATGGTAAAAGTATTAAAGTCATATTAGTATTAAAGACATGTTGGCTCATGCTCAGTTTGTATTTCAAGTAGAAGTGCCTAGAAAGTTTATATATGAGTTTGGTTTGAAACCTTGTGGACATTGTTCAATATGTAATTGTACCATCCCTTTTTGATTATACAAAGGTATTCCTCATGTGATGTATATAGTTGTGACATGGAAGGAGTTATTTATGTTTTAAAATGTGAATATAATTTATTTTATATAGGGCATACTAAACAGAGTTTTCATGTTAAATATTTAGAGCATCTTAGAAATATTAAAAATCAAAATTTAGAAAGTCCTTTGGGGCTGCATTTCAAAATGTGTCATGATAGTGATGGTAAAAATTTAAAAGGCACTGTTATAGAAAAACATTAAAAATGTTCCAGGCATGTATTTAAAAAAGTAAGCTGCTTCATAAGGAGGCAATTTTTATCTTGAAGTGTGGTACTTTGTTCCCAAATTGGTTAAACAGGGAACATAATTGGAAGTGGGTGCTATAATTGTTTCATTGCTTAATTTGTTTTACTTAATGTATTTTAGTATAAATATATGCATTATGGGAATGTGATTTTATACTATGGTAAAGGCATTTGTCCGAGGTACGAGAGTGAGAATTTTATAATTTTTTACATGCACAGAATTTGTTTGCTACAATAAATTCTGTTGGATTATCTGGTGTTGTCATCAGTATTTTCTGCATGGCCAGTGATCCATCTTTCCAGATTCCCAAAATGTTTAGGGATGATGTTGGAGAGAGCACCCAGAGAACAATGGAGCAATACAGCTCAAAAGTGGGAGAATGTTCTTCAGATAGAGGTACCAGCTTTATCCAGAGGTCTGGTGAGGCCCAAAAGGTGTAGTAAAAGATGTTGGAAGAAGGCTGCCATAAACAAACAGTGAACCCCTTTTTTATTGGTGGGACAGAATTATAACATCACTTTGACTGCAGAATTGCAAGGTAGTGTGAATAAATTAGAATATTTGCTCTTTAAAGAAAATGCTACCGATTACAATGTATTAAGTTTACAAAGATATTTAGAACATAACATCACCCCAAAGCGGTTAAGAGTGTATAGAAATCCATCTGCTCCTTTTAATATGGATGATGAAGAAGATGTTAGCTTTGAAAAATTATGGTTAGCAGCTGCACATCGCCGTACAACTGAATAGTTAGCTATTTTGGTAGATCGACATTTATTAAAACAAAAACGTATTAAAGAGGAGATTTCTTCTCTGTGCTCTTCATTATGTACTTCACATACTGTTCCATGTTTTGAGACAGTGCTGGGAGGTATAAATGACAAA
The DNA here is from genome assembly GCF_019279795.1 of Protopterus annectens. Classification (NCBI taxonomy): domain Eukaryota; kingdom Metazoa; phylum Chordata; order Ceratodontiformes; family Protopteridae; genus Protopterus; species Protopterus annectens. The sequence goes on along the minus strand of NC_056736.1, from coordinate 189,081,670 downwards.
CTGCAGGCTGCAACTAAAGAGTTAATAGAAAGGAAAGTGAATAAACTGCAAAGAGATCTGCATGAGTATGCAAATGAAACTGCTTTCAAATTGTCAGCCAATAAAAGCTGCCATTTCGGTGGGGTTCCTATGGAAAGGGAACGAACAAGAAGCGTCATGGCATCTCTTTTGCGTCTTCGGAAGCAACTGATGCTTCCTTAGAGTGGTCAGATGAAAATAATGATTATCTTTCATTACCTCTAGCACAAAGGAGCAATTATATGCAGGATAATTTTCGTACTAAACCGGAAATGAGCAGGGGGAGTAGAAAACAAGGCCAATCAGAAACGGCTTGGGGGAAGCAACAGCAGCAGCAGTGTGGGAAGAAGACACAATGGTACTGACTTTTTACAGACTTTAAATGCTGACATTAATGTAAAAACATGATGGTTATGTATTGAACTTGTCAGGAATTGATTTAACAGATGTAGAAACTGCAGTACGGAATCGTGGTTTAAAGTATATTCCAACTGTTACGCCTAGATTACACATGTTAAAAATTGATGTGTTTAAGTTTATTAGAAAGTTACATCTGCTCTGTTATTTTTCCAATAATAGAAGCATGAATGTTTCTGTGAATTCTGAAGGGGGCAAAACTTCCTTAGATGGTAGTATTTGTACTGAGTTCTATTCATGTGATTTGTTTTTTGAGATGGAACAAAATGAAAATGCATATTGCATATTAGATACAGAAAAAAATTAAAGGTAGAATTGACTATATCCTCCCATTTCTTAATGAAACTATAATACAATTTTCTAGTATGGTGATCTCTTTGGTAGAAAAAACATTTTCAATCTTTTCAAAAGAAAGGAAAATAGAACTGTAGAGTATAATTTGACTAGGAATGAGTGGTTGGCTCTTAAAAATATGAGTGAAAGGAGGGGATGTAGTTTTTAAACCATCGGGTAAGGGGAACAGAGTGGTAATAATGAATAGTGCACAGTATTTAAAAATGTGTTTAGATAATCTTGCAAATAGAGAAGTGTATAGGGAAGTAATATGGAGTAATTATGAAGCAGCTTTAACCTCATTTACTGAATTAATTCAGAGGGGTTATAGGTTAGGATATTTTACAAAAAGAGATGTGGGGAAGAAATGTTGTATAGAAGGGTGTACTATGGCAAAATTCTATTGCCTCCCAAAAATACATAAAAGTATTTTAGACCCATCGGGTCGACCAACTGTCTCTGTATGTAATACTTCCTTCACAGTGTGGGTATTTTATTACATGAATATTTGTTTCCAGCAGTGGGAGAAATTGCCTTCATATGTAAAAGACACTTTTGATTTTCTTAATAAAGTGAAATCAGTGAAATGGAGTAAAGACAAATATTGGATAATAAAACATGTGAAGAACTTGTATACTAACATCTCACATGAATTAGATATTGAAGGATTAAAGTTTTTCGTAGGTAAAACCCCATTGTCTTACTACTTGATTGACTTGGTCCATTTTTGTCTCATAAATAATTGTTTTGAGTTTAATGGTACTTTAATACCAACAAATTAAAGGTACATCAATGGGAGCGGCATTCACTCCTATGTATCAAACCTTTTTACGGGACTTTATGAAGTAGAACATCTTTATAGACTGGACTTTTTTCAACATCATGTATTAAAATATTACCGTTACATAGATGATTTAATCTTTCTATGTGGGGGGAAAGATCTCAGCTAACTTCATTTATTCAGGGACTTGATAAAAACAGATTTGGTACAATGTGGAGAAAATGTTTTTTCTTGGATGTTAATCTGGGTGAGGAAAGGGGGAATATTAAAACTAATGTTCATCAGAAATTTGATAATATTAATCATTTTCTGGATGGAGCTAGTTACCATCCACCCGATTTGATTAGTGCACTTCTCTATAATAAGTTTCTACGTGTTATTAGACTAACAAATGATAGTGAAAAACTTTTAGATGAAGTATCTCAAACGTCAAATGTCTGAGAAAAGGGATTACAGTGCACAGTCTTTTCAGCAAGGAATAGATTGCTGCAAAGTCATCACTGTGCTGGTTTTAGTAAATATAATGGCAAACCAGATAGAAATGTAAGTGATAAAATTGTGGAGAAAATGTTTTTTGTGACTACATATAATGTTTTTTTCGGCGAATTACTAGAAATAATTATGTTTTACTGGAATTTTTTGTTGCAGGATAAGTTTTGGGGGGGAAGTTCTCCCCCAAAAACCTATTGTCTTTTATAAACCTGGTAAAAGTATTAAAGACATGTTGGTTCATGCTCAGTTTGTATTTCCAGTAGAAGTGCCTTGAAAGTCTATATGTGAGTTTGGTTTGAAACCTTGTGGACATTGTTCAATATGTAATTTTACCATCCTTTTTTTGATTATATAAATGGACAAAGGTATTCCCCATATGTGTATATAGTTGTGACACAGAAGGAGTTATTTATATTTTAAAATGTGAATGTAATTTATTTTATATAGGGGAAACTAAACAGAGTTTTCATGTTAGATATTTAGAACATCTTAGAAATATTAAAAATCAAAAGTTAGAAAGTCTTTTGGGGCTGCATTTCAAGATGTGTCAAGGTAGTGATGGTAAAAATTTAAAAGGCACCGTTATAGAAAAAATTACAAATGTTCCAGGCATGTGTTTAAAAAGTAAACTGTTTCATAAGGAGGCACTTTTTATCTTGAAGTTTGGTACTTTGTTCCCAAAAGGGTTAAGCAGGGAACTTAATTGGAAATGGGTGCTATAATTAAGTGTTTCATTGCTTAAATGATTTTACTTAATGTTATTTAGTATAAATATATGCATTATGGGAATGTGATTTTATACTATGTTAAAGCCATTTGTCTGAGGTACTAGAGAGAGAATTTTATGATTTTTTACATGAACAGAATTTTTTGCTTTAATAAATTCCGTTGGATTATCTGGTATTGTCGTTTGCATTTCTACAACAGTAGTTGCTTTAATACTAACGTGGCTAGACTGTCGCACTGGGTATTGTTTAAACACTAAAATATTGAAGTAGCTGAAAAACACTGGAAACTTGAGACACAAAGTGTTATAGAAAATGATGAAGTCTACATCACATGGCATCACCAAATACCAACAGTTCAAAAGATAGATGAGAGAAAACCAGATATAGTGGTCCATGAAAGGAAGACAAAAGTAGCATTGATCATTGAAATTGCTACATCCAGTGACTACAGTGTCTTGTGTACAGAGAGACACAAAGTCATAAAATATCAGGAATTGCAAGCAGAAATGAGAGCAAAGTGAAAGAGAGATAATCAGACATTTCCAATAGTAGTAGGAGCAACAGGTCTTATGAAAAAGAATCTACAATCATATTTAGATATGCTACTGATATATGTAACTCCATTGCAGAAGGAGTCATTACTGGGCACATTGCAGGTGCTGCAAAGAGCACTTCTAGCTGACATCAAAGATTGAAACAATACTAATTTCATGAACTTTAATCATACTTTGAGTTAGGAGTGGGGTCCATTCCCATCATAGTGTTAGAAACCCAAACGATTTAGAGGAATTAAAAAAAATGGGAATTAACGCATATGTCACTAGATGGGTAGCCAACTGGCTTACCTACAGAACTCATACAGTCAAAGTTGCAGGTTCCTTCTCTACTAGCAGATCAGTTACCACTGGTGTACCACAAGTATCTGTGCTGGGCCGCCTACTATGCAGAATATATTTATTAGAAGTCCAGGGGAAAATAGATGGCCTGTGGCTTACCATGTTCACTGATGACTGCAAACTAGGTGCAGTTATTGAATCCCTGAACAATGTTGACATACTACAAAAAGGGCTTACAGAGACAAATAATTGTTGCCAAAACCATGGACTTAAACTAAACATACACACAAAAAAGTGTTATCGTCCCTTTTGGCAAAAGGGAAATCCCTGCAAATTACAATATTAACAGCAGCCCCCTTAGCTCAAACCCTATGGTGAGAGATTTGAGAACACAGGTTGATAGCCACCTTACCTTCGATCACCATGTGTCCACAGTGGTAAGGAAGGCCTTCTATGTTGTACATCTCATAAGTAAGGGCATTACATCCAGAGCTAAGGATGTTATAACCCCCTGTACTCATCCCTCATCAGACCACTAATCGTGCAAAGTCTATATAATGCATTCATCAGTCGCTTATTATGAATACCACCCTGACGATCTGACATACGAAGATGCAAGGGACATGATGTCTGGCCTATACAAAAAGCCAATCAAGTACACGTCACTAAATGTATTACCCAGTCCGTTCCACAGTTCCCAAAGAATCTAGTATCAAAAACTTGACTCATGTTCTTACTAGTAAATTGCTTAGACTTGAATATATATTGACACGAGGAACAGTGGCCACAAGGAAAGGTGCCCAGCAATCTATCCCCAGTAATAGTTATTTAATGATAAACTGCATCTCTTGTACTAGTACTTTTAAAGTGGAAAATATGATCCCAGTGTCTTTCCTCTCCTATATGAAAACCGAAAGTTGGGACCAAGAACATGATGCTATTCATCACTGGCCATTAATATATTCCAATGTCTAGAAATAGCCTTCCAAATCAGATTAATGTTTCGCCCATATGTAGTTACAAATCTAATATTATCAGACTCCACAGTCTGTGTTTTATCTTTGCAATCCAATAATTGCATCTTGTCCAAATTTGAGGCCCACTTACTGGCAGATATAATATCATGTTGTTTGTAACTCCTAACTCTAAATCTATTAATAAGGTCTTGTTGAGATGTAACATAATCCTCCAGTGTAGAACAAATTCTTTTTATACGTAAGAATTGGGATTTTGAGATGTTGCAGATGGTGTGGCACGGATGCATACTAGTGGCAAAAAGCAGGTTGTTATACTGGGGATACTTACGAAACACCTGAGTCCTGAGTGTGTTGTCAAAATTTCTAATAACTGTCACATCAAGAAAGTTGATTTGATGGTAATCTGAGTTTAATATGAACTCTAGTCCCCATTTATTGTCATTCAGATACTGAACAAATTCCAATAAATATTGCCTGTCAGCCTGCCACATCAACCAGCAATCATCCAAGTACCTCCTCCAAATGTCAAGTTCATCAATTTACAACAGGAGACAATTGAGGTGACTGTTTAAGACATCTAAACATTATTTTTAAATCATCTAGTGATTTTAAAATTTATAACAACTCTGTTTTTACCTTTACTGCTCAACATGCATATTTATTCAATAAAGGATTCAATTTTGTACCTAGCAAACCATGTAATTTTGGAGAGCTAATTAGTGACCTAAAATGTATATTAGGAACTTGATTTTAAAATAATTGCATAGAAATGATAATCATGTTTATAATAGTAACAATGACTGTAGAATACCAAGCACCTATATCCACATCATTTATTTAAATCTTTTGAAACAGCATGTGAGATGGATTTTCTCCATTATATGCATAAGTTTAGAATAGATAGTAATACAAGCAATTTAACTGCTCTTGAAACAACATTTTTGTCTGAATTTAGGGGTAAAACTGATCTTAGGTTTATGCAAGCAGATAAGGGGGGTGATTTTTCAAAGAGAAGACTATTTTCAGAATATGCTCAAACTTTTATATAGTAGTACTTACAGCGAGGTCTATATCAATGAGGTCGATATTGCTTATAATAGGATTGACTGGGAACTTTTTGATATAGTTATAAAGGACCAGATTGGCATTGATCAATACAATTATATAACTGCTGAAACCTTTAAAATTCCAGTCATATTTGGAGTTCTGAAAATCCAGAAGGACCTGGTTAACCCTCTCCCCCCATTTGGCCCATAGTTGATTCAGGGTGGTCAAAAATAGTTATATAGCCAGGTTCCTGGACATCAGACTGAAAAATATGGTTCTAAACCTCTCACATTTATGTCGTGACTCCTGGCAGTTTTTGGGGAAATGTAACAATCTTGTCCCTTATGGGGGGGGGGTGTTTTTATCAGCATTGATGTAAAGGATCTTTTCACCTGCATACCACATAGTACGGGGTTGAACTGGTTCTCTGATTTTTTATATACCGATTTGGGTATTGGACAGAGCCATATCAACACTCATACTCAGCCTATGGAAATAGTTTTTAAAAAAACATGTTATATAGTTTGAGGGCCACCACTTTAAACAACTTGAAGGTGTAGCAATGGGGTCGGCTTGTGGTCCCCTTTTGCTAACATAGTGATGGCCTGGTGGGAGAAGCATTTCCGTTTTTGTTCCCCCCTTTTTTTTTGAACACATTTCCTTATATCTGCATAACCTTGATGACCTGTTTGTGGCATGGACAGGTCCCTAGGAAGATATTCCTATATTTATAGACTATCTCAATCAATGTACACATTTTCTTAAATTTACTTATATGATGAAAGAAGTAAAGATTTCCTATTTGGATGTACTGATCACTAAAATAAGTGATGGATACATTAAGTCAACAATTTTTAGGAAGCCCACCTATTCGAACAGCATGCTTCATTATTCTAGCAATCATTCTAGGCATGTTAAGCATGGGATTATCAAAGAACAGTTTGTTAGAGCTGCCCGGATGGTTTCCCAGTTCAATGATTTTTTGGAAGAATGTGAATTTATGAGCAACATGCTTCTTGATGGGGGGTACCCTATTAGTTTAATATACAATATAAAACAAGAGGTTATTAATAAATTAAGTAATGACTGATATGTCCCAATATTGGGAAGTCCTGATATGTCTACAAATGGGCAATCTTTATTACCCCTTATGACTAATAACCCTGGTATAAATGATGGGAATGATATAGTTATGAATGTGGAATGTTCAATAGGTACTGAAAATTCTCAGGAGATTATATGTCCTACTGTCAGTACATATTCCAGTGATAGGTTTCTTGTGCAGGATATTTTTAAGAAAAATTGGGTTATTCTTATGCAGGAACAGGCTATGTTGGACACCTTTGGAGATCATCCCAATTTTGCATTTCGGAAAGGTATGAATTTTAAGACAATTTGCAAACAGTTTTGATGCTAATTTTGATTTTCTTATGGTTACTGTAGATGTAATCAATCTTTTCACTGTAATTCCGCATCAAGATGGCCTTGAAATGTTTGAAGCATGTCTCAATACACACAAGCAACATAACAGATCGGAGAATCGGTTATTATCTGAGATGTTAGAACTTGTGTTGGAAAACAATTTTTTATACTTTAACGGTAGTTATTTTAGACAAAGAAATGGTGTAGCTATGGGGGCAAGATGTGCCCCCATTTACGCCAACCTAGTCCTAGCTGCTTGGGAGTTAGAACATGTTTTTACTAGTAACTACTGGAGTAAGGTTTTACTATACCTAAGTTACTTGGATGACATCTTGATTTTTTGGAGAGGTACTGAAGCCGAGTTCAAAGATTTTATTATTTACATTGGACAAACAACATTTTTTTTTAAAATTCACTAGTCATATTTCAAATAATACAATTGAATTTTTAGATATTACAATATCTACACAAGACAACAAATTTGAATCTAATATTTATAGGAAGAAGACTTACTCCAATTCATTTTTACATTTTGACAGTTGTCACCCTGTCCATCAGAAGAGAAACTTAGTCAAAGGACAGATGGTGAGGCTGTCTAGAATTGTGAGTAATGATGAAGTCTTCAAAAAGGAGCTTGTTAAATTACAAAACATGTTTTTAGCTAGAGCTTACCCCGCAGAGTTTGTTTTTGATATTAGCCAAGGTATTTTAAGGAATAGACAGACATTGTACAAACCTATTTTATACCACGGATTTATACCTAAGGATTTATCAAACTCTAAGGTTGTTGGACAGGACACTTTTGTTATTCCCTTTAATGAAAAATGTCAACAAATTGTTAAAGTGTTACATGATTCGTGGAGTATTATCACAGAATCCAACATGGAACTTGGGAATATTCTAGGAAACAAACCTAAGATTACTTTTAGTAGGGGTAGAAATCTAAAAAACTTGTTTGAAAAAAGTGTAAATAATGACATGTTTAGGAAATCTAAGATGAATAAATGTGGTGCATGTCACATATGTAGATTTATTAACAATGGACCATACCTTTCCATTTTGAACTATGAAATTACCATTAGATGTCCTGGAGTTTGTGACTGTAAGTCGGTTATGGTAGTATACGCAGCTTCCTGTACAGGATGCGAAGCATATTACATAGGAAAAATGAACAGAAAACTAAAAACAAGAATCATTGAACACTTAAGTGACATCAGGAATCATAGACAGACTAGTGCCTTATATAATCATAGTGTTAGTTGTGTCAATTTTTAAAAAATTCTTGTTTTTTGTGATTGACAGAATACCTTACAACAATGCACATAAAGGTGGTGATATTAAAACCTTATTAGAAGCGAAAGAATGTCTCTGGCAACTTAGATTAAATGCCAGTAAGTGGCCTGGCATTAATGACCAAATATCTATTGCCAGCATACTTAAGTTGAAGTCACAGTTAATTTAGTATTTTATGTGTGGAATAAATTTTAACAATATACAACACTTACACAAAGGTTGTTGTTGTATAAACAGTTAACAGTTGTTAAGTTTTAATCACATTCAGCAAGTACAACTACACTATTTTGCATTTTTATATTTTTTTATATTTTTACATTTATATTTTTACAAATTTGCATTGTCAATACAATTATAGCACATGTCATTGTATTTTTGTATTAACACTTATGTGGTAATTTTTTATTATATATAATTTACAATTTACAATTATCAATTTAATTAATACATATTTAAAAATTTTATGAATATACATATTTAAATATTTAAATACTTAAATATCTATTTAACAATTATTAATATTTATTTATTAAATTTAGGTACACATCATAACAAGGTTATACAATTTTATATTTTATATTTTATAGTTCTTATAACAAGTAGTACTATTGTTTACTAGGTTTAAAGATACATAATTCCTTGATTGGAACAGTAGGGTTTAAACACTACGATTAGTTCAACTGCCATTCTGATTTTGATTATTGATTATTATTTTTTATTCTTTATTATATTTTATTATTCATGATCTTTTTATGAAAGGCTGTACAGTGTATCTTGGATATTTTTAATATTAATAATATTTTCAATATTTTTAATATTTTCAACATTTTTAACATTTTTATTTTCACTACCTGTGATGTTATTGTCATTATTCATATTTATTTTTTGAATGAATATTGATATTATGTTAACTGCAGAACTACCTTAAGTTCTGGTTAGGGTTCCACTGCCTTAAATTCTCTCTCTGAACCATTGTTATTAAGGAGATAAATGTTTTAATTAGGAAATTGTATAATTAACCATTATTAGTTCTGTATATAAGGGATGATGATCAGCCTATTTGTTGTACCCTAATGATGCCCTAGGATGATAGGGTGAAAGCGCTTAGTGCCTACGAAAAGTATTTTATCTTGTTTTGGTCCAGTAATTGAATAAAGCACATTTTATTGAAGTTCCAGGATTCAAGGTTTACTGAATTTGTTGGTTACTGATGAATTTTAAGAGTTCATTAGAAAAGCCCCTAGTCATTGAGGCTAAGGGGAGCATGGCACCTTGTGGCATGTGCCACCAATGTAAGCATATTTTGAGAGCATCTAGTATTAGAATTGGTGGTAAAAAAATTATGATAAAGGGAAAATATAACTGACAATCTTATGCAGTAGTTTATGCTGCAGTTTGTTGCCAGTGTCCAGCTTTTTATATTGGGACGACCCAACGCAGGCTTGCACAATGTATTTATGAACATCTTTATGAAATTCGACAGCAAGATACAAAAAATGTATTATATAGACATTTAAGGATGTTTCCAGTGCATAATTTAAAATTTTTAGCAATTCAACAAATGAAGTGTGAAGTTGGGGCAGAGTGGGGACCTTGGAAATTGCATCTTGAATAGAAGAAAAAATGGCAGCAAGCCTTTTTAAATGCTTATTCCCCACCAGGACTTAATGATGCAATATCCATTTCTAGTAGGATTAAATTAAAAGTCTTGGATAGATGAAAGTAAGCAATTATTTATTAAATATATATATATAATAATAATGTTTTAGTATATATATATATATATATATATATATATATATATATATATATATATATATTCATGTGGATATATTTAATGTATTTTTTTCTGAAATAATTATGTATTTTTAGAAAGTTCTTTATTCATTATATATTTTTTTACTTGTTCTTACATGTTGCTGTCTTCTATACACTTTGAATATGACTGAATGGAATGTATTTACTTGTTGTTTCCCAGCCTATTAGAGAAGTTTTCTTTCTTTTTAGGGCTGTGTCTGTTTAAAACAATTAATTGTTTAAAACATTTAATTGATTGCAATGTGTTCTTTTAATTTGATTAATTGATTCTATTTTGGTGGGTATATAATGCCAATGTTGTATGGCTTACTTTGTCTGAAGAAGTCTGGTGATGCTCACTAGATGAAAGCGCTTACTTTTGGTGAATAAAGATTCGCTTTGGTGATACTTTCTTGGTTTCCAGCTTTGTGTCATGCTTTTTGGACCCTCCAATGAGATATCAGCCTTACAGATAATGTAATTTCCTATAGCAAATATGAACATATTTACTTGAAAAATCAAACAAATGATATGTAATGCCATCTTCTTATAAGACAGAAATCACAAACTCTATAAATGATCATTGAGGCCTGGTGAGAAAAGACCCCACCCCAATTTTATAAACCAATATATCTCTTTTTTTATTGAGGATCGAATGTCAACCCTGCCTATTGCTTCTATTACCATGAATCCTATCTATAATCGTAAATTAAAACTGTGCAGTACAGTGGATAGTTGTTGCTGCTGTTTGTCTTTCGGCTTTTCCTGGTTAGGGTTCACCACAGCGGAACTCCGGTCTGCTAATGATTGGCAATTGTTTTTTATGGTGTCGAGTTGCCAGTCCGATGCCCAACCTTCAACAAAGTCATGCCCATTCAACACATGTCTTTTGAACGCCCACTCAACCGTGGGGAGGACATGCAGATTCCACACAGAAGGCACTCCCAACCCAAGCCGAGAATCGAACGGGAGAACCTCTTGCTGTGAGGCAACAATGCTACCGCTGCACCACTGTGGAATATAGTACAGTGGATAGTGCAATGTCTATATAATGCATTCGTCAGTCGCTTATTAGGAATATCACTCTGATACTCTCACATACGAAGAAGCAAGGGACGTGATGTCTGGCCTATATAAAAAAGCTGAGCAAGGCCGTGGAAAGAATACTGATGAACAGAATAGTGATCCAGTTGACGCCTGCAATCTGATTTTTAATAAACTAGGAAAGAGTATGAACACATTACGGACAAATATCTGACACCTTAAGCTTTTCAAAGCTTACCAAAGCAAAGATATCACACCTAGAGGTCTTAGGTTTAAAATACAACCTCTTGTGGGCAAGATGGATGATTTGTTGTTGCAGGAGTGGAGTCTTGCTCAACAGAATGCATCCGTGTCATTTGTTTGTATTTTAAGCTCATACTGTGAATGGACAATAGATGGGAATATTGAAGATGTTAACAACCTGTGTGGGGAATTGAAAATGTATGAGGGGCAATATCAGTATTCTATCTGTCTCAATAAGCTCACAAGGGAGCTATTTACTTTTGAGAAGCAAATTAAAGAAAAGAAAATACAGATGTTTAACAGGGATTTGACTGATTATCAAAGGTGTAAACCCTTTGCTGCTCAGAAAATTGCCAGGTTTTCTGAGACCAACATGGTGGGGGGGGGACAAATAGAAAGAGACCCAGGTCTATTCTCAGAAATATAGGGAACACATATAGCAGCACTTCAGCTGATGAGTCTTCAGCTACGGACACAGAGTATACTAACATACTGGACTCACCTAACCCAAAGAAACAGCGCAGTTCAGACCACCTTTTAGAGATGGCAGGAGGAGGGGTGGGCAAAAACACAAAAATAGACACAGTGGAGGATATGCTTCAGACTCTAATGTCCCAGTAGTGGATGCTGATTATAATATTTTAAACATCTCCACTGTTGAGATTACCTCTGAACAAAAACAACTTCTCAATAAAGGTTTAAATTATGTTGCTGGCTTTTTTGTGGATGAAAACAGTATGATTACTGAGGTACATGATTTTTGCCATAGATTGAAGCTAAGACTGCTTTTTGGTTCCAGAGATGTTTCGCAAAGATTGACTGACTTAAAATTTCTAAAATCTGAATTTATGCCTCCTATGAATAAGCATGTATCTATATTCCAACAAGCTGTGCTCAAGGATATTCATTTTGGATTGGGTCACTATACCCGACTTGGTCACAATCTTACGGTTGGGGAACAACATGCCTTACAGGAACTTAAGAATAATAAAAGTATTGTGATATTACCTGCTGATAAGGGAGGGGTGGTAGTCATCATGAATACATATTATTATTTGGGGGAGGGAAATGGACAGTTGTCCAACCCTCGACACTACATGTATATGTCTATTGACCCCACACCCAATTTTAAAAGGGAAATTGACTCTTTCTTAAATAAGGTTGTCGAAGAAGGGATTATCTCAGATTCTGTGAGATTACATTTGACTGTTTCAGATCTACAGAAAAAGATATTATACTTAGTAGGAAAAATACATAAATCCCTGACAAAATCCCCTGGCAGACCAATTGTTTCTGGTAGTGGTTCACTGACAGAACCTCTTTCTGTATTTTTGACCCAATACTTGAACCCCCTGGTAAACTTGATTCATTCCAGAATACAGGATATGACACAATTCCTTAAAATATTATCGGATACCCAATTGGAGCCAGATTGGCTTCTATGTACCCTCAATGTAAAAGCTTTATATACGAACATTCCCCACTGGCCTGGGCTCCAGGCAGTACATTACTGGTTGGATTGAGCTAATTTGTATCCAGTCGGTTTCAACATATTAGTAATATGTATGGCGGAGCATGTACTTAACAAAAATGTGTTCTATTTCCAGGGGGAATGTTTTTGGTAAATTCAGGGTACCGCGATGGGTGCATCTTTTGCACCCATTTATGAGGACCTGTTCATGGCATAAATTGAGGAACAGTTGATATATGACCCCACTCATAATATTTGTATGAATGAACTCGATATTCGGAGGAGGTACTTGGATGATTGTTGGTTGGTGTGGCGAGCTGACAGGCAATATTTATTGGAATTCGTTCAGTATCTGAACGGCAATAAATGGGGAATACAGTTCACATTAAACTCAGATTACCATCAAATCAACTTTCTTGATGTGACAGTTATTAGAAATTTTGACAACACACTCAGAACTCAGGTATTTCGTATGCATCGCCAGTATAACATCCTGCTTTTTGCCACTAGTATGCATCCGTGCCACACCATCTGCAACATCCCAAAATCCCAATTCTTACGTAGAAAAATTATTTGTTCTACACCGGAAGATTATGTTACATCTCAACAAGACCTTATTAATAGATTTATAGTTAGGAGTTACAAACAACATGATATTATATCTGCAAGTAATTGGGCCTCAAATTTGGACAGGATGCAATTATTGGATTACAAAGATAAAACACAGAGGGTGGAGTCTGTTAATATTAGATTTGTAACTACATATGGGTGAAACATTAATTTGATTCGGAAGATTATTTCTAGACATTGGAATATATTAATGGCCAATGACGAATTGTATCATTTTCTTTGTCCCAACTGTCAGTTTTCATATAGGAGAGGAAAGACACTGGGATCGCATTTTTCCCACTTTAAACGTACTAGTACAGGAAGTGCAGTTTATCATCAAATAACTATTACTGGGGATAGATTGCTGGGCACCTTTTCATTCTGGCCACTGTTCCTCATGTCAATATATATTCAAGTCTAAGCAATTTACTAGCAAGAACACAAGTCAGGTTTTTGATACTAGATTCTTTGGGGACTGTGGAATGACCGGGTCTATATCAGAACACTGAAGTATTAAAACTTTGAATGTTCTGATATCGAACACAATACAGTGAATGCTAAGAATAGCGAAGCTGCAGAACAGCAAATTCTTTACTTGGGAAAGAATTTGGTTGGCCATTTCTGTGGCTTTGCTATTCTTAGCTCTATGGTGGAAAGTTACGGGTTGGGTACAGGTAAGTGTGCAATTGTTTGTACGTTAGGGTTAGGGGCAGGTTAAGTGAGTTAGGGTTAGGGCGTGGGTTAGGCATGTGTGCGATAGTTACAGACTTTAAGGTTAGGGGTGGTTTAAGTGAGTTAGGGTTAGGGCGTGGGTTAGGTGAGTGTGCGATAGTGATGGACCTTAGGGTTAGGGTTAAGGTAAGTGGGTAGATAATAGTGTATGTTTAGTTTAGTGTAGCGTTAGATGTAGGAATTTAAGTATATGTGTGTGGTTGCTGTTTGTTTGATGTGCTTGTGTTGTGTGTATGTGTTTCGGAGCAGCAAAATTTTTCCATTGGAAAAAATTTGCTATTCTGAATGTTTGATATTTTTATGTTTAGATGTTTTGGGGCCGATAAAATAGCATTCGCTATTTTCATCTTTCAATAACATGATATAAACATGAGTGGACTGGGTAATATATATAGCGACGTACTTGTTCGGCTTTTTATATAGGCCAGACATCACGTCCCTTGCATCTTCATATGTTGGAGCATCGGAGTGATATTCATAATAAGCGACTGATGAATGCATTGTATAGACATTGCACTATCCACTGTACTGCACAGTTTTATTTTCTGTTATAGATAGGATTCATGGTAACAGACACAATAGGCAGGTTGGCATTCAATCCTCAATAAAAAAGAGAAATATTGGATTATAAAATTGGGGGGTCTTTTCTCACTAGGGCTCAAGGATCATTTATATAGTTTGTGATTTCTATCTTAAAAGAAGATGGCATTGAATATCATTTGTTTGATTTTTTCAAGTAGATATGTTAATATTTGCTATAGGAAAAGACATAATCTGTAAGGCTGATATCTCATTGGAGGGACTGTTCTATATAAATGGTATGATTAAATTGGTTTTGTTACATATCCCACTGAGGAAGGCAGTTTTGCCGAAACTGGTTTGGGAACATTAAACAGTTTTTTATTTACCGTTACTTTGCTGTTATGCTTACTACACCTTGGTGCTGGCCGCTTGTTTACTGATTCCTGGTTTGGTTTGGCCTTGTACCTGCCGTACATGCAGACATTTTTGTACTTCACCGCTGGCTAGATTTAGGCCACTAGATTGGATGTGTCTAATGCTAGTAGTTTTCTGAGTGTGTAATAGGTGTATTAGTGCTTGATTTGAAGAAGCTTTATAGACTAAGCATAGGTTGCCCTTAGCAGCCTGTAGGAAACTAAATATAGGGACAATGTTTTAAAATGGTCTGTGCAGGACTTGTTTTCTAACTGTTGTATTCTTTTTTCAGAAATCTCTGTGGATGCTCCAGTTGCTGCACATGCCTGTTAAACTACATACCAAAGGGGATGTTGTGCTCAATGATAGATCTTATGAGAGCAGAGTACAAGTGGACGATGACTTGTTTAGAACTAGAGTGCTGACACATTAAGATTAAGGCTAGAAGCCGAATAGAAAGTGCAGGAAGTCAACAAATAGCCAACCAAGGGTCCACGGCATTGATAATTTCAAACTATGAACAAGGTCTCAGTAGTTACTACACAGATTTGAATAGATTTTCAAATAATGTGCAGTTCAATATTCAGCAGTAAATGTACATTAAATATACAGTTCTGCCTGGGTATGGAAGCAGTCTAACAAACACTTGCATCATCTCAACAATGACAGCTAAAGATTAGGTTTATAGTACATCTTCAAAAACATCAGAATTTAACAGCTGCATTTTAACTATTTGAAATACAAATGCAACACAGTTTTCTCTGGCACTTACTTGTCAGTGGATTGATCTAGAGACACCAAAAAGCCTCTGGGAACAATAACAGTTTTGCAAAGTTAGTTGGAGCTCTAAGATAATGATCCAGGCAGAAATAAAGCTCAAATAAACAAACTAGTCCTCTTGCCAATAGCAAGCAGTAATACTATTTTTAACTGTATGTATAAATGTCACAAGGCTTTCAAAAGTCTGGTTTGGCCATAACTTGTTGAATATCCCTCTTATTAATATATTCACCAGCGATCTTGTATACACTGCCATCCTCAATTTTTATGTGATATACTCACTTCTTTTCCTGATCCTTCGTCACTGTCAACTGAACCTGTATGATCTACACATGGATTGTTACCTTCATCCTTGTCTTCTTTCTCTACTTCTCCTTTATTTCACATCTCTGCTATGAGGTTGGTGGCATCATGTTCTGCCAGCATGACTGCCTGCACATATTCTCTGCCAGAATGACTTCCTGCACATATTTTCTGTAATGCTCATTATGACACCCATTTCAGGCAATGAGTGGGTGCCATGGTATTGATGGCAACTGGCCTACCACTCCAAACTGCTGTGTTCATATTCTGTGGTTGTACCTCTGCTTTCTGCTGTTTCACGGGCAGTGGATTATGGTGTTCCCTTAGCAGTGGTGCCAGGAATTATCTTTCCTTCCATACACTTTGGAGAGTTGGGTGCCATATCTCAAAAACAGCAAAGCTGTGACAATGGATATAAGTAATATTCTGCTGTCCACAGTTGCCATTGCCATGTTTAACACTGGCACTGTGTCCTCAGACTATGCTAGTGTTAGACCACCATCATCACCAGTTTCCAATATAGAACTTACTTCAGGTATGCCATCTTTGACAGCTGAGTATACTATAATAGCAGCAACTATGGAAACAAACACCCACGTGTGATACTCCTATGTGACAATTCTTCCAATTAGTGCTGCAATGTTAAAGTAAACATTATACATACCGAATACTCACCCCAGATCTGGCTGTTTTGAAGGTATGTCAGTGCTGAGTATCCCAAATCTCATGGTAGTATCATGCCACAATAATGCATTACTGACACAAGGAAATACCAACTTGGTACAGCCCCAGCAGGGACAATGAATGGTGTATCCTGATCAGCTCCCACATCCAGGACTCTTCCTAGTATCAGGGTCCTTTCACTCTCTCCAGTCAAGAACATCAGGAACTTCTCAGTGTTAGTGAGTGTAATCTATGAAAGCAGAACCCCACCAGTGGCCATGCTCTCCAGTGCAATTGCATGAGCATTTGTGCAAGCATAAAGAATCTTACTGAAGACTGTGCAACAGACCTATTGGATTGATATGTCCTGGCTGCTCACTACATTAGCATCTGCAACAAGCTCACACCACATGCATTCTAGAAAAAGTGGACACACCTATTGTGAGATAGTAGGCACAAAATATGTACAGCACCATGTGTACTGTTCATACACTTATGTGGCAACAGTGACCATAAATGGTACTATGTCTGCTATTGCTAGTATCACAGGCCCTTACAACAACAGTCCAGTAGGCTGCATGTTGACAGACTGTTGTTCAGAAATGTACGCTTTTATCAGCCTTCACTGACCTAGTCTCAACACAGTAGAAATTGCCCCACATACTTGACACATGGCCTGTATCAGTTATCTATTGGGCCTGCACTAGTCCACCCCTTCCTTTATGTACCACACCTGATCCTCTACTAAAAAATTAATGCATTTCAACAGATCCTTCTCAGTCTAAGCCACCTACCAGGGGATATAGTCCATCAAAAAACAGATGATCAACCAAACTTCTAGTGAGCATTACCCCACACATCTTCCAATGCTCCCTGTGGCTCCCATTCACATTTCATTAAGTTGCTGTGGATCACATCACCAACAATAAAAAGATCCTACACATATTCATACACCCTCTCCAATTGCTGCCATGTACTATTACTGTCAGAGCACATTGCAAGACCTCTTTACTCTGTAGATCAATGTAATAAATTACTGCAGAAATATATTGCAGCCCTCCCTGCACTCTACATTACATTGTTAACAGTCTGCTTTCCCAAATATCAGTGTCCCATGTACTCTTATTACAGCAGATGTACAACAGTTCATCTCTCTCTGTAGCCTACTATAATTATTTTATTATAGGTTCATAGGTGTGTACTAGGCTAATGGCCTTGGGGCCTTTACAAGCCTAGCCACAGGATTACCCTGGCATCATGCCACCCAACCTTAGTTCTCAGTGCCTTTGTCGAGAAGAGCCACTGGAGTTATCCCCGGAGTGAATTTTCTATTTTCCATCCACTCATCAAGATTTCTCTTAAAGAGGGTCAGCAAGGTGCTCTGATTTACATGTATGGGAAGTCTATTCCATAGCATAGGCAGTATCTGGGTTATGAACCTGTCCCTACAGTACATTCTGTTGATTGTGTTAATGAGGTTAAGGTCTGTGAAGCATGTGCTGCAGAGGGATTGGAATTTCTTTAGATGTAGAATTTCTAACAGAGCTGGGTCAGACATGGCTTTGTAAGTCAATCAGAGATTGCCGCTAAGTAAGCGATATGAGACAGAGAATAGTTGGAGTTTTTTGAGTCTGTCCATATAGGACAAGTGTTTAAGGCATAGGATCTTCTTTTTGAGGTACTTTTACAGCCTCACCAGTTGCTGCAGGTGTCTGGTGAGGTACATCTCAAATGAGGCATTGTCATCATTGATTCTCTTAATGAGGGAAGAGTAGAGGGAGACAATGACCTCTTTCTTCCTGGATGCAAAACCCATAGTAATGACATGTGCCACATAGAAGGAGTTTCTGACCACAGTGACAATGTTGTGATCAAAATAGAGGTTGCTGTCAACCTGTGTTCCCAGATCTCTTATAATGCCTTCTGCGTTCATTAAACTACCATCAATGTGGTAATTCATAGGAACCGGGTTTTTACCAAAGGGGATAACGACACATTTTTTGGCATTGAGCTTAAGGCCATGCATCTGACACCAATTGTTGGTCTCAGTGAAGCCATTCTGTAGGATGTCAACATCACTTAGGGAATTAATAATATCTCCCAACTTGCAGTCGTCTGCAAACTTTGTCAGCCAGAGTCCCTTCATGTTGGCCTGGACTTCAGAGAAGTAGATACCAAACAGGAGAGGACCCAGGACCGAACCCTGTGGGACTCCATTCATGACCAGTCAGCAGTCTGACTTGGAGTCAGCTACTTTCACACTGTGGGTTCTATCTGTTATCCAGTTTGCAACCCACCTAGTGATATAGGGGTTGATGCCTAGCTTAGTGAGTTTTTCTATGATTCCTGAGTGAGGAATGGTATCAAAGGCCTTGGCCAGATCAAGGTGGGCTGCATGAACCACCTTGCCTTCATCCTGACTGACTCAAAGAAGTCAACCAAGTTGAGCAGGCATGATCTACCTTTCACATAACCATACTGTGTGGGATCCAGAGTTTGGAGATTCCCTATATCCTTGTTTATTAGGTCCATGATGATGCATTCCCCAGCTTTGCATATCAGAATCATCAGGCTAATGGGGTGATAGTTCCCAGGGTCTGTAGTTGCTCCTCCTTTGTGCAGAGGGATGACTATAGTAGTAGTGCAACATTTGGTAGGGACAAAGCCTGAGGTGAGGCTGTGATTGAACAAGGCACACAGGTGAAGAGCCAGGTCATTCTGTATTTCATGTACAACACAACCAATATTGTCAGATCCCATAGAAGCTATATTCTTGGCATTGGCAGTGCTGTTTTAACCTGTGCAGCAGTAATACTGGGTGCCTGGCAATCTACTGGTATTGTGATTGGTCCTTTGGGGGAGGAGCAGGGACAAGTTGGCACTGAATCTGTCAGCCAGTATATTGGCAATATCTATTGGTTCTGTATAGGAGCTACCATTGTGCAGTAGCTCAGAGCAAATCTGAGTATTGTCATGGAGGTTCTTTACTTAACTATAGAAGGCCTTGTGGTTGTCTTTACTATCTGCTGCAATTCTGTTTTCATAACTAGCTTTAGAGGATTTGATGAAGGATCTCAACTTTTTGTTGCGGCTGATAAGGGAGTTTTTGCAGTCTTGGGACTTCACCTTATTCTGCATCAGTTTCCTCCTTCTGTTGTAGAGTTTGTTTATGGCAAGGGACCACCAGATTGGCTTTCTTTTTTTGGAGGAGAGCATCTTGGTTCTATTGGGTATAGCAAGATCCATGCATTTGTGTACGTGTTCGTACAGTGTATTGGTGTATGATTTGGAAGTCATGCAACTAGTCTCCATTTACATGGGTGCCGTGAAGTTAGCCATCTCTGTTTTTAAGATCCCAAACTTAGCTTTGGAGAAGTTTTTTTATGGTGGTTACTTCTGCAGGGGGGTGGGAGGGATGTGGATTTCCAAGGTGATTAGTTTGTGGTTGGATCTAACCAAGGAGGAGCTGACTATTGGTGTAGAGCAACAGTCACCCATGTTAGTAATGACCGGCTCAAGGATGTTGCTACCTCCAGTGGAGTTAAGAATGTGCTGGTCCAGGGCATTGGAATTAATGAACTGCTGGGAACAATGGGCAAGTGTATTAGTACATGAGTAGTTTTCTCAGTTAATGGGGGGGTAGTTGAATTCACCTAGTATGAGAGTGTTAGATTGGACCCTAATATTCTCCAGGGTGCTTAAGAACGTGGAGTGTGAGTCTTAGGACATGGTTGGGGACTTATAGCAGGCCATGACCTGAATCGCTGTCTTACCCAGTGTTAGCTGCACCAGAAGTATCTCTGATGCATTATGTTGGGCTACCAATCTGCAGGGGTGTGCATCCTTTATGAATATGGAAACACCATCGCCTTTGGAGCTTCAGTCCAAGTTCTGCAGCTGAAAGGTGTGGAAAAAGTAATAGCCTGGTAGTGTAGGGGTGCTTTCTGCTGTCTTGAACCAGGTCTCTGGTACAGCACAAATGTGTTTAAGCATGACCTAAAGTTTATAATAGTAACTTTAAAAGGGAATTGAACAAACTTGAGTATAGGATTATAATCAATTATCATACATTAAGTCCTATGGGAATTAATTTAGATAGTGGCATCATTTTGTAAAAACTAATACAGTAGGATAAAAGAATAAGTACAATAATATTAAAATCAACATCAGAATTAATTAATGATATAAGTACAAATTTAAAAAGTTATTTTTACAAAATTCATGTTTTTGATTAATTGATTGGTTAAGATGGATTTTTTTCATGAGTACATTAACTTATAGGATTATAGTAAGGGTGCTTATGATATGAAATAATATAAACACAAATAAAATAAAACAAATTCAAATTTGTTTTTTTTATATAGGAATTATAATTGTTTTTATGTATTTGTATACATGAATCATCTATTTATGCTTAAAATACAGTGAATTTTGATGTATATATATTGTTCCTTTTCCTTTTTAAAGTGTTTTTGGATTTGCACTATGTGATTGCACTTTAAGGAAATTAGTTAATTGTGAATATTAGATATTTAATTGATTATTTAATTAATTAATTGACTGCATTTGCTTGTAATGTTTGGTATATAAGGAGGTGAATTTTTGTAGTAAATTGTTCCATTGAAGGCGAAAGGCTGAGGTACCAGAACGTGAAAAATAACATTTTACAGCATTTCCTTGCATCATTCTTTTCATGGTGGTGTGCTCTGATGTTTTTTCGAGAGGTGAAGGAATGTGAAAAATAAAAGTTTACAGCATTTCCTTGCATCGTTCTTTTCATGGCTGTGTGCTTTGATTTCTTTCGAGAGTAGTGTAGGGGTTCTCTCTGCTGCCTTGAACCAGGTCCCTTGAACAGCACAAATGTTGATGTTCTCCATTTTAAGGAGTGCTTCGAGCAAGTGCATTTTGAGATTTAGATTTCTGGCGTTAAGCAGCATGACCCTCAGATTGCATTTGTTTGTAACTGTTATGGTGGTAATTTGGTCTTTGGAAGACCACCTAAAAAGGCACTATAGGGTTGGCATGAGCCTTGGCCAGTATCCAAAAGCCTAGGTGTGACAGATGCAAGCCATCGCTGGCAAAGCTTTGAGGTCTGTTAATCATGTCATCCTAGGCAGATACTGGATCCCCTTAGAGTGACACCAGAAACAGCCATTTGTTGAAATCAGTCATTTTCTGCTTGTATTGTGGTATAATTCTGAGTGATGGTAGGATGCTGCTCAGGGCTTGGGTCATTCCCGCCTGAGCTACATAATCTGAAAACTCCTCCATATCTCTTTTCATGTAGTCCAGGAAGGTACATCTCAGGTCATTCACACCCACATGTACAATGACAGAGTCATATTTTTCCTGTTGTTGAGTGACCTGAGTGCGTGCATTATGTGGTGGACCCTGGCACCTAACAGGCAGCTGGACTGTTACTTTCTTCTTATTCAACCTAGTGAGTGGGACATCAGTGGGCCTCACTATTGAGTCACCTATGACTAGTGCGTTGGGCATGCTGTTTTGCCTTAGGGGCTTTGGTTGAGTGGCACACTGTTTACGAGATTTAAGTGTCTCGTGATTAGTGTTGTGTTGTGGTGGTCGAGTGCATTTCTGCCTTGGAGGTCTCTGCTGTTTGGGTAGATTTTTATTGAGAGCCTCCATGAAAGTGAGTGTGTGGTTTGTGTTTTTATGTGAAGGCAGTGCCGCTGCGTGTTCTGGAGGGTGACGTGTTCCATGTGATGTGGGGCAGGCCATCTCTGGCAAAGCATCGAGGTCTATCAGTCATGTCATCCCAGGCAGATAGATGCTGGATCCCCTTAGAGTGACACCAAAAACTTAGCCAATTGTTGAAATCAATCATTTTCTGCTTGTATTGTGGTATCATTCTAGGTGATAGTAGGATGCTGCTCAGGACTAGGATCATACCCACCTGGGCTACATAATCCAAGAGCTCCTCCATTTCTCTTTTTATGTAGTCCACGGAGGTACATCTCAGTTCATTCACACCCACATGTACAATGACTGAGTCATATTTGTACCGATTGCTGAGGGACCTGAGTGAGTGTGTTATGTGGTGGATCCTGGCATCTGACAGGCAGCTTACTGTTACTTTCTCCTTATTCAACCTAGTGAGTAGGACATCAGTGTGCCTCACTATCGAGTCACCTGTGTCTAGTGTTTTGGGCATGCTGTTTTGCCTTACGGGCTTTGGTTGAGTGGCACACTGTTTAGGAGAGTTATGTGTCTTGTGATTAGTGTTGTGTTGTGGTACTGTAATGCATTTCTCCCTTGGAGGTCTCTACTTTTTGGGTAAATTTTTATTGAGAGCCTCCACAAAAGTGTGTGTGGTTTGTGTTTTTATGTGAAGGCAGTGCTGGTGTGTGTTCTGGAGGGTGATATGTTCCATGTGGTGTGGTGCAAGTGTTGACCTTCTCCTCTTGACCAAGTATTCCGGTCTTGGCTAGAGAGTGCATGGCTTCCAATTTGGATATATAAGTGCATCTCTCACAAGTCTGAGTGTTGGGAGGTAAGAGGAGAGGGTTGTCAGTTACATGAGGCAGTTGCTACATTGTCTCAGGATGCCCAAGTTCACCAGGTTTATAAAAGAAAGCACAGGGAATTGACCTTTAGACATGCCTGGAGGGGTGGGCATTAATAATAAGTACTGGAGCTGTTTCCGTGTAGAACGTTTAGTGCTGATAGCAAGTCTGTGTGCTACAATAATTGCTACAATAAGTCTGGTAAAGTGCTAGACTAATAAGCTGGTAAACATGCAGGAGAGGAGAGAACTAACAGATCTAAGGGAAAAATTGAAGAGCAGACTTTGACACTGCTCAGAAGCTTACAAACAGTCCTGGATACAGCAAATCTGTATTTGGACTAGACTAGTTATAGGAAAGGTGGGAAATAAGTGCAAACACAGGCTTTTAAACCAGAAAGTTGAAAGAGATGGAAAGACTGCCCAAACAGCTAATAAACTAAAATTTATGGGCCAGACTCCACTCCTCTTGTGGTAGATAGTCCATCTAATGCTTACCACTCCCACTGATAAGCTAGAAGGCTTCCCTCCAACACAGAAAGGCTTGGGGGACTCAGAAGTTTAAATACAGTCCTGGATAACTAGTTACAGGAAAGGTGGGAAAAGTGCAAAGCCAGGCTTTTAGACCAGAAAGTTGAAATTGATGGAAAACTGCTCACTCGGCCAATAAACTACAATTTCTGGGCCAGAGACCACTACTCTTGCAGTAGATGGCTACCTAGTGCTTACCACTCCCACTGACAAGCTAGAAAGCTTCCTTCCAACACAGAAAGGCTTGGGGGGGGGGCTCAGAAGCTTACAAACAGTCCAAGATACAGCAAATCTGTATTTGGACTAGACTAGTTATAGGAAAGCTGGGAAACAAACTCAAATGTGGGCTTTTAAACCAGAAAGTTGAAAGAGATTGAAAAAACTGCCGAAACAGCCAATAAACTACAATTTCTGGGCCAGAACCTACTCTTGTGGTAGATTATGGATCTACCTGCTATAATATAGGAGACTAAATAGCTTGATAAGAACCACAATAGCAGTGCATATTTATATTACGCTATTTCGGGCTTTGTAGCAGAACAGTTAAGCAAATTAAGCAATTTCAGTTAAATGTCCCTTAATTGCACATTTATCATGATGTTTACCATAGTAGTGTAGCTAAGGTGAGGTGAGAGAAGCAACTGTCCTGGATGCAAAATGCAAAACCTCCTGGAGGGAGCACACTCAGCTGAAGCATTCACTTTTTAATGCAATACCAATTTTTAAAAGCCAGTATTGCATTTGTGATCAGACCTGAGCACTGTAGCTCTCTGTGTGTGGTCTTAACTGAAGCAAAACTTTTGCTATAATTGAAAACTAAAAAAAAAAAAAATGAGCATTGTCATGTTCTGTGTAGCAGGGCAGGTATAAACTATATCAACTGTTTGCTACAGTTAAATCAGAAGTAAAAAAAATAAATAAATAAATTATGAGTGCCGTAGTGCTCCCTGCAGGCAGGATATAACCTGTAGCAACTGTCTGCTACATTTGCAGCAAGAAGTTTCTGCAGTTTAAAAATAATTGTTCTTTTAAGTAAAACATGAGTGCTGAATGGCTGACAACAGTTAAAAGTAGATTTTTTTTTAAATGAAATATGTTAAAGGAAGGTTGCAGCATGGCACAAAAATGGGACTTGAATGGCTGGGACAGGAGGAAGGGGAGATTTGTCATGCATCATTTTTGCTGGGGGATGTGTAGATATAAGTGTAATAAGCCAGTTTTTGCTCTTTACTCTAATAGCTGAGGGGGCTAATTAAACCAGCTACTCTTCTGGTTTACCAACCCTAGGCTGTGTTGGTACTCCAATGCCTACCCAAGCAAATGCACTTTAGGCTATGGAGCAGTCTGTACATGTGAGGACAGGGCTGTGACATTAACCAGGACATGGGATTAAGCCATGCTGTGGCACATAGGGATACCATGCTACTGCCATATAATTATTGGTTGTACTTTGAAAAACTACTCCACTCTAACATGCTAGGAACAAGCCAGATACCTTGCACATCCAGTGCATCTGGTTACTCACCTCCCCTTCAGCCAGTTTGTGGTTGATGGACAAATCTGCTTTGGCACTGGGCTATATGGATCTGCCATACTCACCATCCCTGTGCACCAAGTGACTCCCACCACATGCAATGACTGAATCTGCTAGCATTTTCCTTCTGATATCAACCTGTGTAGTGGCCATGCTTTGAAGGCAGCTGAGTCTGAAAATGCTCCCATATGATGCAGGAGAGAAACTAAAAGATTTCTTCACCTCTTGCATTAACACTACATTTGGTTGAAGTCCTATGAGTGCCGCCAATGCATGTTGAATTGTCAGGACAATTAGAGATTCCAAAGACATTACCCACTGTGGGTGATCAGTGCCAGGATTGTTACAATGAATTGAAAAGGTGCTGTCCAGGCCTGTTCCACCAATGGGAATAAGAGCTTAGGTAGAGAGAGTCAGAGGTTTTCAGTAACTATGAGAAAGTTGGAATATGTTTATATATAGTTAAGCATTTTTAAAGCTATATGCAGTTATTAATGCACTAGGACATGCTTTTCTGATTTTCAGGACCTAGTGAGATCAAGTAAAAAAGGCTAATATGAATGAGGAGGCAAGAACCCTTGTGCTGCATTTGGTATATCCACGGTGGTGCAGCAGTAGCATTGTTGCCTCACAGCAAGAGGTTCTCCCATTCGATTCTCGGCTGGAGTGCAGGGAGTGCCTTCTGTGTGGAGTCTGCATGTCCTTCCCGTGGTTGAGTGGGTGTTGGAAAGATATGTGTAAATGGGCGTGCCTTGGTTGAACATCGAGCTGGCACCTCGGCGTTCGTGAAAATCTACTGCCAATCATTAGTGGACCAGAGTTCCGCTGTGGTGACCCCTAACCGGGAAAAGCGAAAAGACAAACAATATGGAACTGGTGTAATAGCTGTACATTTTTTAGTCAGTTATGTCACTGTCTTTGCTAGCTGTGCTACTAATTAATTTCATTACTGCTTACAGCCTTACTTTATGTGCCATATACCTTGCAAATGCTAAAGGAACCTTTCTACTGCTCCTACTAACACAAGATATTCCCAATAGTGTCATTGTGATGCAGACTGAGATTTCAGTGGGGTGTATCACCACTATCACTTGTGGCATCATCTGCTTTGGACTTGTTTGTTTGGCAGCATTCAGTGACACATTTCTGTACATTCACCCTGTTAGTCATATACAACATCCTTGCCCACCTGTACTTTATTGATCTTGAACTGAACATTCATCTGATTAAAAACTTTCAAAAAGTTAAAAACCTAATAAAGCTTGAAATAAAAACAAAATCAAACACATCAAAGCAACCCCTAATTTAACAAATTCTAAATTTCACATTATTCATCATGAAACAAATAACAACTTGCAATAGAAAACTATAAAGTAACAAACTACTGCATCATTATTATTAAGTAAACCAAGTAAAAATAATAAACATGTAACCAATAAATAGTCTCTAAGGGATTAAAAAACGAGTGAAAATTGGTAAAAATGGCCATACATAATTTCATCTTTTTAAAGCCAAGAGCTTAAGGAAACATTTAATTGAAACTGTTTCATTAAGACCTGGAGGCAAGTAGGCTGCAGTGTTGATTTGCCACCTCAATTCCTCAATTTCGAGTTTGATTTGCTTGGTTTTTTTTCGCTTGGGTCAATTACTCCCAGCATATCCTAAGCTTGCCATTGACAGACAGTTGGGTCATGCTTCATATTGGTGGTAATACTAGGTATGCAATGTTTGAAAATGAAAAAAAACAGGATCCAACCAAGAGACACACTGAGGCACAATGAGCTAGCGCTTTCATCCACTTTTAATGATGTGAACTTCTTCAGAAAAACAAATAATAACCACCTAACCACCTTTTAAATGATGCATTACAGGAAATGATGTCATAGTCTGCACAATGAAATAAATTTAAAGTAATACTATGTAAAATAATTAATATATCTATAAAAATGTATATACATACATATAAATAAATACATACAATATATCAGTATGTTGTTCCATGCTCTATTTATCTATACTTGAAAAAACATTTTATGTTAATGACTTCATTAAGTCCTGGGTATGTATCAGCCCCAAAAAGGAGCTGCCAAAATGCTTCCCTCTGTTCTAATGTGTTGTCAATGTCACCACCAAACATTTTTTTCTCTACATAATCTAAAACAAAAAATTCAAATTTCTTAAAATTCATACAAGAAAGAGCATGTCTAGCTAAAGAATTGTTTTTATCTTTTTTTCTTTATAGCTAGAACATGCTCATAAATTCTATGTTTTAAAACTCTTTTTGTTTTGCCTATATAGTAATTTTTGCATGTGGAACAAGTAGCCATGTAGACTACATTTTCACTATGGCAATTAAAATACTTATTTGCCCAAAATGTTTATCCCAAATGTTCTATTGTAATGAAGGACGAATTACACATGAACCTACATTGTTTACAGTCTTTACATGCAAAAGTACCTTTTTTATTGCTAACTCATCTGTCCTTGTGAGTTTCTGACTTCTGAGAAGTTTCTGACTTCTGTCTAATGTTTGTAACTTTTTTATACGTAAACTTTGGTAAATACCCCAAAGATAAACTTAATTCATTGTTACCTAAAATGATTCTCCAGTTCTTCTCAATGATTTCCTTTATACACCAAATTTCGTTTACTATTGGCAAAGGAAATGCTATGTTGAATTCTTGATTTTTTCTTGTGTTACTATGATGTAAACATATAGGGGCTCCCACCATTATGTCCTCAGAAGCCAAAATGGGCTGAGCAACACATTTTCTTAAAAGTAAAACCTCTTTTTCTATTCCCTCTAACCACCTTCGGTCATAACCTCTTTGGAGAAATAATTCTCTAAGAAAGATAAGCTCATTTAAAAATATATGTTCATCAGAAGTGAGCCTACTTAGTCTGATAATTTGACCCTTGATAACCCCTTTTTTCATGTGTGTTGGGTGCAAACTATCCCTATGCAAATACTGGTTTGCAAAACAGGATTTCCTATAAATTCTACTTCTAAATTTTCTTGTAACATTATCTATGTTAAGTGTCAAATCCAAAAAGTTAATTTGTTCACCATAACCACCTATTTTAAATAATAAAAAATCTGTAGTGCCATTAAGGTCAGATACAAATTCGACAAATTCAGAATGTTCCCCTGACCACAAAAAAAGCAAATCATCTATGTATCTATGGTATAATTCTACCTTGTTGTAACCAGGGTGTAACTTCAGGAACCTATTTTCCCAATTGGCCATGACTATGTTTGCAAAAGCCGGTGCCACTCTTGCTCCCATGGCTACATCTGATATTTGCTTACATAATGTATTACTGAATTTGAAAAAATTATTGTCGAGTACTAATTCCATTAATGTACAAATTGTGTTTACTTTTTCACCTGAAAAATCAGTATGACATGTAAGATACTCTCTCATGAACTCTAAACCTTCTTCCTGATTAATGGAAGTATACAAACTAGTGACATCTAGCGTACAAAAATATATGTCTCTGTCAGTCACTTTATATTTGCCTAGGATCTCAAGCAAATGCCAAGAATCTCTTATATAGTGTTCAGATTTTTGTACTATTGGATTAAGAACATTGTCTAACCATATTGAAATATTCTCAGTTTTAAATTGTCTGGCAGAGACTATAGGTCTAAAAGATGGACTTAGTTCGTTATTTTGAATTTTTGGAATTCCAAAAAACATAGCCATTTTGGGATGTTCTACCACTAGAAAATCATAATCAGCTTTGTTAATTTCCCCTTGGCAAAACATATCAAACAACAGGGTATCAATTTTCCTGAAACTGTAGTTGACATCTGCTTTGGACTTGTTTGTTTGGCAGCATTCAGTGACATATTTCTGTACATTCACCCTGTTAGTCATATACAACATCCTTGCCCGCCTGTACTTTATTGCTCTTGAACTGAACATTCAGCTTATGCCAATGCTTGGGTCAATTACTGATAAAAACAAAAGACCAAGACGAGCTGGAACAGCATGAAAATAATCCAATTTAATTAGCGCTTTCGGAAATAGACAATGCTTTTCCTTCTTCAGACAAACCAGAAACAGTTCAGGATGCTTTTGAACTTAGTAGTCTATGTAACAATTGATCAATTAAGTAAAAAGGTACTCCATTTAAAGTGAAAAGGTGTGTTGATTAAAAACTTTCAAAAAGTTAAAAACCTAATAAAGCTTGAAATAAAAACAAAATCAAACACATCAAAGCAACCCCTAATTTAACAAATTCTAAATTTCACATTATTCATCACGAAACAAATAACAGCTTGCAATAGAAAACTATAAAGTAACAAACTACTGCATCATTATTATTAAGTAAACCAAGTAAAAATAATAAACATGTAACCAATAAATAGCCTCTAAGGGATTAACAAACGAGTGAAAATTGGTAAAAATGGCCATACATAATTTCATCTTTTTAAATTTCATCTTTTTAAAGCCAAGAGCTTAAGGAAACATTTAATTGAAACTGTTTCATTAAGACCAGGAGGCAAGTAGGCTGCAGTGTTGATTTGCCACCTCAATTCCTCAATTTTGAGTTTGATTTGCTTGGGTTTTTTCGCTTGGGTCAATTACTCCTAGCATATCCTAAGCTTGCCATTGACAGACAGTTGGGTTATGCTTCATATTGGTGGTAATACTAGGTATACAATGTTTATTTGTTTTAGAATGCTGGGGTAGATTACACAAGATATGGTCTCCCCAGTGCCATGTAGGTCAGCATTTGTCAGACATTTGTGCCACCTGCTGCAAAGTTCCTCAAAGCTGGTAACTACATGTTCAGGGGTTGTTTCAACCCAACTTCACTGCTCCTTGTAGTTGCACCATTTACACTTAGACTGGGCCGCTGACCTACAGACAGGGGGCTGGTTTGGTGGCACTGCTTCTTGCTTCTTGAGGCACACATACTTCTGTAATACAGTTGTGTCAGGATTCTGTATTGATTTTGTTTACCATTGCAGACAACTTCATTTCAGTCCTACAGGACATATACTGTCAACCAATGTAACATACATTACTGATCATTGCCTTTGATTTTATTTTTGTGTTTTAGCTGCCTTATTCATTTTTTATTTGCCATTTGTTGTTTTGTTTTGTTTCTCCCAATATACATTACTATTTTTGCAGGATTGTGCATGGCAGTGAGTGTGGTGTTGCAGTGGCTACTGCACAATACACCTGTCTCATTATTATCTGCTGGGTGCTCAGTAGTGTCAAGGTCCATTCTACAGAGGGCGACAAAGTTCATCTAGGTAGTGGAGTGACCTGAACAGTTAGGTGGTGCCCTCTGGCACTCTGTCTCTTGTGGAAGATATAGGTTGTCCATCTGTGGTCAGTGTTGGGAGTATCCTGCAAAGTCAAGTGGCAGGAGGTGAAAGACCTGATGATGGCAAAGGTAGACTGGTGACTCAGCATCTGCATTGTCAGCTTGGATTGTATCCTTGTGCAATGGTCAAAGTCACACAGCTGGTTGGCTTTGACCTGCTGGCCATCAGTGGGTGGACCAAACAAATATGCTGGTCACAGTGCTGACTGACCTCAGGTTGGGCACAGCACTGTGCAGAAATGCAATAAGCCACCACCCCATTTTATCTCTCATTGTGGTATTCCTTCTCCTTGTCTTGCATTTCCTTTTCCTGCTTACAGTCAAGTCACCCCACCACCAACTGCTGTTCCATTGTCTGTCTCTGCTCCTTGCCTGTGGCTCCCATATATGGTTTAGCATCTCCCTTGTCAGTTTTTGTCTGTCTTTTATGTTGGCTTGGCTGTCATTCCTATGTCCACTTTCCTATCCATACAGTTTCCATTCTACCTTTTCCTTCTGTCATTGAAAATTAAATAAAATAGACTTCTGTCCCATGCAAGATTATATTCTTGTTCCTCTATCCTCATGCTCTCTTCCTTTCTCCTTGCCCCTCTGGATGTTGTTCTACTTCCATTTCCATCTTTCTGGTGTCAAATATACCCATCTTCTTCCCATTTACAATATAATTATGGCAGTTATTTTGCTATGTATCCTTATCTGGGCTCTCAGCTATGCTCATAAGTGGTGAGCTGTTGTGCAGATGAACCCACAGCATTATGAACATGGGAGACGCATGTTGCCTGGCTAGTGAAATCAACGTGACACTATTTAGGTCATGCATGACTTGTTCTCTTCTGACTCATAATTGACTATTTATGAAGACCCTCGCCAGGATTCAGCAAGATCTGCACAGTGTGCAGGAATAGTGCAGGAGCTGCTGGAGGCAATATGGCCACCTTGCGATCCAGGAATAAGCTCCTGGGAAGTGCACAAGTGTTCCTGCACTATTCCTGCATGGACACAGCTCGTGTATGCAAATTACCCCATTTGCAGGTGAAAACCATGCAAATGAGGTGAATTTGTGATCCAGGAAGCTGGCAGCTGGCCGTGCAGGACTAGTGTAGTCTGTAGAAATTTAATAGATTATTAACCGAGTACATTTCTGCAAACTACAAAACGGAGCCATGACAGCTACAAATAAAGGTGTACATAATGTAGAAAGCATGCCAATGGCCAAATATATGGCCATTGGCATGGAAAACAGTTGCAAAAATAAAAAAAATAAATAACTTTTTTTTTTTTAGCTGATATAGGCTGTTTAAGTGTAGGGCAGTGGCACGCAAACAGGATCGGGCTGAAAATAAAAAAAAACTTGAAATAAGCATTCTATCCAAAATCACAATTTTGCCATTATACTCAATGGCGGCATAGCTGTCAACTAATCAGGGACAACTCTCACACATCTCAACAGAATCAGGGACAAAGCCAGACAAAATCAGGCCAAAACTTTTAAAATATTAGTTCTATTAACTTGAGACATTAACGGTATTGGAGAATGTGAATTAATGTACATTCCCTGCAGTAAAATAAGTCATCAGCTCTTAATTATTGTCATTTTTTATTCTGTATAATTCACCACCTTTTGTTCGGATGGCACCAGTGTTATGGGAGATTCAGAGGGAAAAAGCTAAACTTTGAGTCAAAATCGGGGATGTCCCTGACAATCCGGGACAGCTGAAAGGTACGAATGGTGGGCAGAAGACAACTTGGCCAGTAAATAGTGGTTGCTAAGTGGGAAGGCTCAGTGTCAGACTTGTAACTAGGCATTAGCAGGCAATCCTACGCAAATGAGGGGAATGATACTGAATCCCAGATCCACTCTCATAACTAGCCTGCACCCAACTGTGTCGGTGCAGGAAGACCATGGTGCAAGCCTAAGAGCTAGCTGACATCATAGAGGGGTGCGTCAGACATACTATAAGCTTACTGGAGCCTTGTGGCTCGGATTTGCCCTTAGCTTAGCAGAACTAAGCAAGGGGGTGTGTCTGAAGCTGCCAAGCAAATTTTACATTGCCTAAGTGGGTGTGCGTGCCGCACACCGTGTTTTAAAGAGAAAAAAAGTAATCCAGGAAATAGCAGCTCCGTGCACATCTGAACACTATTTTTGTGTGGTGCGCCCATAGGCTTAAACAGGAAGGCAATGGGAAGGGAAAACAGCAGTAGGAAGGTAATCAAGGAGAGCTACCATGGCTGGCAGGTGAAATTTATCAGAATCAGCCAATTACACAGGCAGAAGCCCAGCCCAGCACACCACTATAAACTATGCAAACATCTTTCCTTCTGTTTTTTCCCCACAGACTCTACACCACTGATGTACACAAGTGGGGAAATGTTACCAAACAAAAGTAACAAAATGATAGAGGCTGCATCAGCTATAGAGGCTGAGGGTGGTGAGGGTGAGGATGCTGATGACCAAACCACAGTGAGGAGAAGGAGAACAGTGTAAAGACCCAGGATAACCTACCAGTGGCTACATGAGCTGGAGATAGTGGAGTGCTATAGGGTGGACAGGGACCTCCTGCAGCAAATTGTTGAGCTGTGCCGGCCACACCTCACACACAGAACCAACAGAGGGGAACCCATCACAGTGGATAGAAAGGTATGTGTAGGCCTAGGAATACTAGCCACAGGTACCTTCCAAAGGCCAACTGAGTATATCATGGGGATCTCACAGACACCAGCATCCAGGGTATTCCACCAGTTCCTGGATGCCATGTCAGCACATGCCAGTGAGCACGTATATTTCCACAACAGCTGTGAGGCATTGACCAGCAATATGCATCTCTTCCACCAAATAGCAGAATACCCCGAGGTAGTGGCTGCTAAAGATAGCATGCACATATACATCAAAGCACCACCTGGTGAGCCGGGTAGGGTCTACATCAACCACAAGGGCTTCCCTCCATCAACTGCCAGGTCTTGTGCGATGCCCAGGGCATTATAATGAATGTATGTGCTAGCTGCCCTGGAAGCTCTCATGACTCCCACATTTGGCATATAATGCTGCTGTACCAGAGATTTACCATTATGGTCACCTATTGGGGAATGCTGGTTATGCACTGGATCAGTGGCTGATGACATCCATCAAAAATGCACACACACCCCCGAGCAAGAACCCCATAATGAGGCACATGCACAGACTAGAATCATAACAGAGCATGTGTTTGGGATGCTCAAGTCATGGTTCCAGTGCCTGGACACATCCGATGGAGCCTTGCAGTGCTCACTAGCTACATGTACTCATATTGTCATCATATGTGCCATGCTACACAATATGATCCTGCAGAAACAGCTGCAGCAGGAACAGCACGGGGCAGGGCTACACAGCCCCCACCATTGCCAAGGCCTGCAAAGACACAATGTGACTCAGAGGAGGAACAACCTGAGCCTGCCCCAGTAGGCAGAAGGAGGTGTGTCCAGTATGCCAAGGCCATGGCAAAGAGGAAATGCATAGCATATACACTGACATGGTAAGAACCCAGGGAATGACACCTCTCTCTGACTCTCACATACAGTAAAAGGGATGCCAAACATGACACTACCTGTGCTTAACCATGTATAGGGAGTGTAATATTTGCATCCAACATAGTCATCCCTCCAGCATCATCCTCAGTACTGCTACAGCCACAAGGTAAGTCACTCTCCCTATCAATTTCTGAATGGAGTAGTATGTGTTGTTACTTGTATCTATCGTATGGATGGGAACTTGCAAGGGAACTGGCTGGCTGAATGGGATGCCAGCAGATAGTAGACACCTATAGTGGCAGCATGAGAGCTGTAACAAATACTGGTGTCACCATAGTAGCCAGTACTAGACAAGGTGACAAAACTCACAGGTGGAAATGTGGTGGGCCACGTGTGTCCATAGGACACGCACATGCCAGTTAGGGGGCTCACATACCCAACAACAGTCTCAGCCAGCAGGACAGGCATATACAAACACAAACAAAGGCTGTGCTAAGGCCTCTGATTGATGGCTATGGAGAACATTCCCCCTCCAGACCTACACAGACAGACTACAACAGGTCAGGCAGTGGGATGTTAGTTCTGAATGGTAAGAAGTCTAAAATTGAAATGTAGGTCAATAAAACCTAAGACCTGTAGTACACTGATATGCCTCTAGTCAGTATGATAAGTCAGAATACAGAATGAAAAGGTGTGCCTGAAATACCAGTGCAGTCATAGAAAATGTGTACAAGTGTCAGGTGTGCCCCCCCCCCCCCAATCCTATGTAGAAATGTATGTAGTAACATGTATGTGTAGGTATAATAACAGTGGAGCACAGATTACCTGAGCTGGCCAAAGTAGCAGGATAGATTGCATCATGTGTACAATATACAGGGTTGCGTGTGTTAGGTTGGTGTATGTTGTAAATTGTGTGAGAGTGGTCAGTATGTAGGCATGCTGAGGTTTGTCCTGGTGACCATTGGCCAGTACTGCCAATGACAGGGCCAAGTTCTCACAACTGCAGTGCGCAAAACAATGCATCCCAGCAAAACACATTCCAGTAGTAAGCCATGGTAAATGTTTGGAAGCAATATGTGTCACCATCTGAAAGATGGACATGGCATGAATGCGGGCCCAGACATACAAACAGTACATAGGTGTAAGTACCCCAGACAGACAGTGTATAATATGTTACTGTCAAATGGACACACCTTTGGAATTGTACATACAGGTTAGCAGTACATTAGTTGGGCTTGTAATAGGGAATACCGATGTCATCTGACCAAACACTGGCAGACCACAAAGGTCACAGGTATGAAGCATTGAGAAACAGCTGAAGTCCCTGCACAGGCCAGCATAAGTGGAATGCCCAATGCATATCTGTGAGTCAGATGCAAGTAGTGTCCATAGCACACATGCACCCAGCTCACCCCACCATCACCCACAGGGGTCTATATCACATAATCAAAAGCTGAGAACTCCAAAGCTCAAAACCACAAACTTCAAACCTCTAAAGCTGACAACATCGAATCCACCATCCACCAAAAAAAACCCTAATTACCCAAAACAAAAAACAAAATGCTCTTTGCAGGGGGGGGGGGGGGCAAGCCCCCCTGCACACCCACACCTTCCGCTACTTAAATATACCAACTCCAAAATCATAATACAGTGCAATAAAGGGAAATCTTCCCTTCCCACACTCTATGGCAATCTCCATTCTATGGTTCGACATTTTTGAACTTTGATGTTTGAAGTTCGGAGTTTTGTGCTTCGGAGTTATCAGCTTTCGATCTTATGATATAAACTCCACCCACAGGTACCTCTCCAGTCTTATCCCTGCTGTTGGGAATGAGTACACCTCTGTATGGCAATAGCCAAAGAATGCAGCATGCAGAACAGGTGTCCCATGCAGGTGTGTCCCTAGCTGTAAGCAGCACCCTGCCCACATCCACACCACTGGATCAATAATGACAGAAAGTATTGGCATTAACACCTTGCACAACTACCCTGTTACCCCAGGGGAATATAGTGTATTGCAGTCTGGGACTGTAGGAATGACACAATGCAACTGGCTGCTACAGATGGCCTGCATCACTACCAAATGGCCTACAGTCCTCTGCCAAAGGCCTGTATCTCACGCGTACTGCCAATGTATGTTATGTCATGGACTCCCAAATAACAACATAACACAGTGCACAGAACCCAAATGCAAGGTCATGTGGACAAATCACAGTAACATGTTCACCATGTCCTACTGCATGAACTGTGGACCAACACCGAATTACTGCTGAGATGAGGTGATAACTACAGGGAACTTATCAGACAATGTTTGCATAATGCTTTGGAAGAGGATAGAATAATAGAGGGAGGGTAGGAGCATGGGAGGCATGGAGTGTGTGAAGTCCGAAACTCAGACGTGTGCACATACTATCCCTGCCTGCAAACACAGGAATGGGTGGCTACAAACCTGTCATAAACCATAATATGAAGGAGTAATGTCCAGAATTATAACTCCTTCCTCTGGGTAACCTGTGTGAATCTGTACAGCTGTGAGGTTTGGCCACAGCAGGACATGGCCATACTGTCACTTCAATGGATGTGCAAGCATGGGATCCTCTGCCACCACTGTACCAAGGTGCTGAACCAATTATAAAGACCCAGCAGTAAGTGTCTGCAGCTTCCCCTCCAGGATGGCATAATTGTGCAAGAATATGTAGGCTGCAGACCACAATACTGGACACAGCTGCATTCACCCTGTGTTCCTCAGGACATCACTGCAAGCAAATATGTATACCTGACAGTACTTGATGACATAAAACAGTACATATGCCTGAATATCTCTGCTAACACCAAGACCATGTAGCAGAAGCATCACAGACACAATTACCTGCAATAACCCACTATTCTTTGCCCATTTTGACCTCGTATTGTCAAACGATCTACAGATATCACGCAAAAACAGGTTGCTAGCTATAGGTGTAGAACACAAAAGCCTACACTGGAA
This sequence comes from Protopterus annectens, assembly GCF_019279795.1. Taxonomy (NCBI): domain Eukaryota; kingdom Metazoa; phylum Chordata; order Ceratodontiformes; family Protopteridae; genus Protopterus; species Protopterus annectens. Next base: position 189,044,324 of record NC_056736.1, on the reverse strand, counting down.
TACAACCTACCTGGAATGGATTCACACATTCAATACAGAAGGTTATAATGGGCATGCTCCCACACTTAGAAAAACGAAGGCCATGTCTGACAACAAAATACTGAAAGGTCATACTGGGCATGCTCACACACTTACAGAAATGAAGCCCATGTCTGGCAAAAACAGTGGACTGTACATATCTGACAGTCACAGATGTTTGTGTACACACTCCTCAGTACACATCAGTCATGCTTTGCAGACACATTGGACAGGAATACACATATATATCCAAGGAAAACGCACTATAATAGGCCAAAATTACACATACATAGATGTGTGGAAGAGAGTAACAGACAGTGGCAAAGAGCCTTCCATCATGAAGCCTGTCCCACCCAGCACAACTCCAATTGGCTAAAACTACATGATGTGCAAATACCAATCACTGTAGACATTTGCCTCTGGAATCCCTCAGCACTATAGTGTCTGTGGTGCTTGTGCTAACTGTGTAACATGACTGTACAAGTCAGTAGTCATCTAGCAGTTGTATACACGTACCTGTGGAATATAAACTTGTGTGTGTCTGAGTGTTGTGTGTCTGCTTCCACATGAATGGGTTATGGCCCATGCACACACACTGTACTCCCCATTGGTCTACTATGGCAATCCTGCTGATGTCTTCATCTTGAAGTACACCTTTGGGGAAGGAGTAGTCCTATAAGCTCTGTGGCATATGCTATAACTGCGTAATGCTATAGTGTGATGTACTAGTTAGATAGGAGTTCTAATCCCAGACATGGCAAGTGTGTGTATTTGTCTGTGTAGGGATCAATGCTTTTGAGGCCATTCACACTCACTACAATTTCAAATGCCCTACTTTGGCATGTCATTTACTTTGAAATACACCTTTGGGGAAAGAGTCACCCATCAATCTCTGTGGTGAGTCCTACAACTGTGTAATGCTGTAGTGTGATATACTAGGTAGGTAGGTAGGAGTTCTGATTCCAGACATGGCAAGTGTAAATGTTTGTGTGTTTGTCTTTGTAGAGATCAATGCATTTGAGGCCATTCAGTCACTGCTACTTTCAATGCCCTACTTTGGCAAGCCTGCTGATGTCATTCACTTTGAAATACACCTTTGGGGAAGGCAGAGCCCAGTAATCTCCATGGCACATGCTATAACTGCGTAATGCTGTAGTGTGATGTACAAGTTAAGTAAAAGTTCTAATCCCAGACATGGCAACTGTGAGACTTGGTGTGTGTGTGTGTGTGGGTGTGTGTTTTGTGTGTGTGTGTGTGTGTGTGTGTGTGTGTGTGTGTGTGTGTGTGTGTGTTTCTCATATGTATCCTGTGTGGAGGTAGTTGTGAGTGTGTAACAACAGGACTCATTGTGGAGTGGGTTTTGCAAATTTCTTATATGGTGGTTTTATTATATGTCACAATGTCCACCTTACAAGGATAACAGATGTCAAACAGCAGTGAGGCTGGGGTAGACAATCCATACCCCTACATGTTACATCATGGCTTTGCGAACAATATAGGCAACACTTGTATTACCCAGAGAACACTCTCCACCCTTGTCTCATACACAAACACACTTGGCTAGGCAACAACCACCATGTTGGTAGTTCCCTGCATATTGTCCATAGATATTAACCATGGTGTATTTACAGTGGACTACAGAGGACATGGCATCCTGTCCCATCCCTACAATAGGCAATTCATTGCATACAGTGCTCCTTCACTATATTCCCCACTGGACGCCTGTAAAAACTCTAGAGCCAGCAAATGTAACCCACAAAGGACATGCCATGCCTTATACATATGCCCTGTACAGACAAATGCCACTGACACCAGGGAATAGCTGTATCATGCTGTCAGTGTAGGTGCAGGGTCAACCTGATGTCCATTGCCAGTTCTCATCGCATGAGTTCAGGAATGGCACTTCTAATGATAACAATCTGTCTGCACAACATGCCCAAGGCACCCCAGGTACACTTCCACATGTCACAGAACATGCATGTGGGATGTGTGCACATCCCAGACACCATCCATGTTATTTAATATAGAACACATACATGGCAAGCATTGCACAGCACTGGTCACCCACAATAGTTAACCCAGATGACTTTATGGTGAATATAATACCCACTTGTGTGGGCCAATCCACACACTAGACCCTGAGCCACACTTCAGGCCATTGTCATGTGGCCTGATGCCAAGGTATACCCTCTACCTAGCCTTGTATATCCTTATGGCACAGTCAACCACTACACACCTGTGAAGCAATGCACCCATGCATGTCAGTACTGGCAAACCTGTGTCTGTGTGTGTGGAGTATAATGATATGGATGCCATTTACACTCACAACACTTCCCATTGGCCTACGGAAGCATGTCTTCTGATGTCAGACACCTTGGCATACCATACGCCCATATATCATCCTGATAACCCCTGTGGTGAATGTGATACCTGCTTATTACTGTATTGTGGCAAACTAGCTAGTTAGGAAGTCTAATCCTGACACTGCCAACTGTCATAATGTGTGTGAGTCTCTGAGAGAGTGCGGCAGTGTTGACCTTGTCACCTGTTCATGTGGACAGGCATGTGTACTGCACCTACCTTATCCCTCCTTTATCACTGTTGCTGATGTCACTCACCATCGAATATACCTTTGGACAGCTCCACAACATGTCAGCACTGTGGCATATGCAATATCTGCATAGACATGTGATAGCAATACATAGCTAGGTAGGGGTTTTAAACCCTTTACTGGTACTTGTGTGACACAAACATGCCTAGGTTTTATTCACCCTATTGCTGTGGAGTCAGGGTTATGTCTGCCACAGTTCTTGGCCCTGACTGTGTGCAGATACAGCCATCTGTAGCATCCTTTGGATCCCTGCTGCAGTACACTGTTATGTCATGATGACAACCCCCCACCTTCAGCCTTTTTGCAGATGCTTGAAAATTATGGTCAGCACATGTGTGTCAGTTTACAGTGTCCCAAACACTGAACATCATGTGTAACAGCCTAGCCCCAGCTAATGAATGGCAAACACACAGGTGTACACTGGCACTGGCACGGTACAGATGGGGATGGTGGGCCTGAGGTAGGATGAGGTGTTGGTTGTGCAGTACATGTATCTTACATGATACTGCCTGTAGGTTTCCAATGTGGTCTTGGTACACCAGTACACATTGCAATGCATGTCATTTGGGGACATCTTCTGTTATGCATACGCTACCTGGATAGAGGCCTGGC